>NC_060073.1:110325456-110630768 GCF_922984935.1 Meles meles | reverse complement strand
AATTAGTATATCTTATGAATTCTGCCTGTATCTTGCAAGCTCATAAGCTACTTGCTTGCATTCCATCTATGCTAGCTCTAGTTAACTATTGCTGTGTAGCAAATTACCCTAGAATTTACCAACTGAAAACAATAAAACACTTTTAAAAAATCCCTTACGGTTTTTGTGGATTGGGAATTCGGGAGCCGCTTGGCTGGGTTGTTCTGGTTCAAGGTGTTTCTTGAGGTTGCAGTCAGAATATCAACTGAGTCTACAAAATTAAAAGCTTACCTGGGATGGAGGATCCACTTCCAAGATGCCACTGACATGGCTGGCAAGTTGGTGCTGGCTGGTGGCAGGGGTCCTCAGTTTCTCTCCATACAAACTCCCCACATAAAGCACGGGGCTGCTTGAGTTTCTGCATGGCATGGCAGCTCTCTTCCCTGAACAAGTAATCCAAGAGAGAATAATGAACTAGGTTTGGCAGACACACACCATCATTCCTGCAACATTCTATAGGTTATACAGCTGAGTCTTGCGCAGCTGGGAGGGGACAATACCAGGGTGCCATGGGGCTGGGATCATTGGGGGCAACTTAGGGGCTGGTTTCTACAATGAAATACACACTAGTTTCGTGCATCTGATCATGATCATCATGACTATCATGATCATCATGACCATCACGATCATCATGACAGAAGCATGCCTCTCAGTAGGGGCACTCTGAATAAGGTCCTCACTGAGATACCTTACAGGGACTTGGGAGGAGTGCCGGCTCATCATCAGAACAGGAGGAGGATTTGCTCTCTTAGCTCTAACATGACCTCTTCTCAGGGACTGCTTCTTGTGGAAGCTGCTTTGTCCCCTGGGCATGGGAAATGTGACTGAATAGGATCTAGAAGAAGTTTTTTTTTCAACTCAGGACGTGAGGCACCATAGTGCCTGTTGCTTCCAGGCAAGGAACAGCCTCATAAATCTTGGCCGCACAAGGTGGTATTTTCTTACCACCTTTGCTTATGATATTGTCCTATGTATTTTTTTTTGCTTCCATTTATGAGATTAAATTTGCTTCCAGTGGATACCATCTCTTTTTTGTGGGGCATGAATAGAGGTTATTATTAATTCATGCCTGATTTGTCCCAGAGCTTCTGGTGGTAGCCTTTGTCAAGAAGAATGGCTATCTTAGCCCTACCAGAGCAGGGTTTTTATGATCAGACACTCAGAAAGGTTGTAGTCAAGTTATGCTGGCTTTTCTAAGGTGTTCCAGTCTTTCTTATAACTGGATAAGAAAATAAAACTACACAATGTAACTATCCTCTGGTTGTCCCAGGCTTTTTCATGGTAGTATATAGTATTTTTGTCTTGGCTACTAGGGCTCTTCCTTTGGGTTGTGAGAAGTCTGTAGCGTGACTAGATTAGGATATGCATAAAATCAGATTTGCATTTATTCAGTACTTGTCTTGAATCTTTCTTGCCCTCACAAAGGAAGGGGAGTGGAATGAGCCTCTTCAACTGAGGTTCATTTGAAGTCTTAACATTACCACCCTTCAGTTCGTTGTATGGTTAGTTAAAAAGAGCAGTGGCTTTTGGAAACTCATTGTTTCCTGGAGATGGTTAAATGATATTGTTTTGCCCACCTGTCTTAGATTTGTGGTATCATCGCCATGACTGAACATGTCTTAGCATATCCACTCCAATGATGTATGGTCATTGATCTAATCAAGAATATCTTCTCTATTCCTTTCCACCCCAACTATTAGCAACAGTGTATCTTTACTTGGGAATCTCAGCAATACATGTTTCCTGCCTGGCTCTCTATCACCATACAGTGCAATAAGACTTTTCTTCTCTTGGTCTAACTCCTATCCTATCCCAGAAATTGTCCTGAGACAACATACTGATGTGTCATTCAGGGACCATTTGTTGATCATCATGAGGTCATCTCCTGTGTGACAGATAGAGAATGGCTTCTCAGTGGATGGCTTTTTAGTCTAAATTTAGTCCAGGGTCTGAGCATCACTGTCTGAGCCTGGAATCATCAGATGCTAGGCATGACATTTTAAGGATTCTGAGCAAACCGGCTCTCTTCCAAGTGGGAGGTCTGGCACCTACTCCTGTTGTTTGATGGTGTACTTCATTCCTGATCTCAGCCTCTTACACAAACCCATCTCCCAGGGTTCATATGGGTCTACTTTTGAATGGGGACCCAAACAACAAGAGGTCTTGAGCTTGTGTAAATGCTGACACATTGAGCCCTGTTTTAATATCCTATTACCCTGATTGCATATTATTCTACAGCATCTTCCATTGCACCTAGGTCAGACACACATGCCTTCTTAAGCTTTTGGTGGGTTCTTCAAGGCTCTAGAAATGGTTTCTGAGCTTCTATGCAAGCAAACTGCTATTTGTCTTTAGACACTCTTCTATAGGAAATAAACTTTTATCTGCTTATAGAGTTCTCATTAAAATTGAGTACCTAGATGATGGCCATCATGCCCATTTACTTTAGAAAAGCATCCAAACCATATATACCCCCACATTTTAGTGTTTTAGCTGGGTTATATCCTATCTGGAATAGAACTGTTTTGGTCAAGCCACAGATGACTGTATTTAGGTAGTCTGTCTGGGTGGTCTATCTAGGTCATAGCATCCTTCCATGGATAACTTCTACTTCCATGTGGTGGTAGCAAACTATCCCCTAGCCATGAGTTATACCCTCAGTAGTTGCTGGTTATTAACTGTCACTAACTTTATAATTAGATATGACTTTTGAGTGGGTGAGGAAGCCAATCTGCCTTGGTTTCTGGGTGGTTCTATGTGATACCCATAACTGAGTAGAGTTATGAGAGCAGCTATGCATTATTCTTCCCTGAGAGATTTCTGAATGAGTATATAAAGGTTCTGGTGTTTCATTCTTTTAGGGTGAACTGGAGTCTCTATAAAAGGTCATTGCCAAGGTTTCCCACTTGTCTACTTCCTCCATCTCCTGGTGAATGACTCCTGGGCTGTGGATAATGGCCTCATTTACTGGTCCTCTCAGTGGAGACATACGTCATTAAGACTAAACTGCTGTGGCAGATATGCATTTAGAGAGATATTAAGCCTATTGAAGAGGGCCAGTATCAGAATCTATTATGAGAATAACCACCAGAAGGACTCCTCTTCCTGTCAATGTCTTTAACATGGATGCCATGACTCAAGTGGTCTTACCCTTAATCCTCACCCTTGTCTCCCTAGTATAGGTAGGTAGTGGTAATTACTAGGGAATTCTACTCCTTGTGATGCAAATGCATTTAAATTTTTTTTTAAATTTTTTTTGGGGGGGTGGGTATCAGCTGCTAGCAATATGGATAGGCCCATTGAGATTCCCTCTTATATGACTATGTTAGCTAGGTATTATTGGCTAAATGGACTCTTTTTTGGCCTGGGCAAAAATTTACACCATGGGAGACTCTCATTCTGGGTTTGACATTGCTTTCTTGTTTGTTGTTAAAGCACCCCACTCTGCCAATAGAGATCTGGAATTTCACCACATGGCAACTCACGCTGTCCCTTTTTCTACCTTCAGTGACCAGACCGCTCATTCAGCTGATGCTTCTGCCCAATCTTTGAGTATGAAGGAAGGACATTCACTTGACCTTCATGCCTAGCCTACTACCTCCAAGCAGTCAGCATCACTGAAATGTAGGTTGGCCTTTCAAGAGCCAGCTGTGCCACACGGCCAGCTCTCTTTCTCTTTCGGTATGTCCTGTCTTGTCCATGCAGAAGAAGTCCTGAATGAGCACCTCCTCAAAGGCTTAATTTCTTCAACTATTCATGTTCTTTGGTCGAAGAGTAAAAGTTCAAACTTACGCTTTTTGTGATCTGGTCATTTACCTGCATCAGTATCTGTAGCTATGAAATACCAAAAACCTATTGGTAGGAATCCTGAGCTTTTATTTTATTTATTTTATTTTATTTTTTTTAAGATTTTATTTATTTGACAGAGAGATCACAAGTAGGCAGAGAGGCAGGCAGAGAGAGAGAGGGAAGCAGGCTCCCCGCTGAGCAGAGAGCCTGATACAGGGCTCGATCCCAGGACCCTGGGATCATGACCCGAGCCGAAGGCAGAGGCTTTAACCAACTGAGCCACCCAGGTGCCCCAGGAATCCTGAGCTTTTAAATGCTAGAAGTGCCACACATGCTCCCTGCCTTCGAGCCTGGGTTAAGCTAAAGAGTTTTTCTTCCTTTTAGGGATTTCATTTTCCACTCTATTGAGAGTGCTATTCTTTGTCTTTCAGTATGAAATCTGTATATATTTATTTTTTCCACTATTATTATGTTTCCTACTATTTCTAGGAGTTCAGTAAAGGGAGAGATCTCATGTACTCAATCTGCCATCATGAACTGACAGAAAGCCTGATTCCCCCTTTCAAACTCAGTTCTTCTATCTTTATTGTGTAGATCAACTTACCTCCCCATACCCTGCTCAGCTCTGAAGCCCTGTTTATATATGCAAAGACTCACTGATGTGCTGTACTAAACAATAGATTATATATTCCAAGTCTCCTCTTTGGCAGCCTGGAATAATTGGCAGAAGCTTTGAAATTTCCATCTTTGCCTTCAACCTCCCCCATTAATCTCCGCCAAGAGAAGGGTGCTATATAGAGATTTATCTCTTCTCTAATAAGAATTATGTCTTCTTTTTTAAAAGACAGATGTGATTGTTTTAAGTAGTAATTTTTCTCTATTACAATTGGAAGGAACATCTATGGAATACTTATGTACCAAGAATTATATTAAGTAGATTATCAGTGTTGGTTCATTTAATCCTTACAACATCCTCCATGCACATGTTTCATGTACAGGTTGGGAAACCACAACTCAGAAAGGTTCAGTAGTTGCCTATAGTTTCATGGCTACTGAAGGTCAGAAATGGGATTCCGACTCATGCTTACATGACTTTAGAGTAAACTTTTTTTTTTTTAATAAAGATCCTGATAGTAAAAATTTTAGGCTTTGCAGACCATGTATGGTCCATATCTCTTTCTCACTCTCTTTCTCTCACACATGAAACACACACACACATGCACACACACACATAATACTTCCTTTAAAATGTAAGAAACCACCCTTAGCTAGTGGGCTGTCAATAACAGGGCATGGAGCACATCTACTGCAGGCAATAGTTTGCCAGTCCCTGCTTTAGAGCATCTGTCTTCAACTACCATACCTGGGAGTGGGTGGCCATATGGGGCACATTTCCATCTTGCTTGTGCCGCACAAGCACCAAGAATACCTGGCATATTGCAGCAACCATGGTTTAGAGGCAGGCAAAGCCTGTACTCTTCAGATAGCTGGAATGTTCCGACTGGGTTTTGCCCCTGCTTTCTGAAATGGGAAATAGGACAACAGGCTTTAGGATTGAGTTTTTGTTTGTTTTTTAATCTCTGTCCCATTGGTCACACTGTGCATTCAGGGTCTAGGTGAAGAGGCAGTGAATCCTGTTGTACTTTTTTCTTCCTAGACTTTTGGCAGCAATTGCTTTGCTGTTCTTTCATTCTGAGAGCCATTTATCATAAGGTTGTTTGGGGAGAATAAGGAGACAGAAAGGGCAATAATTAGTCCTCATTGCCCTTCATCAATAGACAAGAATTTAACATTTATTAGGGAACATCAGGGAGACCATTTGGTAGGCAGGGAATAGGTTAGAGCTTAGAGATAGTAAAGGCACACAGAGAGATTAACAATGGGATGATTTTCACAGACCTTAAGGATTTGTGTAGGGTGTGGTGAACCGGCAGGAACCGAGGCTGATTCTGAGAAGGCCAGCTTGGGAGACTGAAGAGTGGTGTTGCCACTAGGTGTACAGGAAACACGGGAGGAGAATTGGGTTTGGAGGGGGAGATGTCCAGCTTTGAACTAGGTAAGTTAAAGTTTCAGGCTACAACAGTTTTCACATGGAGATGTCAAGCCAATAATTTGAAACATAAGTTTAGAACTAAAGAAACTGCCAGACTGAAGAGTTTTAAATTTAGTCCCAGGACAATTTAGACCTATTGGGAAAAAAATTGTGCAGAGGTGTGTCTTCACAAAAGCTCAGTTTAGAAAAATTATTTTGGGAAGAGGAAGAGATCTTGTGAGGTAGCCTATCCGATGATCTTGGCTAGGATATGTTGAGGGTGGGGGTAGTGAGATGAGAAAGTGATAGATGTAAAAGATATTTTGCAAAAACTTAGCAAAAAATGATAGATTTTTTCAATGCTTAAAATAGCATTTACAAAATATTTTATTTTGAAAAATTCTAAATCAACTATTGGAAAAAAGTAGAATAATAAATATCCATATTCTCTTCACATATTCTCCATTTATTAATAATTATTGCCATATTGCTAACAATAATAATCATTACTGCCTTTTCTGCTTTCTTTCTCTTTTCAGATAAAGGAATTCTTCATGTATTATATCCATTATATTGCATTATATGCATTATAATGATCACACACAGGATATTTAACAAAGATACCATAGTATTATCTAGTATATAACCTATGTTTCAAGCAATGTCCTTTATAGCTAATTTTTTCAAAATGCAATCAATGGTCCAGTATTTCACCTAGTTTATTATGTCTTTTTAAAAAAATTTTTAAAGGTTTTATTTATTTATTTGACAGAGATCACAAGTAGGCAGACAGGCAGGCAGAGAGAGAGGAGGAAGCAGGCTCCGCTGAGCTGAGAGCCCCATGTGGGGCTCGATCCCAGGACCCTGGGATCATGACCTGAGCCGGAGGCAGAGGCTCTAACCCACTGAGCCACCCAGGCGCCCCATTATGTCTTTTTAATCTTCTTTAATTTAGAACATTTTCCCTTCCTCTTTTCTTCTTTTATGATATTTATCTATTGAGGAATCTAGACCACTGGTTTTGAAGAATGTCTAATGATTTGGATTTGTCTGAATGCATCTTCGTGATTAGATTCAAGTTAGCTGTTTTGGACTGACATAAAGTGTAGACAGTCTGTATCCCAATCAGAGTACGTCAGGAGGCGCATGATGTCTGTTTGTCTCATTGTCACTGTTAGGTTTGGTCTCTTGGTTAACTTGGTGTCTGCCAGATTTCTTCATTGCAAAGGTACTTTTCTCTTACCTGTTGGGTAATACTTGTGGAATATTTGACTATTATGATCTCTAAAATCATTCACTTATTATTTTAGCATCTGTTGATTATCCTTGCCTGAAACAATTATTACATCAGTGGTTGAAATTTTACATTTGCTAGCTGGCATTCTTCTGTAAAAAAGAGCTTTCCTTCCCCCAACTTTTGTTTTTTAATACCATTTTGGACACAAGTATTTTTTTTTAAAGATTTTATTTATTTATTTATTTGACAGACAGAGATCACAAGTAGGCAGAGAGGCAGGCAGAGAGAAAAAGGAGGAAGCAGGCTCCCTGCGGAGCAGAGAGCCTGATGCGGGGCTCGATCCCAGGACCCTGGGATCATGACCTGAGCCGAAGGCAGAGGCTTTAACCCACTGAGCCACCCAGGCGCCCCTGGACACAAGTATTTTTAAGAAATTTTAAGTTCAGTATATTATAATCTATTACTATCATTATTAATTTTTAAAATTGAGGTAGAAATTATATACAGTGCAATGTATAGATCTTAAATATGCAGTTAGAGGAATTTTGATGAGCATATACTTGCCTATTACTCCTCCATATAGAACATTTCCATCACCAGAAAAAATTTTCCGTTTCTAGTTATTGTCCTGTTCTAGTTAAGTCCTACAGTTGCCCAAGGCAATCACTTTCCCTTATTCTTTTTAATACTCAAATTATTCCAAATTTGGCTAATAAGAACCTCTCTTTTTTGGCTCTTTTTTTCACGCTCCCATCAGTGTTTGGTATATCCTTGCTTTCTGGTGCAGTAAGATGCCCCAAACCTTTTGATCAGGTGTTTCTTCAAGGAGCTCCTATTCTTTTTGTGTCAAATGGCATTTAGAAACCAAGATTTGGTTCCTGGTTGCATTAATTTTCTAGGGCTGCTATAGCAAAACACCACAAATTAGGTGGCTTAAAACAACCAAAGTTTACTATTTCATAGTTCTGGAGATTAGAAGCCTGAGATCAGTGTTAACAGAGTCCTACTTTCTCTGGAGGTTCTGAGAAAGACTCCTTCCCTGCCTTTTCCTAGTCTCTCATAGTTACCAGCAATCCTTGGTGTTCCTTGGTTTGTAGCTGCCTCACTTCGATTTCTGCCTCTGTTTTCACCTGATGGTTTTCCCTCTGTGTATTTTCATGGCTGTCTTCTTGTAAGGACACCATTCATTGGACTTGGGACTCATCCTAATCCCGTATGCTCTCATCTTAACTTGATTACATCTGCAAAGACCCCATTTCCAAATGAGGTCACATTCACAACATATATATCACAACATATAGGACTTCAACATATCTTTGTGGGAGACACAGTTCAACTCACAATCCTGGGTATAATTGCTGAAACTAAGATGTCATTATTTTTCTGGGCCATTTCAGCAAGCACATTTAGGCAAAAATATACATCTGTATATCACACATAATCGTAAATTTATACTGATAGACTGAATTCCACTTCCACTGAACCCTGGCAGGTAGGATTTGCCTCCTCCTACAATAAAAACAAAATAGTAACAGAATTTGACATCATACCACAAAAAAACAACAAAGAAAAGTTCAAGATTTTTTGCAGATCCTTTTGTTCTTAGACTATATTTCACTGAGGTTGTTCAGCCAAAGTATTGCGTTCAAAAGGTACTTGAATCACTTCTTTTTTTTTTTTTTTAATATTTTATTTATTTATTTGACAGAGAGAGAGATCACAAGTAGGCAGAGAGGCAGGCAGAGAGAGAGGGAGAAACAGGCTCCCCACTGAGCAGAGAGCCCGATGTGGGGCTCGATCCCAGGACCCTGAGATCATGACCTGAGCCGAAGGCAGAGGCTTAAACCACTGAGCCACCCAGGTGCCCCTTGAATCACTTCTTATTTTCCATGTGGTTTTATTATCACTTTGATATACAATTAGGGCTATGCATTGTTGTGGGTTTTTGTTTTGTATTTAGTGTTAGATATCTTTTTTGATGATTTAGTTTATATTTTGAATAAATAAAACATTAGCTTCTTGGTGATTTGACTTATTTTAAAAAAAATATGTAAAAAGTATATTCAGAGAATTCTCTCTCCCTTCCCTAATTCTTTTTATTTTTTGCCAACTCACCCCCCCCCCCCCCCGGTCAGGTGTAATCAGTTTCATATTTCCTGGTTCACCTTGCTGTGTTTTGTTTTGTAAAAATAAACAAATACATACATACATACAAACACACACGTATTTTTTCTTATGTCTCCTTCTTCTTTTTTTTTTTTTAAAGATTTTATTTATTCACCTGACAGAGAGAGACACAGCGAGAGAGGGAACACAAGCAGGGGGAGCGGGAGAAGGAGAAGCAGGCCTCCCGCCAAGCAGGGAGCCCAACTCGGAGCCCAATCCCAGGACCCTGGGACCACAACCCGAGCTGAAGGCAGACCCTCAACAACTGAGGCACCTAGGCGCCCCTCCTTATTTCTTATGCAAAAGCCAGTGTATTATAAAAGTCTCTTGCATCTTGCTTTTTGTTCAGTTTACAATTGATCGTTCGTTCAGTATCAGTTCATAGACATCCTGTTCTCTCCTTATCATTGGATAGTCCTCCTTCATGTGGTTGTATTGTGAATTATTTGATCAGACTTCGACAGATGAACATTTTGATAATTTCCAAACATTTTTATTGCAAATAATGCAACAAAGAAAAACCTTGTGATGTGTTTTCATTTTGTAATTGTTGAAGGAGTATCTTCAGGGTAAACTTTGAAAATGAGACTGCTGAATCAAAGGGCAAACATGTTGGTACCTGTATTAGCTATTGCCTTATTTCCTTCCATAGGAGCAGTTCCCATTTTTCATTCCCACCAACAGTGTCTGAGAGTAACTTTTCCCTTACACTTCATCAACAGAAAGGCTGTCAAACTTTTGAAATTTTTGCTGGTTTCTTAGTTGAGAATATAATGAAGTTTTAACTTGTATTTCTTCATTATGAGTGAAATTGAACATGTTTTAATGTCTTTAAGGGACGTTATATATTCTTTTGGTGAACTGTTTATAGCTTTTTATAATTTTTCTGTCTGGTTTGTTTTAAAAATTTTTTCTCAGTTTTAATGCATTAGGGATTTCAGTCCTTTATCTGTTGTACATGTTGTACTTTTTGTCTCCCAATTTACCACTTGTATTTAAATTTTACTAATGGTGTTTGGTTTTTTTAATTGATCAATTTATTGTTTTTACTATTGCTGGATCTCCAATTATAGTTAAAAGCCTTTCCCCATATCTAGTGTCTCTATGGTTCCATCTTTACATTAAGATCTTTTGTGCACTTGGAGTTTATTGCTAGTGATAGAAGAACAAAGCCACTTTTATCATTTTTTTCAAAGGTGCTTCAATTCTAATTCCATTTGTTAAAGAGTCTGCAGTGTACATTGATTTGAGACATCAGCTTTATAATACATCAAACTTCTATATGTACTTGGGCTATCTTTCCACTTTCTATTTCGGACTACTGGTTCTGAATTTTATTTCATCTGATTTCGGAATCCTGACCTTTCTTATTGCTTCCATTTGCCCAACGTAACTTGGTCCATTGATTTATTTTTAGAATCACTTTATTTTTTGACATGTCTTTTGTATTCACTTAATTTTAGATGTGTCTTTTGTATTTACCATAAAATTGGGTTTTGCTCTTTGGGCCAACTTGAAAATTTCCTTATTTTAATAGAAACATTAGTATATTTACATTTCTTAATGGGACTAATATATTTGATACCAACTTGTCATATCTTTGTATTATGTTTACCATAAATTTTGTTGTATTTACTGTGCTCCTTTCTATTATCTGTTCTTTGCTGTTTATCTTTTTCGTAGTTCTTTCAGGATTTAAGAGTGTATATGGTTCTTCCAGGACCTTATACTTTTTAGGCACCCACAGTCCTCTTTTATCCTACCTAGGCATTTACTATTTGGTTGTCAAGTTTAAATGTAACCCTTGACTTCTCTCTACTACCTATGTGTCAATGAGTTTATTCTACTGCACCATTCAACTTTGCTTTGTATTTACTTTTACAGGACATTTAACCCTTGTGTTTTGGTCTTCCATCCTTGGCGCACATAGGTTTCAGTCTTAGAGCAACAAGTAAAATATATTCAATACTTGCTCTAACTCCTTTCTTGATGTTTCCTAGATATCTCCTGGTTAGATGAAGTTTGATTTCTGAAATTGCTCAGAAAGAGTTTCTGAGTACAGATTTCCCGCTGTTCTCACATGTTTACAACTCTTCCTCCAGCCCTGCTATTTGATGGACAGATTGATTGGATATAAAATCCTTTGTTCACATTTTTTTCTCGAGTTTCATGAAAATACTGTTCCATTGTTGGCAGAAGTTGAAAAGTCCAAGTTCAAGTCTGCTTCAAATGTCAAGCTAGAAGAAAGTTAAATTTGATCAAGGTGGGTCTCATATGCAAGCTTTTCAGTCAGTTTTCCCAGGTACATTTCAGTATGCAGATTCTCATCTTTCATTTCTGCAAAGTTTTCATGGATGATCGGTTTAAATATTATTTCTTTTAATTTTTTTTCCTTCTCTGAGAATTTCCAATTATGTATGTTGAATTACCTTTTCTATTTTTAATATTAATCACTTTTTCTCTGATTTGTTTTGTAAACACCTTCTTTACATCATTTTTGTTTTCTTGACTGTGTCTTTATTATCTCTTATTATATTTTTAGTTAAATATATTCTCTTTTGGGTACTTTGTAATTTAGTTTTCATTTCTAAGATGATTTTACCGTTTTCTTCAATTTATTTCCTAAGTTTCTTCAACTTCTATTTCATATATTTCTATTTTTTGTCCTTTCTGTTTTCAGTTTTTGAATTTTTTTTTCACTTTTTAAAATTTCTTTTCAGCGTTAACAGTATTCATTGTTTTTTGCACCACACCCAGTGCTCCATGCAATACGTGCCCTCCCTATTACCCACCACCTGGTTCCCCAACCTCCCACCCCCGCCCCTTCAAAACCCTCAGGTTGTTTTTCAGAGTCCATAGTCTCTCATGTTTCATCTCCCCTTCCAGTTTCCCTCAACTCCCTTCTCCTCTCCATCTCCCCATGTCTTCCATGTTATTTGTTATGCTCCACAAATAAGTGAAACCGTATGATACTTGACTCTCTCTGCTTGACTTATTTCACTCAGCATAATCTCTTCCAGTCCCGTCTATGTTGCTACAAAAGTTGGGTATTCATCCTTTCTGATGGAGGCATAATACTCCATCGTGTATATGGACCACATCTTCCTTATCCATTCATCCGTTGAAGGGCATCTTGGTTCTTTCCACAGTTTGGTGACCGTGGCCATTGCTGTTATAAACACTGGGGTACAGATGGCTCTTCTTTTCACTACATCTGTATCTTTGGGGTAAATACCCAGCAGTGCAATTGCAGGGTCATAGGGAAGCTCTATTCTTAATTTCTTGAGGAATCTCCACACTGTTCTCCAAAGTGGCTGCACCAACTTGCATTCCCACCAACAGTGTAAGAGGGTTCCCCTTTCTCCACATCCTCTCCAACACACGTTGTTTCCTGTCTTACTAATTTTGGCCATTCTAACTGGTATAAGGTGATATCTCAATGTGGTTTTAATATGAATCTCCCTGACGGCTAGTGATGATGGGCATTTTTCATGTGTCTGATAGCCATTTGTATTTTTTTTTAAAGATTTTATTTATTTATTTGACAGACAGAAATCACAAGTATGCAGAGAGGCAGGCAGAGAGAGAGGAGGAAGCAGGTTCCCTGCTGAGCAGAAAGCCAGATTGGGGGGCGGGGGGCGGGGGGGGGGCTGATCCCAGGACCCTGGGATCAGGACCTGAGCCGAAGGCAGAGGCTTCAACCTACTGAGCCACCAGTTTTTGAATTTTTAATTTGAATCGTTTTCATATGTTAAAATGTCTGAGGATATTTAATTGAGGCTGAGGTGTTGTACACTTTTATTCTGCTTCATGGTTGGGTTTGGGGGAGGACTTTCACCAACTGAAATGTTTAAAAATTTTTGACTTTTTATGGTGACTTTGCATAAACACACTCATTTTCTTTTTGCTTAAAATATTTATTTTCCCTGACTAGAAGCAACAGTTTTACATAGACAGGAATGGAGGAGGCTTACCAGAATTCTGTTCATTCAGGAGTACCCTTCTGTTGAGATATGAAATGCAACTTTTTTACTGCATGGTGCCTGAGACATGAGAGGGGTTGGAATGCCTTCTGAGTTGGAATGCCTTCTTTTTTGCAGGACTACTGATTTCCTTCTGCTCTTCCTTCTTTCCCTTTGCCACTGAGCCTCCAAATGATGGTTCTTTGTAGTTGTCTTTCTCTTCCTCAGAAGTAGTCCCTACTCAAGACAGCCACCTTTGGCCCCTAGAACCTCCAAGTCTTTTCCAGTTGATTCCCCAGTGGCCAGCACTCAGATCCACCAAGTCTATGACATAGTCTCATCATTTCTCCACTCTGGCTGCTCCTTTCTCTTTTTGATCTTTATACCCCCTCCCTTCCCCACTCAATATTCTCTCTCCTCTTTGGCATGCATTCTCCAGATGACTTGTCTGGTGGGTTTATTTCCTGACTTGTGCACAATTTTAATTTCACAGTATTCTTGGCTCCTTACTTATCTTGGGTTATGAGTGATTTTATTTACTCTTGTGTTGATTTTTTTTTTTTTCTGAAAATGTATGGATTGACTTGGATTTATTATCCTACTGGAACTTGGAATCCTCATAGGCTTTTAAATTTGAAATAAGTGTTAGAGATTATTTAGTTCAAACTTCTATATTTACAAATGAGAAACTTAGTCCTAGTGACAGCAAACAGATTGTCCCAGGTTATACAGGAGCAGACTCAAGACTGCTAATTTACTAACCTATCCTTTAACACAAAATATTCTTTCAAAACATAGGTAGATTATAGTATGGGGAGAAATCCTTAAAGTCAGAAGTTTCAGTGGTTTCCACACACTAATTATATCCTGAGAGGCTATGGAAAATAGTAGTTGTTCTCCTAAGTTGCTTGAAATTCGAAAGAAGCCCATGGAAACATCTCTGGTCCTGGAGGAATTTGTTCCATCTTTTTATCTCTGGTTGTGCAGGTAGAAATAGTAGAGATTCTTAGGCATCTGATCTAAGCTAGGGTTTTATTTGCATTAAGAAGTTGAGAGAGGAGAAGAAATAAGAACATAGAATTTTCTCCTGTTCTTTCCCCCAGAATCCTTAGAGATTGTTTTATCACCATTTTTTTTTTTCATTTGCTTTTTATTTCTCTAGTAAAGAAACCATGGGGAGAGAACTGTAGAGTCAGGGCCCAAAGAACCAGCTAAGGCTCACTCATTCAGTCAACATAAATGGCGAACATACCTACAGTTTGCTAGACACTCTGCTGGACACTGGGGGAAAGAGAGAAATAAAGCAAAGTTATTTTCCACAGAGTTCATTGTTTAATGGAATGAGTTTGCCCACATTACATAACCAGTGTATGGCAAGTGCTACAAGATGTAAAGACAACTAACAGTGGGAGCACAGAGGCAGAAACAAGGATTCTGTCATGGTAATGAGGTGGAATTTGAGTTGAGTTTTAAAGAATGAATAAGAGTTTGCTAGACTGAAAACGGAGGAAAGGGTATTTCATATTTAGTGAACTGGAAGCAAATGGGGAATGGCTGGAAGATTAGGTTTGGCGATGTACCAGAGGCTAGATCTTAAAAGTCCCAGTATATCTCAACCTTTAATTTGAAGGTAATAGGAAGTGGTAAAGTGTCTTAAGTAGGTCAGTGACAGGATGAATTTCGTGTTTTAGAATGCAGGATGAATTGGAAGGGGCATGCCTGGAAGCAGGGAGTTGAATTAGGAGGCTACTGTCATATAGCTGAAAGACAGTGAAGGTCTGTACCTTGATGACTTCCTAGTCTCCATCTTCACTCTCATGTATAACCACTGTTTGCAAGAAGCCAATCAGACGGTGTTGATTCAACTTGTCCAAGCCAAGACTCATCATTTCTTCCCTTCTTCCTTAACGTGCATTCTCTATTTAAGCTGTTGAGACTAGAGTCTTCTTGTCCTTAACTCCATACATCTAGTGATCTACCCTTAAAAATTCAAATACTTAAATATCCTCTCTTGGTGAGGATATGAGGAGAATAATGTAGAGTAAAATACCAGTGGTGGGGGTCAATGAATTAGAGGTCCCAACGAGGTCATAGAAGTTTGGAATGGAAGTTCTTGAGTGTGTTGGAAAGGTGGGAGATTGTGAAGGTCAGTGAGTGTGATGTTTGGAGCTGAGTTTTCAGAGGTGGTACAGTTTTTGTTGATGCCAAGATCTTGGTTTGGCTATGTGGGCAGGACATTATTGTAATAGATAAGGAGGTGAAGGACCTGAGAGGCCAGAGTATTAGATGTATCATCAATGTGGATATTAAAGTCCCCAACAATAATAGCAGGAGCAGTAGTCACAGTCATAGTAGTATAGAGAGCCCGAGGCACTGAAGTCATCAATAAATGAAAAGATACTACATTAAGAGCAATAATGAGGCAGTAGGAGGTCATGTTCATCTCTAGGTGCAAGTTGTATTGAAGAAATATATGTACATATCACAACCCAAGGGGGACCCCTGATATGCTAATCAGGCACTGAGTCACAAACAAACCTCAGGTTTGTGAATTAATCCTGCCCCTGGACCCTTCAACTCCCATCCTTCCCTAGGAACCCAAACCCAACTCTGATTTTTCTGGCTGCAACTGGGAACATCAACATAAGATGGTAGAGATAAAGGGTCCCATTGTGGATTTAAATGGCATAGTCTGGGTTATCTGAGAATTTCCCTCAACCAAATCCACCTTCCTTGCTTTCTTCTTCCAAGAACCTGGACAGCAGTTTGGAGGTCCTAAGGGTCAGTAGGCTGTTTTTTCCTCCTTCCCACTCTTTGGTGGTTATTGAGTCATAAGAAAATATTCTGGAACTTTCTTTACTGTTTGGTGGCCTTTCCATTTCTTTATTTTCTATTTCAATGTGTGTATTTTACTCCTGTTACCTTTCACCTGATCCTAGAAGTTAGAGTCAAGCCCTAGCACTTTAGAATGTGGATGCATCAGCCCATGTTAGAAGTATGTGCCTGCCTTTATATATGTGTAGCAGTGAGGTAATGGCTGGTGATGGGTTTCGGCTGGGTAGGTGTGAGACCAGGCAACACAGAACTTAGAGGCTGGAGTAGGAAGGCTACTAGGCAGCATCACAAGTTGACTGGAGATGGGGGGGAAATGGCACACAGCAAAATGATAAAATGTTTACCAGGACAGTCACTTAGATCACAGTATGGTTTGATAGTCGTTCCATTGGGAGCAATTACTAAAACTGTGAATATGTACATTTCTGAAGAAGAGAGTGCAGATAGAGATGGAAAGCCTAAAGACCAAGGTTCAAAGCTTGAGAAACTCTCACATTTAGGGGCGAGGAGAAAGAGGGGCATTGGTCAAATACTGTGAAGGACAACAAGGATATTGTTTCTGTGGTCAGTGAGGAGCAAAGAATTTCAAAGCAAAGGTAGCACCTACAGCATCAAACAATGCTAAGGGGCCTTGGAACTTGGTGCCTGGAAGCCACTGGGGGCCTGTGGAAGAACCCCTCAAGCAGTATTGATGCTTAGCAGTAGGGATTCAGGCAGTGAGTAGATGGAGCAGACACGGGGTCAGTAATTGTACACACAAGGTTGAGGAACTTGTCTGTGTATACAGGAAGAATGAGATAGTGCTAAAGAGACACAATTATCTATTGAAGGTTTTTGTTGCTCTTTGTTTTACTTAAAGCTAGGGGAAATGTGTGCCTATTTGTCCTCCATTCTCTGTCTCTGAAGGAAGAGGGGAAGACCTAAGGAAGGGTCATCGTGTTCACTCTGAGTTGTCCATAATCCTTCGTAAGCAAGGATGTGAGCTCATGCTGGTTCAGACGGTCTAGGAGCTATCACTTGGATTATTTATTTATTTGAGAGAGAGAGAAAGCACGAGTGAATAGGAACAGAGGGAAGGGGCAAAAGGAGAGGGCGAGGTAGGCTTCCCACTGAGCAGGGAGCCTGTGGGGCTTGATCCCAGGACCCCAAGATCAGAACCTGAGTGGAAGGCAGATGCTCAACTAGAGTGCCACCCAGGTGCCCCTAGGAGTTAGCACTTGGGAAGAAACAAACCCCAGATTTCTAAAATTAACTGCTGAATCCTCATCTTCTTGGCCAATTTTGAACAAGGAATTTCAAGGGCAATGAAATTATGGCCCATACCCCTCCTCTCGCCAATTTCTGTGTTAAAATCTAATCCCCAGTGTGATGGTACTTGGAAATGGGGCCTTAGGGAGGTGATGAGGGTGGAGCCTGCATGAGGGGATTCGTGCCCTTGGAAGAAGAGATTCAAGAGAGCTAACTAGTTCTCTCCTCCATGTGAAGACACAGGGAGAAGTGGGCCATCTACAAGCCAAGAACAGGATCTGCCAGCACCATGATCTTGACCATCTGGCCTTTAGAACTCTGAGAAATAAATACCCAAATGTTTGGGTAGCTGGTCTAAGCTACCCAGTCTTTGGTATTCTATTGAAGCAGCTCAGATGCACTAAGATAGAAATCCAAGTTCTTCAGCCCCAAACAGCAATGTTGCTGTCTCTCCATCTCTCTTAGAGTGAGTTTTTAAACTGTCTGCCCCAGTGTTCCCAGATTCTGATCGGCTTTTTGTTGACAGGCAGCACTGAGCATTGGCTCATTCATGGGGCAGACAGTTGTTTCCTGCTCTCCAGCCATGACAAATTGCTGACTGTTGGCATCACTGATGAAATAAGTAAGGGCTCTGCCACCCCAGCTTCGATTACTTTTTAATATGAGTTACTTTAATAGAAAGACTTAAATGCTTCTTTCTATTGCTTTGCCTCAGCACTTCTGGGGTCATAAATTCTTCTCCCTCTTGTCTGCTATTACTGGCATATCAATTCTTTCTAGTTCTGTGAGCACTAAAATTGAAAGAAAACAAGGTTGTGGCTTTATGCATTTTTAATTTAACGAAATCCCAGCTTTGAAGTTGGGGAAACAATGCTCGTGGCAGTTCAGGGTGGCTACCAGGAGAGCCTTTGGAGAGGCAGGATCGATGGAAGTTTTGCAGGAAATCATCCCCATCCTTCGTCTTTGGGGGACTCCCAGCTGACTTTGTGTGTACTTCTTATGAATTCCAGTCAGGTTGTAAATTCTGTACTCAACCCTCTTATTCCGTCTCCCCCCTGAGAACATACGGAAACTGACTGGGATGGGAGAGTTTGTACTCCTAGCCTTGGAGAAGAATCCATGCATCATTTGGCTCATCTCTGGGGTTCCAGGATGAACTGTTTAGCTGGTTGGATGATAATGAAGGGAAAAGAGTATCTTCATTCTTAAAAATCTCTCTTTAAGGTAATTCCCTTTGGCACTTAGTTTCAGGGTCTCAAAAGGCTATTAGTCAGGAAGTCCTTCCTCACCTCTAGCTCACACTTTATCCTCATGGAGAGAACCTATTCTCTAGAGATGGAAAAAAGTGCAAGTTGACATAAAGCCCAAGAAAGAATGAAATAAAATGTCCCTTTAGGCATGGCCCAGAGGCATGATTAACACCATTGCTCATCAGCATAAAATATATTCAATTATGAGAGATTAAGAGGCTTGGGAAAGCAAAATGTTAAAGCAGATGAAATATGAGCATATTAGTGGAAAACAGAAGCTGCCTCCAGGGTAGAAGTGCCTGTCAGATGATGCTAAGGAAGTACAGCTACGTACTCTACTGTGGGTGGGGGTTCATTCCCGAATTCTGGATTCTTGAGAGGTTCTGTACTATTTGGAAGTGCTGGTGCTGGAGACATACAGTTTGCCATACTGGCCACATTTACTCTGAAGAAGAATGTGCTTTGCAAAATTCTTCATTTTCTTTATAGGAGTGGTTGCTGAAATTAATCACTCAAAGGGCCTCCAGTGGGGGCTGGCCATTGAATGCCCCATAAGGGGAACCACCTGGATAATTCCCAGAGTCTGTCCTGTGGACTTACATAGCTTAGGCAGAGAGGAGAATGGGTGAGGCGAGCTGCGCCTGTGCGGTGGTGGGTGGGCAAGGCATCAGGTGGGTGGATGACAGACTGCTAAGTAAAAGGCAGAGAATCAGAAGGACAAAAACCACCCTTCAGTATACAAAGGAGTGACCTCAGAACTAGGACCAGAATGCAACCCATCAATTAGGTGAACAAGGATTTGTGACATATTCTATTTGCCCAACACTGTTACTCACCATGTCTTTGAGTGATGCAGAAATGAGCTAGCCTGAGCCCAGAGCTGTGCTGGGCAGTGTGAAAATGGGCAGAGGGCTAGTGCTAGAGAAGCAGTGATGGAGACTTTTAGTCTTTCCATGAGGCAAATTTTTAGATGACACCAGAGCTGAATCCCCAGAGATAGAACAGGGTACTCCAAGATAGGAATGGACTGTTGAACCGTGTTGAGTTTAGGAGAATGACCTTTACAGTCAGTTTGAGCTCTGAATCTTAGACTCACCAGCTGTGTAACTAGAATGAGTTGTTTAACCTTCCTCTGTCTCTTTGTCTTCATGCATAGAATGGGGATCATAACTGTACCTATCTCTTCACGTTGTGATGAGAGATGTTCATAGTGTGTGTGGAGCTTCTAACACAGTGTCTGGCACATTGTAAGCACTAAGTGATGTTTTAAAGTCTTATGATCAGAGATGGATCTGGGAAATATGAGCAGAGAATATAAGAAATGGAAAGTGAGTAAAGTGACAGAAGCAAATGCGGGGGATTTGATCATCTTTGAGGCGCATTTGTCTGGCCTGGGAGTGTTTGCCTTAGACCAAGGATATCACATTTCCTATGCTGTAGGGGTCTTCAAGGGGCTGCATTGTCCTGACAGACTAGGTAGGGAAGCCAAACAAGAATAGAAATATAGGAGTTCAGAAACCCAATCTGAGTGCCTCACCACATGGATTGTGATGGATTGAGTTGGATTCGTGATCAATGAGTAGAGTATGTGATTGGGTCCAGAGAGACAGTGTCTTAAGTAACATTAGCAGATCTCTTTGTTACTTGTCTCTATCATGGTGTGGAGAAGGTAAGCCCATTGACATCTTATTAGCCTTTCTTTTCCTTGGAAGCATTCTGTTTGGGCTGGTTTAGAGAAGAATGGCTTAAAGATCTTTGCAAATAAGCCTCAAACCTATTTGTCTTCCCTCCTTACTTAGAAGGACTCAGGATGCAAAATGAGGGTTACTCTCTTCATCCCAGGAGAATGGAAGGGTAGCTCCCCCCCCCCCAAAATCTGGCCTTTCAAACAAAAGCACTATGAGGGTATCATGTGTATGATATTGTCATTCGTTCATTTCTTCATTCATTTGACAAATATATATTGTGCTCCTCTTACATGAAAAGTACTGTGATAGACCTCAGGAATGAGCAAATCAGCCCTTAAGGAACTCAGAAGGGAGGAAGTCGAGTTAATAGACATCTGTAATCAAAAGAGGAGAGAGCAATAGTGACCGTAGGAGATCCCCTTCTATTTCTGGGATGTGTAGTCAACATACAGAGCAGGAGTGAAAAAAAGGAGTTGTGAGATTTGAAATGGTATGGCCACAAGATAGCTAATAGGAAGTAGAATAAAAGGCATGGCAGAGAGATCTTTGGGATAATAAACATACAGCATCTCCCTAAGTCCATGGTTCTCCAGATCATCTCAGGCTCCAGCTCTTACACCAGAATTCAAAAAAGTTGCTTTCCAGGTGCATGTCACCTGGCCAAGGGCAGCACTGGAACCAGAGAAAATGAGAGACCTGTGCCCAAACCCATTTACTTTCTGAGCCATGTCCATCAAGTTCAAAGCCCTTAGCACCTGGCTCACTGGTGGCAACGGCATTCTCTTGAAAACCAATTGGCCTAACAAAACAGAAGGCAAACTTGAGAATGGGAGGTCTGTCATAGGAGCTGAGAAATGTCCACAGTGGAATTCTTTCATATCCAGCAGAAGGGGAAATTATTCAGACCTCTTAAGGCTATGCTACCCCTGTGTTGTGGGAACTATAGAAGAAAGTAACATGGGCAACAAAATACCTTTGGCCAGAAGGTTGGAATAGGTATCTTGCTCCTAAGAGGGGTCTGTAAATACCTGTTGAATGGATGAATGAATTGAATATGCATTTACCATATTCTTCCAGCCTCAAGTTTTGATTTGGTTTCCATGACTAGAGGCCAGATGCCTACTGGGAACCCTTCCAAATCACCAGTCTTGATCTTTTCATAACTGCTCTCAGGGGAACCAGAGAGTGATTCTGGTATCTGGCACGAGCGACGTGGCCCTGTTCCCTGAGAGAGCCAATGAACCACTCATATTGGCCTTAAGTCCGGCCGCCCGCTGTGCAGAGCCCACCACCCAGATGGTATAGACTCACATTCCAGTCCACTTGGAAAGGCCGGGTCCTGCCAACTCCATCTCCAAGGGGACAGTCTGTATGAACCCAGATGCCAAACTGCCCAGGAGTTTGCCAGCCAGAAGATGGTGAGTGGTCCTGTCCTGCAAGTCCCACCTAAAACAGGCAGCAGATGGGAAACTGGGGCAGGGGCGGAGAACAGCTGGATGACATTTGCTTCATAATAGCTCTTGAGGGGTTTGAAAATTGTTGTTTAATTTCCCTTCCTGCTTTCTCATGTAAACAAATGTCCTGTATCAGGGATGTGGAAGTCAGAAATTTTGGTGGTTGAGACTCATCCTCACAGGCCCTCCAGCCTCCTTCCTGACAGCCAACACACACATGCAAGCAGGTGCACAGGCACACACTTGCACATACACTTGCACGGAGACATACACATGCACGTATAGACATTCTCCTCCATCAATAGGGCAGTGCTGCTGCCTGAGAACCCAAGACTTTATTTTATTTGTTGTACATCTAAGGCCTTGCCAGGGGCCTGGGTTTCCTCTCTGAAGTCTCTTTTAAGAATTAAATCTGGCTCTTCGGGGCTGCAACAGGAAAACTGAATTTGAGATACAGTAATTCTAGATATTTATATCCTTCCGTCATTTGCTCAGTTGGTCTTCTGCAGCTGTGGTCTGTTAGGGATTATCACACCAAAAGGAATAGCAGAAATACACATATTAAATAAGATTTGTTCCTTCTCCATTTCTTTCACTGGCTCTAAATACCCACTTGGAGGGAGGGGAGGGCTGCCATAGGAGAGGCTCTCTGGGGCCAGGAACAGTTGCCCTGGAGCTAGGGGGCCAGCCCTGCCTGGAGGGAGGATGGAGACGGGAGCCTGGAAAAGCTGGAGCTGGATTATGGTCCTCGAAGTTCCTACTGAGGAGAGGAGAGTGGTTCTGTTGATGGCCCTATAGAGAAGAATTTAAAGCCCATTTCTGCTTTCTTGAGTGCCTCGCTTGAAGGCCACGTATTCTGTGGTCTAGGTAATCCATTACCTGCTCTCTTCATTGCTTTTGGATATATTCTCTTGGGCTCCAAAGAGAAGTTGGAGACCTTGGAGAACTCCTGATACCCATGCTGTGACATCAGGGAGCATTGCTTCTTAGTGGCAGAAGGGGCAGATAGTTACCTGGGTGTGGGCTAAGACCCTGCAGGTCCCTGGGGCCCATAAACAGCCCTCGGTCTCAGTTCTGAGTCACTGCAAGGTGCACAAATGCTCAGAGGCAATGTTTCCATTTTTGACTCCAGTTAGCATTCTGGCATCTTTGGTTGCAGGTGTTTCATGAGTATTTCTTTTTCTCTCCTCTCCTCTCCTCTCCCCCTCCTCTCCCCCTCCTCTCCCTTCCTCTCCTCTCCTCTCCTCTCCCCTCTTGTCTTGTCTGATCTTTTTTCTTACTATGTTCTGTTAGTCACCATACAGTACATCATTAGTTTTTGATGTAGTGTTCCATGATTCATTGTGTATAACACCCAGTGCTCCATGCAACCCGTGACCTCCTTAATACCC
The DNA here is from genome assembly GCF_922984935.1 of Meles meles. Classification (NCBI taxonomy): domain Eukaryota; kingdom Metazoa; phylum Chordata; class Mammalia; order Carnivora; family Mustelidae; genus Meles; species Meles meles. The sequence goes on along the minus strand of NC_060073.1, from coordinate 110,607,677 downwards.
ATCACCAGACTAGCCTGTCCCCCACCCCCAAACCCTTAGTTTGTTCACAAGGATTTCTTGACTCTCTTTTGCAATAATTCCTCAGTCCAAGCAGGGGTTTATTCTTCCCTATCAGAGAAAAGAGAGAGGGGGGAAAAAGGACAAGACTTTTCTTCTCTTTAAAAGCTGTGCCCTTTCAGTTGAGAGCCACTTACTCCAGCTCTCTGCAATGTGGTGAAATTTCCTTAAGCTAGCCCATCATGTTCTGGGAGCTCAGCATAAAAATTACAGCTGCCTTTGAGACCGCCTGACCCTGATGCATCAAGCCCTGGAGTGAGGCCAAACCACCACTTAAAATGACAATCCTGTACAAAGTGGCACAATGACATGTTAAAAATATATAGATGGATATAGATGTAATATGAAAATATATATTTTTCCTGCTCTCACCATCAGAAGCAGGCATGTTAAAGGTATTAACAATTGGTGTTCCTCTCTGGAGGGATCCTCTAGTTATGGGCTTTGGAACCCAGACAGGAAGTGTGAATCATGCAGCAATGCAGAATTAATTCAGACAGAAAGAAATGATGCAGCTAAGGTAACTGGGATGGAGAGGCCCAGGGGGGGCGGGAGGTGTCTAACCTGCCTCCTGCCCGGTCTCCCCAGCTCTCTGTGAGAGAGGAGAGGCTTTGTTTGAAGGGGACAGTTGTTGTGGGACCCGGAAGTTACAAAAAGCAGAATGAATTGGCACATCCTTTCATTCTGGGGAGGAAATCTCTGTGCGATGGCCAAGCCTTCACATGGCTGTCTCTAACTTTGTAGGGCCCCTGGAAGTCTATGGAAAGGTTGGCATGCATACATTGAAGGTGCAGATGTGGCTCCCACGCTCCTACCCCCTTGGGGCTGGTTCCAGACACACAGAGGTGGGGGTGACTCAGACAGAGGTCATAGGTACCTGTCCCCAACAGATGCCCCTCTTCTGCTAAGGGGATGGAAAGTTCCCAGATTTCTTCCTCAGGAGTGGGAAAGACAGAGACAGCATTGCCTTTGTTTCTAGATTTTAATTTCCTAGAATCCACACCATGGGTAATTTCTAGGTTGTTTTGTTTTGCTTCCAAAATAAGCCTCAGTTCAGACAGGAGAGAAAACCTTTTGGCACCTTCCTAAGAATAGAAGATGATTTTTGTATTCTTAAAATACAGTACCTTTCTATTGCAAACTACTTGCTCTGGCTCTTTGTAGTGTGATGTGAAATTCCTGGTACTGACAGACTCGTGGATCAATTTCCGGAGTAAAAGAGTAATTTGGTAACAAGCTCCGTGTTTTCCAGCCCCTTCTGGACTTGCTGGCAACCATACTATAGCTTTCTCTATCGGCTCCAGCATTTACTGCTCTCTCTGTACTTTTTATTTTTATTTTTGATTTTGGACTTCTGATGCCTGCCTTTTTTTAAGCTTTTAAATTGAGATATAACAGTGAAATATACACTAATGTTACCCGTAGAGCTCAGTGAATGCTTACATCTGAATATGCCCACGTGATCCCCACCCAGGTCACACTGTAGGACGCGCCCAGTCCTCACCTACCAGTCCACACCTACCCAGCAGAACCTGGTCTTTCACATCTATCACTGTAGATGAGATTTATCTGTTCGCGGGTTTCACCCGAATGGAATCATCCAGTCTGTACTCGAATGGAATCATCCAGTCTGTACTCTGTCATGCCTGGTTTTTTCGTTCAACATTATGTCTTTAAGATTCATCCATGGTGTTGCATGTGCCAGTAGATTTCTCATTTTTTTGATCTGTAGCACTCCGTTATATGAATAGACAGAGTTTATCTATTCCCCTGTTGCTGCTTTTGGGTATATTCCCTTGGGCCCTAAAGCGAAGCTGGAGACCTTTGAGGACTCCTGATATGTGGCAGAGCAAATACAGTAACATGTTAATGGTAAAACCTAGGTGGTGGGTATACAGGTATTTTTGGGGGGGTGGGGGAGGTATATAGGTATTAACTGCAAAATTCTTTCAACTTTGCTATATGTTTGGAAATACTAATAAAATGTTGGAGGGAAATGGAATAATGCTGCTTGCTGTAGGGGCACTATTTCTTTCATGCCATGGACCAGCTAAGGAAAACAATCCCCTCATCATTCATGTCTTCACATTTCAGCTGCTCCGCCCAGTTCCTCCATTTCCTAAAAACCTTTCAGAAGAAGAGAGACAAAGGAATAAATAGCAAATAAGAGTGAATGAAGAGAACTTGTCTTTAAATTCCAGCAGTCACATTGCTTTGCTCAGTCATCCAGCTCAGAGCTTGGAAGCTTGGAGTCACATCTTCCGCCTCCCTGTCCCTCCCCTTACCGCCCCCCCAAGCCCAAGCCCACCTCATTGACCCCCCACCAGCCTAAGGTAGAATAGACTGGACGATTACACCTGACCTGATGCCATCTTGAGCCATATTCTCCAGCCTCTCTGCTTCTAACTTTTCTGTCATCACTTGCAAAGCTGACTTACTTTTATCCTCTTTCAAAGCCATATCTTGTTCCCATGGCAACTTACTGGGGGTCTTCTGTCACCATGGGAACATGGCTGCTGGGTTTAAATACACCTTATCACCACAGCATTAAAAAATGTAGGGAGAGAGGGAGACAGGTTGTCAAGGAAACAGAATTCAGGTCTTCTCCATGAGAATAGGCTGGGGAAAAGGAAGTACTGTGGGGAGTTTAGAACCAACACCACACCCAGTCCTGATTCTGCTGGGATAGCCACACATTCATGGTGCAGATTCTGTGTGTATGTGTATGTGTGTGTGTGTCCGCGTGCGTGTGCATGCACACATGCGTGGTTGTCTGCCTTGGCCACCTGAAGAACCTCATAGGAATTCACCCTGGAGATTTCAGGGGTCTCAGTGGAAGCTTTCACATCTCAGCCTGAGGGTATAGGAGTGGCATGGTCTCTCTCTCTCTCTCTAATGAGCAGGTCACAATAGGGCACCTTCCTTGTCATCAAGAAGGCAGTAATTTCATGGTGAGTAGCCCAGGAAAACCAAAGGAGAGACCTGAGGCATAGAACAAAAAGGCATAAAAAGGGTCTAAATGACAGGAAATATGAATGACATGGATTAAAAAGAGTGTACCTGAAAAGGTCAGTACTGTTTCTTCTGGGGCATCTATTATTTCTGGAGGCAAATGGGACACTCTGTCAGTCCCCTGCTTTGTCAGAGGGATAGTTGGTGAGTATTGAGGGTACCTATGTTTCTTTCTTTTTTTTTTTTTTTAATTCGTTTATTTGTTTATTTACAGCATAACAGTGTTCATTGTTTTGGCATCACACCCAGTGCTCCATGCAGTACGTGCCCTCCCTATTACCCACCACCTGGTTCCTCAACCTCCCACCACCACCCCCCTCCCGCCCCTTCAAAACCCTCTGGTTGTTTTTCAGAGTCCATAGTCTCTCATGGTTCATCTCCCCTTCCAGTTTCCCTCAACTCCCTCTCCTCTCCATCTCCCCATGTCCTCCATGTTCTTTGTTATGCTGAGGGTACCTATGTTTCAAATCACAGTGGACAGCAAAGGAAGGTGCTTGGCCCCTCCCTGGTGGGGAAGAAAGAGAACACATCAAAGATACATGGCAGACTCCCAGTGACATGCTTTCAAGGACCAGAAGTATCCAGTATAGGTATCCCCTGCTTTCCAGAAGTTTGTGTTAGACTACTTTGCTTTTACAAAAGACCTACAATTGGTACCTGTTTTTGCCAACCAAAGGAAATCCAAAGAGGATTTTTGCTTTTAAGAAAAAAGCTATTGCCATACTAATGTAGGTCTTCTGTAAAAGCAAAGTGCTAATGGGAACTTCTAGAAAGTGGGGAATACTCTTCGCTTCATGCCATTTCGGCTTATGAAAGTTTTGCTTGGAATACTCTACTTTCAGAGGGTGGGGGATGCCTGTACTGTTTATAGGAAGGTCAGTCAATGTGACTGCACACTCATTCAGAGAAACAAAGGTTAAAAAAAAAAAAAAAACACCAACTCATTGCTTTCTGTGTTGTTACTACCCAGGTGCCTGGGCCTTTATGCACATCTTAGAATTTTGTCTTCCGGGAAGAAATATGAGCAAACATGTCCCAGGCACAGTTGATGGCTCTTCCCCATTTTTACTGGCTTCCACGGTCTTCAGACTGTCCTCTGGTTGCTCAGAACCACCCATGGTGACGTCCTACCCAGCTGACCCTCCTTTTCAGGTCCACTTCCATAGCCTCTGCCATCTTACCGTGACAGAGTTTGCCTCTTCTCAGACAGGCATGAGCAAAGGAAAGAGGAAGGGCTCTGGTCTCAGGAAACTCTGGGTTTGAATTGCAGGCCAACCACTACTTGGATTTGTGAACTTGGAGGAATCTTTTATATAAGTTTCTGTTTCTAAAATAAATTCACAGGATGATTCTAAGGATTAAATGAGATAATTAACATAAAAGTGTTTTGCAAACTCTGGATGCTGTGCACTGACAAGGACTGAAGACTACACTACACTTTCCATGGAGCCCTGAGCTAACAGGGAGCTTTGGACCATAGGAATGACTGAGCTGGCCAGGTCAGAGGCAGGATGTGGGCCTCTCTGGCTGTGAGTCCGTGGAGCGCAGGAGCCATGTCATCAGGGCTCAGCACAGTGCTGGGTTCATAAGCTCAACAACAGCTGCTGATTGACAGGTGAGGTCCTATTGACTGGGATGCCTTGTGCCCTCCACACGCTCTACACAGTGTGTCCATACCCTTGAGACAAGGCCTCTTCAGCAGTGGGAGTCCAAGTGCCCAGGTCCAGACTGAGCTGAGGCAGCCCTGTGGAGCAGCTGCAGAGGGAGGGTGGGAGGGCTGTGAATTTTGAGTGTCTCCAGAATGGACATGATTCATAGTCTGATGCCAGGAGAGGACCTTTCTGTAGCGCCCGACTCCATTATCTTGAGCTCACTCCCCACCCTGGCCACTGCTCCCTATTCTCCTCTTAACACTTGTCCACTTGGTAGGCCAGCCTGGTAGTAGCTCCAAGAGAGACAGGTTAACAGTTCCTCTCCAGAAAGAACCAATTATTCATAACCTCACCTAGGGTTTTGTGAACGGTAAAAATGGCAAGAGGAGTGCTGCCTCCTGCTGCCACGTGCGTCGCTTCTTCTGAGGTCAGGATCTAGGCCTGGGTGGACTAGATTAGAGCAGGGCATAGAGAGGCGCCTGGGTGGCTCAGTGGACTAAGCCACTGCCTTCGGCTCAGGTCATGATCTCAGGGTCCTGGGATCGAGCCCCGCATTGGGCTCTCTGCTCCGCGGGGAGCCTGCTTCCTCCTCTCTCTCTGCCTGCCTCTCTGCCTGCTTGTGATCTCTCTCTGTCAAATAAATAAATAAATAAAATCTTTAAAAAAAAAAAAAGAGCAGGGCATAGGATATGGGATGCAGTGACCATGAGGTGGAAGGTGGATACAGGAGTGGGATCAGGATATCACCCAGCACCAGGCTCCCAGACAAGGCTGTGTATACCTACCAGGGGCATGTGGCATAGTGCCTGGAGCAAAAGCACAAAGTATACACACGCGTTGTACTCTCTGACAAATAATCCAAAACATCATCTTATATACTACAATGAAAAAGGATGTATTTCTTTTTTAAAGATTTTTTTTTAATATGACAGAGATCACAAGTAGGAAAGAGTCAGGCGGGGGGGGCGGGGGAGCAGGCTCCCCACAAAGCAGAGAGCCTGATGTGGGGCTCGATCCCAGGACCCTGAGATCATAACCTGAGCTGAAGGCAGAGGCTTAACTTACACTGAGCCACCCAGGCGCCCCAGATATATTTCAGTGCAAGGTGTCATTTTTGCGTGAATTGTTAAGAAAACAATTGGGACTTCCAATTTTTTTATTGCTGCTTGTCATTTTTCCTGCTTCCCTGTCCTTGGGTATGCTCCTAGAGCCCTGGAGGTAGGACTTTGCTCTCTCCTGCCATTTAGGTATTTCATTCAGTCATCCGTTCATTCATTCATCAAATATTTTTGAGGGATAACAATGAGGTGCAAGAAATCCAGCAGGGAACAAAACAGATGTGAACCTAGAGTTCACGGAACTTATACTCTGGGGAAACCTTTAAAAACATTGATGAACCAAAATTCTTTCATTTGTGTTTGAAGATGAGGCCATGGGAAATGGTGAGCTTTCTTTTCACTCACCAAATCTGCAAGCAGATATTAGATCAACAACAGTTGCTTGTCGAACAAATGAGTGAATGATGACTGGTTTTCTATATCAGATGAGAAGGTCGATTGGCTCACTCCCAAAGTGCCCGTGTATCTATGTCTGTGTCTACATGTGTGTCTGTGGGGAGATGGGTGGGTGTGTGTGGCACTCACAGAGCTCCTGCCGTGTGCCATATAGGCATGTGAGCACACATCACGCACTTGACCCTTACAACAGTTCGTTCAGAGGATGTGGCACTGTTATCATCTGAGAGTCAAGAAAACTGATTTTCAGAGGGGTAAAGCAAAGCTGTGGCTAGTGGTTTAAGGCATCATGATGCCTCTCCCCTTTAGTATCCACATAGCATGGGCTGTAAGGACAGTAATTCAGATTCCCAACTCGCCTTCCAAGTGGGACAGGTACCTTGATCTAAGAAGATCCTTCTGCCAGAAAGGCTAACCCTCAGGCCCACTGAAAGCAGCTGTGGACCCTTAAGTGCTCAAGAAGTTGCTGGTTCTGGGAAAGGAGACAAGTTGGTGCTGTACTCCTAAAAGAATGCTGCACGGCCAGTAGTACCCTCCCCCTCACCCGCTAAGGTCCTCTACATGCAGGCATTGAGCCGGTGCCAGTGTCCCAGACTGCTGCACGAACATCTCCCCCATTAAGTGATCGGGCAGTCCAGAGCTGGCTCCCCCGCCAGTGACTTAGCAGACCTACATCCTCCTCCAAGCTCCCAGCGCCCCACTCAGCACCAGGGAGATATTATTCCTCATTCTTCCCCTTTCCAGGTAATTTATCACCCAGAAACAGGGTTATGGAGATACATTTAATGCAGAAATGACTCTTGTGAGGACCTGGAAGAATAAACTTGTCCCTAAGGCGCCATGTCTCATTCTGGCTGTAGGGGAGGGACAAGGAGAGGAGAGAGGCAAGGAGGAGGTGAGGCAGGAAGGGGAAATCTTGAGTGAGTGCAAGAGGCCCTGCGGAAAAATTGGCAGTGCATGTGTACTAGGCGAGGAGCTAGAGCCCTGGGAAGGGGTGTCAAGCTTCTCTCTTACTTAGAAGCTGAATGGTTCTTAACCATTTCTGGTGAGATCCCTGCCACTCAGTGATCTATGTGTTTCAGAAGCCCTGGCCTTACCCTAGATGTGTCAGAGACAGGGAAAAAGACCTCATAGCACCAGGAGCCCTGGGTTTCTGCATGACTCTATTGAGCAGAGGCTGGGGCGGAAATGCAGTGATGTTACACTGGGCCCTGGATTAGCTTTGAGGCCACAGGGGAAGAGGAGTGTGTAGTTGTCTAGGACAGACATGGAGCAAACCTTGTTGAAATGAGGAACAGGGAATTGAAAAGGTTGATATGTCCCCTTTGGCTTCCCAGGATCTAATTCTTTTTTTTTTTTTTTTTAATTGAAATATAATTGACGTGCAATGTTACTTTAGTTTCAGTTATACAACCCGGTGGTTCCGTATTCTGTACTTTGTGCTGTATCCGCCACAAGTGTAGCCGCTGTCTGTCACCATGTAATGTTATTACAATATCATTGATTATATTCCCTATGCTGTAACTTCTATACCTGTGACGTACTCATTCCATGACTAGAAGTCTATACCTTGCTTGCTCTCCCCTTTATCCATTGTTTCAAGTTTTCATTATTTTTCAAGAGAGAGCATGTGCATGAACAGGCAGGGAAGGACAGAGGGAGAGGAGGAGAGGGAATCTTAAGCAGGCTTCATGCTCAGTGCAGAGCCTGACACAAGGCTCTGTTTCACAACCCTCAGATCATGACATGAGTCAAAATCAAGAGTCGGATGCTTAACAGACTGAACCATCCAGGCGCCCTTCCCCTTCACCCATTTTACCCACCCCCCACCCTCTCCTCTCCCATTTATGCTTTGTTTATATTTTGTCTATTCATTTCTATTTCTATTTCTCTATTTCTGTTCATTCTCTTTTTACGATACCACATAAAAGTAAAATTATGGGCGCCTGGGTGGCTCAGTGGTTTAAGCCGCTGCCTTCAGCTCAGGTCATGATCTCAGGGTCCTGGGATCGAGTCCCACGTCGGGCTCTCTGCACTGAAGGGAGCCTGCTTCCCTCTCACTCTCTCTGCCTGCCTCTCTGCCTACTTGTGATCTCTCTCTGTCAAAATTAATAAATAAAATCTTAAAAAAAAAAAGTAAAATTATATGGTATTTGTCTTTATATATCTGACTTACTTCACTTAGCCTAATAAGCTTTAGGTCCACTCATGTTGTAAGTGGCAAGATCTCATTCTTTTTTATGGCTGAGTAATAGTCCTTTGCATATATGTCCCACATCTTCTTTATCCATTCATCATGGATGGACACTTGGGTTGCTTCCATAATTTGGCTATTGTAAATTATGCTGCAATGAATAAAGAGTTGCATATATTTTTCAAATTAATGTTTTCATTTTCTTTTGATAAATACCAAGTAGTGGAATTACTGGATCATATTTCTATTTTCAATTTTTTTTTAAAGATTTTATTTATTTATTTGACAGACAGATCACAAGTAGTCAGAGAGGCAGGCAGAGAGAGAGAGGAGGAAGCAGGCTCCCTGCTGAGCAGAGAGCCTGATGCGGGGCTTGATCCCAGGACCCTGGGATCATGACCTGAGCTGAAGGCAGAGGCTTTAACCCACTGAGCCACCCAGGCGCCCCTCTATTTTCAATTTTTTGAGGACCCCCCCATGCTGTTTTCCAGGGGCTGCATTAGTTTCCACCAACATCCTTGCCACTACTTGTTATTTTTTGTTTTTTTGATACTAACCATTCTGACAGGTGTTAGGTGATACCTCAGAGTAGTTTTGATTTGCATTTCTCTGACGATTAGTGATGTTGAGCTCTTTTCATGTGTGTACCGGCCCTGTATATGTCTTCTTTGGAAAAATGTCTCTTTCCCAGGTCCTCTGCCCATTTTTGATTGGATTATTTATTTTTTGGGTGTTGAATTGTGTAAATGATTATATATACATATACATATATATATATATATATATTTTTTTTTTTTTTTTTGCAAATATTTTCTCCCATTCAGTAAGTTGCCTTTTTGTTTGTTGTTGGTTTCCTGAACTGTACAAAAGCTTTTTATTTGGATGTTGTCCCAATAGTTTATTTTTTTTATTTTTTTTTTAAGATTTTATTTATTTATTTGACAGAGAGAGATCACAAGTAGGCAGAGAGGCAGGCAGAGAGAGAGAGAAGGAAGCAGGCTCCCTGCTGAGCAGAGAGCCCTATGCGTGACTCGATCCCAGGACCCTGAGATCATGACCTGAGCCGAAGGCAGCGGCTTAACCCACTGAGCCACCCAGGTGCCCCCCAATAGTTTATTTTTGCATTTGTTTCCTTTGCCTGAGGAGTCATGTCTAGAAAAATGTTGCTAAACTGATGTGAGAATGATTACTACCTATGTTTTCTTCAGGAGTTTTATGGTTTCAGATCTCACATTTAGTCTTTAATCCATTTTGAGTTTATTTTCGTGTATGGGATAAGAAAGTGGTCCAGTTTCCTTCTGTTGTCTCTAGCTTTCTACTTTTCCTGGCACCATTTATTGACAAGACTGTTTTCACCAGAGTATATTCTTGCTTCCTTTGTCATAGATTAATTGACTGTCTAAGTTGGGGTTATTTCTGGGCTCTCTCTTCTGTTCCATTAACTAAGTATCTGTTTTGGTGCCAGTACCATATTGTTTTGATTACTATAGCTTTGTAGTATATTTTGAAAACTGGGATCTTGATACCTCCAGCTTTGTTCTTCTTTCTCAAGATTGCGTTGGCGATTCTGGGTCTTTTGTGGTTACATATACATTTTAGAATTATTTTTTCTAGTTCTATAACAACTATCATTGGTACTTTGATAGGGATTGTACTGAATCTAGATTGCTTTGGGTAGTATAGACATTTTGCAATATTAATTCTTACAATCCATGAACATGCTATGTCTGGGACCCAATTCTTACCTCAGTTTTGCTTAAGTCCATTTCTACCTAGTTATATTGTAGCAGATCCTGTCATTTTGCTGCCTTTCATAATAATAAGAAATGCTTAGTCTCTCAGATAAAGTAATGCTTCATTTTATCTTCCTTTCTAATGTTACAGATGGACTGGTACCAGGGTAAAGTGATATTTCTTGCTTCTAGCATGAAATATAAGGGACACTAAAAAAAAAGATTCAGTAATTAAGGTAAATGATATTTTAATATCGAATTAAAAGAATCAAAATCAATGCAAAAATATCTTGTTGAACAAAACATCCAAAATTTAAATGAAGACATAAACAGTGCAGATTTCTCTGTTCACCTCAGGCTCAGCACAGCAGAGCCTGTAGATGAGCGCTCAGTGTGCTCAGCACCAGGAGGTCCAGTGGAAAACAGGACAAACATACCCCAGCCTTTCACTAGTGGAACTTCCAATGCTAGTGGAACAGAGAAATGAGGAAGCATGAAAGGTTGATAGTTGTGATCAGTGGGCCAAGCAGGGTTTGGTGGTGGGGAAGGTTTGGACAAGATAGAGGGGCGAGCTTATCTGGGGATGTGACGCTCTGCTACAGCTTGAAGGATGGGAAGGAGCCAGCTGGTGTGGGTTGAGTTGCATCCCTTCAAAATTAATATCTTGAAACCCTAACCTTCATACCTCAGAATATGACCTTATTCAGAAATAGTCTTGTTGAAGATGTAATTAGTTAAGATGAGGTCATACTGGAATAGGGTGGGCCCCTTAATCCAGTGTGAATGGTGTCCTTACAAAAGGTGGAACTTTGAACTCAGGCCATGCACACAGGGAGAATGCCATTTGAAGATAAAGACCGAGATCAGGGTGCTGCTTCTCCAGGCTAAAAAACATCAAAGATAGCAAACCACCCAAAGCTATGACTGAAGCCTGGAACAGATTCTCCTCTCAGAGGAACCAACCCTGCTGGCACCTTGATCTGGCACTTCTAGCTCCAGAACTGCGAGACAGTAAATTTCTGTTGTTTAAGCCCCCGGTCTGTAGTACTGTGCTATGGCAGCCCCAGTAAACCAGTGTACCCGCCAGGCAAACAGCAATGGTAACAGATGTCTAGGGAAATTGCATAGTGTGGAAAGGCCCTTTACTCAGCAGTCTTTGTCATTGGCAGGGAGGTGACGCTGATCGAGTAGCAATCTCCTGTTCAGTTTGAGCTTACTCTTACTTGCCTTCTCTTACACCTGCATCACCTCCCGTATGGGTTCTCTCATTAGTAATACTGTAGGAGCCTGGAGAAAACATCTAATGGTCATCATTCATGCCTAAGCTGGTCTCTCTTACCACGGGGACCCTGCTGGTTGGTGGGTGGAGAGTAGCCAGAAGTTAGAAGTCGGAGGTCAGAATTAGGAGTTCTGGGGCTAGAAGGAGCCATGAGAAGGATCTTCTCTTCCAGTCCCCAGAGTAAAGCACATGGAGCAGCATCACAGACAGCAGGATTTAGACTTGAAACTACTCCACAGGGTTCAGGGAGGAGTTTTGACAAGACACTGCACATCTTCGGGGCGGGTGGTCTCTTCTGTCTCCACAATCAAATTTTTTTTCATCTGTTCTACCGCAGACTGCTGCCTGGGGTCCCAGAACCGCTGTGTTTTTGATCTCTCTCTTCTCAGCATGGACTGTGGATCCCCAGCCTGGAAACCCTGCCCTGCCTCTCTCTGAACACTGGGAGTCTGCACCCACCCGTGGGGCGCTCCAAGAACCGCTGCATATGTGGTTGTGTGTGTGCACAGTGGGGTATGGAGAGCAGCACCCTCTTCTGATCTCTTCGGGGGAACCAGAGAGTCAGTTTAAAGCCTGGGGGAGATTTCCTCATCTGTTGACTAGGGAACAGCTGAAAAAGGAAAGGAACTGTACATTTTCCTTCGGAAACAACTCTCTTGCTCTTCTCCTCCCGTAAACAGTACCCCACACATAATGTATCATCCCACTTTAAATGTTTCCTGTAACAATGTTATACTTGACTCAGATTCCATTATACCAGACTCCACTTGGGCTCCCAATTCTTTTACAGCAGTGATATTTTACATTGTTATCACTCACATTTCCAGATCCCAGACAGGAGTTTGCATTTGGTTTTCAGCTCTGCAACTAAGCAGCAATGTGATCTCAGGCAAGTCATTAAAAACTCTTTGGCCTTGAGTTCTGTCTGCCATAACTTGGAAGCATTAGGTATAGCTGTCCTAATTCCTCATAAGCATGTTGGGAACCAATAAGATTATTTTGTAAAAGTATACTATAAACTGTATAAACCCCATCTAATGTTAACTTATTCTTAATAATAATGTTAACTTATTCTTGATGGAACATTGATCATAATTGGAGAAACTATGTGGGCTCTCTGCCCAAGTTGAGGCTGCTTTGGATAAGTCATCATCTTTGTTTTCCAGGATCCAGTCGTCCAGTTTCTTTGTGTAACCTTGCATATCCCTTCTAGTTAACTGGGAAGTCTGCTGTGCTCACCTGCCTTTCCTTTGACCTTTGCCTCAGTTTGCTTTTTCCTTTCCCCAGGTAATTCTGGGAACATACAATTTTGGTGACCTTCTGATTTCTTGATGCTAGGTAAGGAGGAGGACTCAAGCAATATGCCCAGTGCCCCAGTGCTGAGTTAGAAGTTGAGGGAAGCTTACTTTTATTAGAAACCTTCTCAGTGCCCATGAGTGGTCCACATGCATCTGAAGATGCTGAGAACTCACAAGAAGGGTGGATGAGGCAGGTAGGGCTGAGTTGGAGGCAAAGGTTGCACCGGTAGACTTCTTCCTCTTCCTTTATATCCTGAGGCTTATTGTGAGATGTGTTGTTTAGTGATGGTAAAGGAGGGAGCACTGCATTGGGAGGGACCTGCAAAGTGTTGTAATGAGAGAGAAAATTGAACATGTGATGCTAAGTAAAATTGTAGTCAGGATTGGAGATACCCAGAGGCTGCTTCTAGGTGCCAACATATTGGTCATGAATCTTCAAGTTAAACTTTTCACCTTCATGAATTTCTCTAGTGGGAGTGGACTTGTGGAGGCATTCTGGGGAGCAATCAGGCATGGCTCCATCAAATTAAATATACACATACCCTCTGACCCATTCATTCCAGTGCAAAGGGGCATGCATGCTCACAACAGAGTTATTTGTGGCGATGGTGAGGAGTGAAATGTGTCTTGGGTATCCATTCCTGAGAGGATGGGAGGGTGACATGTGGTGGATGTACACCAGGAAAGCCTCTGCTGCAGTTAGCAGCCACTGGTTAGATGGCAACATAACAACAGGGATGAATATTAAAAACAGAGCTCATGAAAAAAAGTAAGAAATAGAATGAGATCTATAACACAGCATTTACACAAATTAAAAATGCATGCATACAAAACAGTACCCATTTGCATTAATATATACAAATAAACAGATACAGATTGAACCATTAGAATGACTGACTATAGGGGTGGGAGTTGGGAAGTGAATATGTGAATAAAAGAGAATAGATAAATACATAAAATAAGAGAGGGGTTGAATGGAAACATATAAGTACAATTTACTCAAGCCTCTACACCTGAAGTCCAAAGTAAGTAAATTGAAAAAATGTGGAATCTCCTAAGTTTCTGAGCTAGGCTGGGCTCTGTAGTTTGTACCGTCTTCAGTGACCAAAGGGAACGTCTATTAAAAGGGGAGGGTGTTCTGTTGAATTAAATAAAACAAAAAAGAACAATCTGTTCTATATTGATCTCTCAAGTGGGTCTTATGCAAATACCTGTTTGTCCCCATGGCTGCTCAGCCATTCTTAGATTTTTCTCTTGGGCACCCCACCATGTCCCCCACCTTTCTTAAACTTCACAGCTCTGGCCTCAGTTCTGTCTTCTCCCTACCCTCACATGAACTCATCTGTACCTTCCTGGAGGTCAACATCATCTGGTCCATTTAGGGCTTTAATTGCAAACAATGGAAACTAGCCTTTATTTCTTTAGCAGACAAGAGGTTTATAAGGATGTAGAGACCAACAAAATCCACAGGAGCAGGAGGAGTGACCTTGGGAAATAAGCAGAACTCAGAGCTGGTCTGGAGGTTGGCTGCAGGAGGAGTGTGACTGGATGTCCCCATGGCTGCTGCTTCTGACACCGGTGCCGTCGCTGCAGGCCACTGGTGATGCACACAGCTGCCCAACCACGAGGGACTGTGGTAGTCAGCTGATGAGCTTTACCCACTGGTTCTCACACCCCTCACAGTCCTGTCTGCACTGGTTAGGGCTTTTCTATGGCTCCAGTGGGATATAATGGGAATGACAGTGTGTGACTTCCTGGGGATGTCATAGTTTTGCCTTTCTTTTGGATCATTTATTCTGGGGAATACCAACTGCCATGCTGTAGGGTCACTCAAAAAGCCCTGTGGAGCAGTCTTGGTGGAGAGGAAATGAGGCCTCCTACCAACAGCCAGTGAACAACTATAACCCCCTATTAATAGTCATGTGAGTCAACTTTCTTGGAAGTAAATCCTTAACCCAGTCAAGCCTTCAGGTGATGCAGGCCCAGCCAAGAACCACCCAGCTAAGCTGCTTCTGAATTCCCAACCAACAGAACCTGAGAAGAAGAAATGTTTGTTGTTTTGAGCCACTAAATTTTGAGTTAGTTATGCAGCAATAGGTAACTAACAGGCCTTCCCTTCACTTTTAGGTCACACTTACCTCACTGAAAGATCTAGGAGGAGCTTCTGATTGAACACAAATCACAGGAACACAAATCACAGGTCATACCTTGGCTTTCAGGAACTAGTGGAATAGTGTGAGGTGACGTGTGGCTATTTCCCCTCTGCCTCTTTAGGGGAGGAGAAGTAGTGTTGCAGCCGTCACTACACACAAAGGGAAGCGCTCTAACTGGAAAGATCATTGGAGTTCGTACAATCAAAAGGAAGCAATATCCATACCCCTTTGTATCTGAATTACTACAGTGTCTGTTCTCTAATCAGCATCTGTCTGGATCATCCTTGCCCCTCTTCCCTTCTTTCTTGTCCCTAGGGGAGATGTATCCCTTCTTCTCTCCAAGAGTTACCCTTGAATTCTGCTTGGCTATGGGACCCTATCCCCACATGCCTGATTTTCCACTCAGTAGTAACCTCCTTTCAGGCTCACATTTTAAATGTTTGCTCTATATGCAAACATGCTAGTTTTAATGTTCCCTTTGTGTGTAAACATCTGTTCCGGATTACCTTTCCTTATCTTTCCACCCCAAGTAGGAATAGTCTCAGTTTGGCTCCAGGGCTTTGTACACACCCTTCCATAGTGTTTCATAGTGAACCCCACCTGGCAGCACATCCCGTGTGGGTGGGAGGGCGTTGGATGGGGAGGGGGTCATTCCTGAATGATCACAAAGCCAATGTGCATATGCTCCAAGGAGGTGGGAAGTGGTCATACTTGACTTTACACCTCTCACAGGTACCCTGCTCACCCCCATCGTTCAAAGCAACTTCGTAGAGAAAATTTTGAGGCATGGATGGGGCAACTGCAGTCTCCCTGTTCTTACAAGATTCTGAGAAATTACTAGATGGAAAACTTCTTGTGGGAAGAAATGTGCCTTGTTGCCATTATGTCCCGATGAGGCACAATGCCTCAAACATAGAACATGCTCAACCAATTGCTAGAAGAATTGAGTGAACAAATGGTTGTATGAGGCATATGGAAGGTGGAATCATTCTGACGCCACTGTGTGCGCGATTGAGATGGTTTTCCTCAAACAGGCCCTTGAGAGAGGGCAAAATAAAATCTGGCCCTGGGCAAGAGAAATGCTGTAACTTCAGAAGGTACTGGGAGGAGGGGCAGTCCCAGGGCTACAAGTCCACTGAGATCAGCGGCTTCTGCTCTGCCCTCTAGGAAGATTCATAATCCTTTCACAGCAACCCAAGAATGGACACAGGACCCTTCACTGGAGCCTCACCGCATGGCTGAGACAAGGTAGAACAACAAAGGAGAAACAGAGACTGAAGACTATAAGATGATCTGCTGTCCAGATATGGCGGGTTCGCTTTCAATGTCTGGTTCACTGCAGCATGCTTTCCTACTCTGTGCAACAGAAGCCATTTCCAGCTGGTACCTGCCAGGAGCACAGGTGTAGGTTCAGGCCTCCTCTCCTGGAGCCTAGATCTTGGGGACTGAGACTGAAGTTTCTTCCTGAACCCTACCCATGTGTGTGGTGGTTCTTCCCTGTGGTTGACCCCAGGATCATCTTGTCCAGGGGAGACATTTCTGCCCAAAGAGCAGTGGTCTTTCAAGGGTCAACACACAAGAAGGCAACACTACTTGTGACATTTCTGACAGAGAGAGAGCGAGAGAGAGAGGCATTTTTGGAGCTGTGGGCCTTTTTGTGACAAGGAATGGTTGTAGAGCCAGAAAGAACTTGGGCCTGGAGGTTAGGGGGTAGACCTGGGCATGGTCTGAACTGAACTTCCTTTCCTCTCTCCCTTTATTTATTCGTTTTTAAAGATTTTATTTATTTGACACAGAGAGAGAGCGAGCAAGCACAAGCAGGGGGAGTGGCAGGCAGAGGGAGAAGCAGTCTCCTCACTGAGCAAGGAGCCCTGGGATCCCGACCGGAGCCGAAGGCAGACACTTAACTGACTGAGCCACCCAGGCATCCCTCTCCCTGCCCCTTTTCTTTAAAATTAAAGACACTTTTAAAAATTTTATTTTTAAAATTTTTGTCTTTTGCTATTCTTTCTCCCCCTCATCTTTTTTTTTTTATTATTTATTTATTTGTCAGAGAGAGATCATAAGTAGGCAGAGAGGCAGGCAGAGAGAGTGAGAGGGAAGCAGGCTCCCTGCCTAGCAGAGAGCCCGATGCGGGACTCGATCCTAGGACCCTGAGATCATGACCTGAGCTGAAGGCAGCGGCCTAAACCACTGAGCCGCCCAGGCGTCCCTCCCCCTCATCTTTTTAAATCGGGGAGGGGGCACATTTCACAGGTATTAAAACTGTCAGGGTGGGGACTCTACCAGATGTACCAGACTGAGGCAGGCTGGCAGTGCTTGGAGGGCATCTGTCCTAAGAAAGTACTGACACCCGTGATGATACTACCACTCTTTCTCCCGTTGCTCCACTCATGACCTCTGCTTCCTCACTACCCATCCCTCAACCTTCTATGTTTGGGCTTCTGTCCCTACCACTCTGTCAGAACCATCAGAAATCTACCCCATGTGCCGAATGTCGTTCCCCACTTCTCTCTCTGCAGTTGGTGGTGTTGTGGATCTTGCACTCCATTGGCTTCTGTGACAGTGTCTTCTCCTCCACATTTCTGACCACCCTCAAGGCTTCCTTCAACTTCTCCTGTAGTCTTTGTTCACCTTAAATGCAGGCTTTCGCTGAAGTTTGGTTTTCAGCCATCTCATTCTCTCTCTGAAATCCATCCACATCAGCTGCATTATAGATCCCTTCATGTAGCTGATTCCTAAATCTGTTTAATGCAGAATTCTCTTCCAAGACCTAGACCCACATTCCTTATTATCCAGAGGGCATCACCACATGGATATGTTTGTGTAACACCAAGTCATTCAGTGGCTGGAACACGGAGGAGGTGGAGGGTGAGGGAAAGAAGGGGAAGGAGGAAGAGAAAGGGCAGGAGAGTAAGTAGACAGCAAGAGGCCATGAAGGGGCCATACGTGCCACACGATGATCAGTTAGAGCTAAGATACCAATAATGGAATCTGCTCTATTTTGTGCAAACAGTAAGGGCTTTAATATAGGAAGTTAGGTGCTACAAAAATTATTGAAGAAATAAAAATCAAGTCTTAGAAGCACTCAGCTGCTGGCATAATCAGGAAAACTCTCTCCCCAATTCAGAAAGCTATCAAATCAGGAAGCATCTCCTAAATTAAGAAGTTATTGATTGCAGTAGAGCCTTACCTCTGCCTAATCAGCACCCAAAACTATATGCTTGGCACCCAGCCTCTCGCTTCCTGCTCAACTCCATTTTGAAACAAAGGCTCACTTGAGCTGTTCTGATTTGTGGAATCTAAGTCCTACCCAGAGCTCCACGTATAAGAGATCCTGGGAAATTTATGATTTTATTTCCTGCCTCTGCCTTCTGTACCATGTCAGGATAAATGCTGAGCAAGCCAGTCCATAGTCTCTGTCAAGGTGTGTGCATTAGGCCAGTATCTTTCTATTCCAAGTGGCAGGAATCCAACTTTATATGACTTTGATTAAAAAAAGAAACATCATTGACCTGTAATGAATGCCAAGAAAGGGCAGGCTTCAGAGGCAAATATCCCCTAGAGCTTCCTTTTTCTCTGTTACTTCTGCTTTCTTTTCTCACTGTTGGTTCTGTCCTCCCCACTAAAGATGAACCTTCTCTCAATGAGCCTGTAGATGTGACTGTAATGATCCCAGGCGTTCACCTTTTATCAGTTTACCACAGCAGAAAGAGTGACTGACTTCTCTTGGTTCTAATTATAAAAACACCCCCAAAAGACCGACTGTCCTACTTGAGTCACATACCACACCACGTGCAGTGGAAGCAGGATTCTATGATTGGTGGCCCCTTTAAAGCCTCATTTTAGAGATGGGTAAGGTGCATGTACCCAAAGGAGGGGCTGATAGCATAGCTCTAGCTACTAGAATGATTAGGGGTCAGAAGACTGCCCAGATTGTGTCCCCTGCACTGTGACACTTTTTTTTTAAGTCCTAAATATGCTAGAGAACTGACATAGAATCTCAAGCAGTAAAGTGCTGTAATGAAACATTTTTGTTTATCCAAGTGCTAAAGGGACTGAATGAGTTAATGAGTGTCAGTTATGTAGTATAGTACACAGTAGGTGTTTGTATTGATTTGGATCCCCTGAGAAGCTGACTTTGAAACAAGGACTCAAGTGCGATTCATTTATTTGGGAAATGCAAGGGTACCAGTAGTGGAGTGCAGGAAGGAAGGCAGACGGTAAAGGCTGTTATTAAGTCACAACCCACAGTGGTTGCCTGGAGCTTAAGCCCATGAGGAAACTCTTGGAAGCAGTACAAAACACATGGCTCAGAATTATCCTACTGGAGGGGCAAAGGAGTTGAGATATTTATACGTTAACTCCTGAGAGTCATTGGCTAAGGGGCTGCTCCCAGGGGGTTACTCTGCAGCTCAGCTAGCCTGCTGCCCACATGGTCAGAGTAGACTTCTGTGATTCCAACCCGAGCACAGAAGGTCCAAGGGGCATAGGCAGAGCCTGCAGTACTTAGTATGTTTTAGCTCTTCTCCAGACCCCTGCTCCTTTCTATTAGTTTGGAAGTCCTTTGAGTGTAGGAACCACATCTTTTTTATCCTCAAATTTCCTCAAAATTCCTCAAAAATCCTCAAAATTCCCACATCACCTAGCACACTACTTAGCACATAGTAATAATGGTCACTGAATATTTATTCTTTGCTTAATTAATGATATTTTAGGCTATATTTTTCTTGATGTCCTATTGGTTTTGCCTCCTTATTTCTTGGATTTTCTGGGGCATGATGAATTTCCTGCCATTGCGTTTTTATCCATTAATTGAACATGATCTGATTTTTATACTTTTGTAATATGTCTCATGCAATTGCTTTTATAAATAAGTAAGAAAGTCTTGGTTAGACCACAGGTCCTGTATATATATCTCAACCTTATCTCTATAAAAAGCTATCTCTAAATTGGGGGAATTTGGAGACTCCTGGTGTGTAGATTCTTATTAGCTTCCTTGCCTGAATCAGCCTAGCCATCTGCCAGCAATAATAACCCACCCCCTATGTGCTCAGCCTTATCCAGTCCTTGAGCCTTAAGAACCAGGCTTTGTGATGTGTTGAGAACACCCTTCCCTTGGGGATGAGGGGAGGCATTCCATTTTCCAGGTCAGACCACCTGTCTTTAAAAAAAGGAATTATCAGAGCTTCAGGGACTAGATAAGCAACATCTGAACCTCATTCTTTCCACATCACTAAGCATGGGGCCAGTTTTCTCCCAGGACCCTTGTCCTGAAGCATGGCTTTGATCCCAGGTCAGCAATCCTGGACCCTAAGTAATCTTAGTCACCTAATATTTGGAACTCCTCTTCCCCTGGTTGCTGTATTCTACTTTTGAGAATACAATGTCTACCCTAACTCAAAATCCGTGTTACCTAAACTGCCTCTTCCAAGAATTGTCCCATATGCTTCCACCAGATAGGACTCCTTAGAAACTGATGATGAAGTTTATTGTAACGTTTCACACTTGGGTGGTCATGGCTGGCCCTAGTCAGTCCATTCAACCCTCAACTCTTGCCAGTTTTTGCTAGATTTCCATTCACCATTTCTTCCATTGTCCTTGTATTGGTCTTCCAGTATGCTTGGAGCTGAAGGTCCACTAATTACACCATTTACTCTGGGACATTATCAGAGCAGGTTACTTTTGTTGCCATTTCCTAGAGTTGGGATTCCATCTTGTTTTTCTTACGCTGAGACCACTGGTTACTGTTCTTTCTTCATCCTAGTAGATGGGAAAACCCAAGAGATGGGATTTGAAAATGGGCCTCCAGCAGTGGGTTGTCAAGGATAACTGACATGAATGCCTTGTTCAGATCACAGGTATGCAGACCAGTGCTCAGTTATAGATGCCTCCACTGTGCCCTTCATAGATTTCCTAACATGTTAATTCCTGAAGAATACCATCTCTACTTGGGGTTGGTGTCAAATAGGGATGGAGCTGTCCTGGGACTCGGTGTGGTACAGAACAAACTTGTTCCTTTTTGGACTTTCCTGTTGCTTAGAGTTTCTCATATTGTCTTCACCTTTTATCCCTTGAATATTTTCTTGAAACTTGCTTTGTACCTTCCTCCCTTCCTTTCTTTTTGAATTTTAAGAGATCAACTCTAGTCCCACTATTTGTTTTCTCATGATCTTGGTATTGTTTCTCTTTGAGTTCCCTTACTCTAGCTCTGAGCCACAATACAATCCTTGCTATTTCCGGAAGAGTTCAATTACCTTGGTGGTTTTGTTTGTTTCTCAAAGGGTACATGTATTTCTTGAAAAGCTTCCCAAGAATCAAGGGATATCTATAGAAGCCCAGAACCTGGTACCTGAAGTGGATTCTTTGCAAAGTCACTATCACAGTCTCCAGAGCTTTGGTCAATGAATAACAAATCCAGGAGACCTAAATAATTATTTCTGGGATTGTATACTTGATCTTGAAATGGTCCTAGCTAGTGTCTTACTTGGAGTTTGAGAAGGAAGAAAGGAGGAACAGTCATACAATTTCCATTTAAATTGAGAATCTTTTCCCTGGAAACCCAGAGGGCTCTCTGCTGGCCTCCTGCTGTTTGCTTCCTTTTATGCATCCTATTTGGAGGTGGCATGATTATTCCCTAAACATATTACTGCAGCTCTTCCGGCAGATTCTCTCTTCTAGGAATGTCACGAATGAATTACCATGCGGTGTTGGCATGGGGCCTCAGCCAGCAGGAGCCAATTATTTTAAAAATTTCCAAGCAAATCAGATCAGCGTTTCACAAGTTACTGGCCAAGAAGCTTCAGAAAGTCGTGCATCATTCCTTTGCTATAATGTGTGTTGCTGACCTAAATGTGTACAAATCGCATCATCCTAAGGTCCCTACTCCTGGCTCTAGGGGTTTCGTTAGGACACTAGCCCACACCCATTTGCAGTAATCTAATTGGGTAATTTCACTTATCAAAACTGTAAATGGATGTTTGATCAGATCAGATCATTAAATTTTCTAATTAGGCAGCACAAACTCCCTTTTGCCAGATGGATTGAGCCACACCTATTTGTGACACAAGTTAATCACACTTTGCCTTGCTGTCAGGGCCGTGTTTCAGGGAGGAAATATGTTCTCTTGGCTAGATTAAAAATACGCCGTCCAAACCTGGCATCTCCTGCTAAGAGGAGGAGACTTTGCTGAATTGGAACACGTAGGAATGTATGTCGTGGTTAAGATACATTAGCAACCAGCAAATGGGAAGATTCTGCCATGTCTGCTTTGAATTCTTAACAAAACCGTTTGTTTATGGAAAGAATGGACTCTGCCTTCATTACTTAGCACGTCAGATGGATATTCAAAAATATTTAGTCTTAGGGATAAAAGAGTAAGCACGAGAATGATGGATTGTAGTGCCAGCTCCGTTGTTTATGTTTCTTTGAACTGTCAGGATGTTTGGAGATGGTTCTGTCTCTGACGGACAGGTGCTCCCGAGAAGCACGGAGTTTAAAATGTCACTTACACAACAACTCCAGGGTTTTATACCTCTTTCCATCAGACGCTTCTCTTGCTTTCTAATCTAAATCCTCTCTGGTAAAGTTTTATTCTGTTTCTTCTTATTCTGTTATCAAAAGAGAGAGCGAGTTCCCTCGGTCACCAATATCATATGCACAGTAGATCTTACTCACTGGCAAATACAGTGTCGGGACCCAATAGATAAACATGTTTTTAAAAACTTATAGTGAATACTTGAGAAATTTTATCCATACTTTTGTTTAAACCATGCTGTTTGCTTTGATTTTGTTGATGTTATTTCATAACAGGGTCTGGGGTATGTGCTATCATTTTGTAGAATTATTATTGGAGGAGGTCCGTCTGAATCTGTTCTTATCTTCCATCATACATCTCTGAATATGGACCGCCACACTGAGAGGGTTTTGTTATATTTCCTTCTCTCCTATAGGAGAAAAATACACTCCTGTTAGTTGGGGTACTGATTTACATTAATTTCAGTTATTTCCTAGCCTGTGGATAGAAATGCATCATATTAATACTAAAACTTAAATTTTGAAAGTCACCACACAATCGTATCTAAAATGCATGGATAGATGTGTAGTTTCTTGCTCCTAGGTGTCTCCCGGAATTCTCCAGAGGTTGCCCTAACGGCGTCCAGCATTAGCCCTGGTCCTCACTGGCCAAGTTAGCCTGCCCAGCACTCCTAAACCATTGGTGACAGCAGTGCCTTGTTCTGACCGTCCACACCGTGGCTTCTTTTTCCAGAGCCCAGGGGGCTTCAAGCTACAGAGCTGTAAGTATGTCACTGCTACCTCAGAGCAGTTCAATTTCTGGGTCATTCTGGGAAATAATGCTTTTTTTGGAAGAAGGAGGGTACTATTACTTCTTTCTACATGTTTTCTCAAGCGAGGGCTTTGGTGGAATGTTACTTGGGTCCCCTTGCTAGAGCTCCTTGGCCCAGCTCTCTTCTCTGCCTCGATTCCCTTCATTTCTGTGCAGCCCAGGCCAGTGCTGTCCATCTCTTTGAGCTGGGTTGAATTCCCTTTGCTCCATCTCGGGGTGGCTCTGCTCCACAGAAGGCAGAGGATGCCCTTGGTATTGTCAAGGCTACGGCAGCTCCCAGTCTACCAGGAGGTGGACTGTAAGACTCAGTGGGGAGGGTGCTATGATTCAGACAGATGGCATGTCCCAGCTGGTGGCTCAGATCCCAAAGTGCTACCGAATTCTGTGAATCAGTCCTTTCAGTTCATATACACTGTCCCCTTTCTCCTGGAGGGCACACACAGCACCATGGTGGCTGGGATGGGCTGAGTTCCCACAACAGCTGCAAGACGCATCTGCAGCCACCAGTTCCCTCCTTCCCGAAACTTTAGTCCCAAAGCTCTGTTTGGCTCGCAGTGACAGCCTCTCTCCTGGGCCCCATCTTCTCTCTCGCTTCTGTTGGGAAACCCCCAGTGCCTTGGATATCTCATGATCTCTCGCTTTCCATACATGGGGGTCCAGTTGCTCTTCCTAGGAGATTCTACTGCCCCCATTTAAACCAAGTGACAGGAGCAGAAGAGAGAGGAAAAAGCATTAATATCCTGCAGATGCCTGGCACACTGGGCGTCATATCTGCTTCCGGCAGTGTCCTCACACACCAAGGGTTTTTGCCTTCATCTAAACTTGTGTTTTCACAGGTGGCCTTTTCAAGGGCTGTGTTTTTAAGGGTGACAGAGTGGTGCCAAAACTTTTTGACAGTTTTTATTTGACATATAAATTTTTAAAGCAGGTTTGTGGAGGTACAATTTATATCACACACACATATTTAAATAACATAAATTACACATATTTAAAGAGTATAGTTTGATAACTTTTGACATCTCTATATCCATGAAACTGTAGCCACAAATCAAGATAATGAACATATCTATTACCCTCAAAAGTTATTTCTGTGCCCTTTGTACTCTTTTTTATTGTCTGGCTTCTTTCACTCAGCATAAGTATTTTGAAATTCACCTGTCACTGTATGTGTTAAGACTCCCTTCCTTTTCATTGTAGAGTGATTTTCCAAAGTATGAATATACCACAGCTTATTTATTGAATCACACATTAGGCACCCGGCTACCTCAGTCGGTAGAGCACGAGACTCTTATTTAATCACACACTGATGGATATTTGGCTGTTTCCAGTTTCAGGCTATTACAAATAAAACTGTTGTGAATATTCATGTACAAAATCTTTGTACGGACGTATGCATCCATTTAAATTGGAGAAATACCTAGGAGTTGAATAGCTGGGAATATGGTAGGTATATACTTAATTTTTAAAGAAATTGCCAAACTGTTTTCCAAGGTAATTGCACACCTTTACAATCCCACCAGCAGTGATTGAGAGTTTTAGTTCTCACACATCTTCCCCAACACTTGGTATGATCAGTCTTTTTAATATTCATCATTATAATGGGTAGATTGTGCATGCTGCCCTGGTATTAATTTGCATTTTTCTAAAGTTCATTGACATCAAGCATCATTTTGTGTGCATTTTTTATATCTGTGTGCATTATTTGATGAAGTGTTCATTTAACTCTTTTGACATTCCATTTACTCATTCATTCATTTTCCTTCTTCTTCTTCTTCTTCTTCTTCTTCTTCTTACTTTTTAGAGAGTGCTGGGAGTTGGGGTGGGCAAAGGAAGAGGAAAAATGAAATCTTAAGCAGGCTCCGCCTGATGCAGGGTTCAGTCTCATGTCCCTGAGATCAGGATCTGAGCTGAAATCAGGAGTTGGATGCTTAACCTCCTGAGCCACCCAGGCACCTCCTTAGCTAGTTTTGAGAGATCTTTGTATATTCTGGATATAAATCCTTTATCAGATAAATGTTTTGAAAATATTTTCTCCCAGTCTGTGGTTTATCTTTTCATTCTCTTAACAGTATCTTTTGAAAGGCAGACGTTTTTAGTTGTGATGAAGTCCAACTAATTTTTCCCATTTTGGATCATGTTTTCAGTGTCATATCTAAGAAATCTTTGTCTAACTCAAGATCACAGATATTACCACCTATATTCTCTTCTAGAAATACTATAGTTTCAGATTTCATATTGAAATCTATGCTGTACTGAGTTAATTTTTTTTAAATAGTGGGAAGTATGGATTGAAGTTCTTTTTTGGTGGGGGAGAGGGCACATAAATATGCAATTACTCCAGTACCTTTTGATAAAAAAGACTACCTTTTCCTCCACTGAATTGTTCTGTACCTTTGTGAAAAATCTGGCATATGTGTATCTGTTTCTCAGTTGTCTCTTCAGTTTCATTGATCTATTTATTTATCTTGGCACCAATACCAAACTGTATTGAAATCAGGTAGTGTTAGTTCTCACACTTTGGTTCTCTTTTTCAAAGTTCTATTTTATGTCCTTCGCATTTCCATAATAATTTTAGAACCAGCTTTCTGGGATATTGTCAGGATTACATGAATCTATAGATCGATTGGGGTAGAATTAACATCATAACAATATTGAGTTGTTTGACCCATGATCATAATATTATCTGTCTATATAATTAGGTCTTTACTTTCTCTCAATAATGTATTAGAATTTTCAATGTATAAGTATTGCATATCTTTTGTTAGATTTCTTTCTAGGTATTTCATATTTTTATTCCATTGCACATATGAACATTTCAGTTAATTCTAATAGCTCTTTTTGGGCATATTCCACTGCGTTTTCTGCATAGATAATCAGGTCATCTGCAAAAAAGGACAGTATTATTTCCTTCTTTCCAGTCTGGGTGCTTTTTGTTTCTTTTTCTTATTGTAAGAGTGAATGTCCTTGCCTTGTTCCTGCTTTCAAGAGGGTAAGCATTCAGCCTTTTACCATTAAGTATAATGTTAGCTATTGGTTTTTCATAATGTCATCATGAATTGAATAATTTTCTTTTTATTTCCAGTTTGCTGAGAGTTTTTATCATGAATGGATGTTGAGTATTATCAATTGCTTCATCCATCAAAATGATCATATAAGGTTTTTTCCTTTATTTGTTAATATAGTGTATTTATTTCAAATGTTAAGCCAACCTTGCATTTCTGAGACAAACCTCACTTTGTCATGCCATATTAACTTTTTAAAATATCTTATTGGATTTGGTTTGCTAATTTGTTTAAAATTTTTGTATTTATGTTCATGAGAGACATGGGTCTGTTGTTTTCTTTTCTCCACAAGTCTTTATGTGATTTCATTAGCAGGGTACTGCTAACCTCATAGAGTGAGATGGAAAGTGTCTCCTCCTCTCCACTTTTTGGAAACATTTGGTATGATTCATAGGTGAAGCTTTCTGGGCCTTTAGTTTTCTTTACTGAAATTTTGCAATTTCAGTTTTATTATATTTGCAATTTTAATTTGCAAATTTAATTTCTTTAATAGCTATTGCTTCTTGAGTGAACTTTGGTAAATTGTCTTTCAAAATTGTCCTTTTCTTGTAAGTTGTTGAACTCATTGACATAGAGGTGTTCCTAATATTCCCTTATTCTTTTATTATCTGTAGAATTTGTATTGATCCTATTTCTCTCATTCCCGATATTGCTAATTTGTTTCATGTCTTTTTTTCCTCATCAGTTTGGCTGGAGGCTTTATTGATTTTTTTCTCCCAGTTGTTTTTTTGTTTTCTCATTCATTGATATTCATTCTGATATTATTTATTTCCTTTACTCTTCTTATTATAAGTATAATTTGCTCTTCTTTTTCTACTTTGAATTAGAAGTCACTTGAGGCCTTTCTTTTTTCATAATATAGCCATTTAGTGTATAAATTTCACCCAAGTGCTGCTTTAGCTGTGTCCCTCAAATTTTAGTATATTGTGTTTTTTTTCATTCAGTTCAAAATAATTTTAATTTTTCTTTTTGACCCAGTGTATTATTTAGTTTTCAAATATTTGGGTATTTTCTCAGAGATTTTTCTATTTGTTAAAATTTAATTATATTATACAAAAAGGTTGAAAGTAAAAAGGTTGAAAGTAAAGTTTATATTCAAAACCATAATTCATGTGGCATGAATCCTTTAAAATTTTAAATTTGTTAAGACTTTTTTTTTTAATATTTTATTTATTTATTTGACAGAGAGAGAGAGAGAGAGATCACAAGTAAATAGAGAGGCAGGCAGAGAGAGAGAGAGAGAGAGAGAGAGAGGGAAGCAGGCTCCCTGCTGAGCAGAGAGCCCGATGCGGGGCTCGATCCCAGGACCCTGAGATCATGACCTGAGCCGAAGGCGCGGCTTAACCCACTGAGCCACCCAGGCGCCCCTGTTAAGACTTTTTTAATGACCTGGATTATGGTCTATTTTTGGTAAATGTTCCCTATTCATTTGAAGAAACTATATTCTACTTTTTGTTGAATTCAGTGTTCTATAAATGTCAATTAGGTCAAGTTGGTTGATTGTGTTGTTTAAGTCTTCTATAGTCTTGCTGACTTTATTATTGAGAGATGGATATTGAAATCTCTGACTACAATTAGGGATTGGTTTATTGGTCTTTGCATTTCTATCAGTTTTTGCTTCATGTATTTTGAAACTATTAGGTGCATAAGCATTTGGGATCATTATGTCCCCCTGATAAATTAACCCATTACCATTACAAAATGACCTTCTTTATCCTTGGTAGTATTTTTTTTTTGATATTTACTTTTTCTAATACTAATATAACCACAGCTGTCCTTTGATTAGTGCAAATATTGATAGCATTATTTAGTGTTGATTAGTGGTATATTTTTTTCATCCCTTTACTTTTTAACCTTTTTGCATTTTACATTTAGAGTGTTTCTTGTAGGCAGCATATGGTTGGGCCTTATTTTTATATCTAATCTGACAATCTCTGCCTTTTTTTTTTTAAGATTT
This sequence comes from Meles meles, assembly GCF_922984935.1. Lineage (NCBI taxonomy): Eukaryota > Metazoa > Chordata > Mammalia > Carnivora > Mustelidae > Meles > Meles meles. Next base: position 110,579,419 of record NC_060073.1, on the reverse strand, counting down.
TATTTATTTATTAGAGAGAGAGAATGAGAGGAGAGAGAGAAAGCATGAGAAGGGGTGGGTCAGAGGGAGAAGCAGACTCCCTGATGAGCATGGAGCCCAATGAGGGACTTGATCCCGGGATTCCAGGATCATACCCTGAGCTGAGGGCAATCACTTAACCTACTGAGCCACTCAGGTGCCCCAGTCTTTGCATTTTAATTTGGATGTTTAGACCAGGAGTTGGCAAACTTTTTGGCCAGATAGTAAATAATTTATGTTTCATGGGCTGAGGCTATGTGATCTTTGCTGTTACTGCTGCTTCCTCCTCCTCCCCCTCCTCCTCCTCCTTTTTAAATAATTCTTTAAAAATTTAAAGACCATTCTCAGCTCAAGAGCCATAGAAAATCAAGCTGCAGGGCAGATTTGTCCCATGGACCTCAGTTTGCTGACATCTAGTTTAGACCATGAATACGATTGTTGATATTGTTAAGATAAGAATCTATTGTCTTGCTATTTTTTTCCTCCTTGTACCATCTGTTTTTGTTGTTATTCTTTTCTCCACTTTTTATGTCTTCTTTTGGACTGAATTTTTTTGTAATTCCATTATACCTCATTTTTAGCTTATTGCAACTCATTGTTTTGTTATTTCAGTGCTTGCCTTAGGGTTCAGAATATGTATCTTTAGCAACACAGTCTAGCTTTAAGTGATACTATAAAATACGACATATGAATAAGTAGTATACTTACATTTCTCCCCTCCCATTCTTGGGGCTATTGTTGTCACAAATTTTACTTTTACTTATGTTATAAATTTATCATATTATTATGACTTTGGTTTAAAACAGTTCTCTTTTAGATTTAAGTAATCAGAAATTTTGTGTATTTATCTATCTGGTTACAATTTCCAGTGTTCCTCTTTCTTTTGTATAGATCAGGATTTCCATTTGGTATCAATTTCCTTAGGCCTGAAGGACTTTCCTTCTTCCTTTTTTAAGATTTTTTTTTTTTTTTTGACAGAAAGAGACACAGCAAGGGAGGGAACACAAGCAGGGGGAGTGGAAGAGGGAGAAGCAGGCCTCCCACCAAGCAGAAAGCCTGATGTGAAGCTAAATCCCAGGACCTTGGGATCATGACCTGAGCCAGAGGCAGATACTTAACAACAGAGCTACCCAGGTCCTCCTCAAGGACTGTCTTTAACATTTCTTGTAGTATGAGTCTGCTGATGATAAATTCTTCTAGCTTTGTATTTCTGAAAAAGTCCTTAATTTTGTCTTTGGTTTTGTAAGATAGTTTCACTGGATATAGAATTCTGTGTGACAGGGTTTTTTTTTTTTTTTTTTCTTTTACTGTTTTAAAGATGTTCCACTCTCTTCTCCCTTCTGTTGATTCCAACGAGAAATCTGTCATTTTTACCTTTGCTTCTTGGTATGTAAGGTGTCTCTGCAAACCCCCACCTCCAGGTTGCTTTTAAGACTTTCTTTTAGCCCTGATTTTGAACAATTTGATTACAGTGTGCCACAATGTACATTTCTTCATGTTTGTTGTGCTTGGAGTTTATTGAGTTTCTTGTATTTGTCGATCTATAATTTTCATCAAATTTGGGGAAAAAATCGCTATTATTTTTCCAAATATTTTTTCTTTCATCTCCCTCCTTCAAGGACTCCAGCTAAATGCACAACTATTGGAAATTATCTCACAGCTCACTTCATAAAGTTATTTTTTTCACTTTGGATAGTGTCTATTTCTATATCTTTATGTTTGCTAATCTTTTCTTCTACAATTTCTAGTGCACTGTTAATCCACTATAGTTTATATGTAGTTTATATTCAGACATCATAGTTTTCATAGAAGTTTTATTTGGGTCTTTTTAATATATCCCATGTTTCTACTTAACTTTTTGACTATATGGAAGTAAGTTATAAGAACTGTTTTCATGTCCTTTTCTGCTAGTCTAACACCTGTGTCTGTTCTGGATTCGTTTCAACTGGTTGATTTTTCTCCTCATTATGGGTCATATTTCCCTATCTCTTCTAATGTCTATTAGTTTTTGATGCCAGAGATTGTGAATTATACCTTGTTGAGTGCTGGCTGGGTATTTATTTATGTATTCTTATAAATATTCTTGATTGTTTTCCTGGGACAAAATTCAGTTACTTGGAAATGATTTCATCCTTTTTAGTCTTGCTTTTCAGACTTATTAAACAGCACCAGAAATATATATAGTCTACATTTAATTTTGCTAATTCTGGTGTTTCTTAGTCCATTTTTGCAAGAAGTGGGAGGTTTTTTTAGTAGATTTTTAAAATTTCAGGAAAACTGTTGAAGACCTACAGGAAAAATTGCACCACCTAAGGTGTCAGCATTTGGGAGTTAACTCTTTCTAGTTAATATTTATTCTTAGTTCTCTGGGTAACTTTACTATCTTCTAAGATTGTCCTTATGGAATAAGTGTATATATCCAGAGATGATAATCCACAGTCTCACTCTTTGACAGAATTTTGCCTTCTCCATTCTTTTAGTTTGTATATAGGATTTATATGATTTCTCAATTTGTTTGATGGAATTTGGATAAGGGATAGACTTCAGCAGTATTTTAAATGATAACATTTTTGAGAGAGCCCATGTACATTTACTCCAGTTTGTTACATTATAACATTATTTTTAAACTAAATGGATCACTGATGGGTGGAATCAGAAACAAGGCAGAGGATCATAGGGGAAGAGAGGAAAAAATGAAACAAGATGAAACCAGAGTGGGAGACAAACCATAAGAGGCTCTAAATCTTAGGAAACAAACTGAGGGTTGCTGGAGGGGAGGGGGTGGGAGAATGGGGCAACTGGGTGACGGACATTGGGGAGGGTATGTGTTGTAATGAGCACTGGGTATTATTTAAGACTGATGAATCACAGACCTGTACCCCTTAAAAAAAAAACTAAATGGCTTTTTAAAAAAGATATTATTTATTTGAGAGAGAGAGAGAATGAAAGAGAGAGAACATGAGAGGAGAGAGGTCAGAGGGAGAAGCAGACTCCCTGCCAAGCAGGGAGCCCAGTGTGGGACTCGATCCCGGGACTCCAGGATCATGACCTGAACTGAAGGCAGTTGCTTAACCAACTGAGCCACCCAGTTGCCCTCCTAAATGGTTTTTTAAAAATTTTATTTTATTCATGAATGATGTGAGTCAGGAATTCATACATAGCACAGTGGAGTTGGCTTATCTGTCTCTCATGATGTCTCGCACTTGGGCTTAGGAGACTCCATGGCTGGCTGTGACTCAGTGGTTGAGGGGTAGCATCATCTAGAGACATCTACACTGACATATGTAGCAGCTGATATTGGCTGTCATCTGAAAACTCATGTGTAGTTGTCAATTAGAGCATCTACATGTGGTTTCCCCTTTAGTCTGGGCTTTCTCACGGTGGCCTGAGGGTAGTTGGACTTCTTCCATTGTGTTCCAGTGTACAAGGTCAAAACTGTATCACATTTCATGACCCAGCCTTGGAAGACACAAATTATTATTTCTGTTTTACCCTATTGGGTAAAAGAGTCACAAGCTCACCTAGACCCAAGGGAAGGGAATTAGGTTTCATCTCTTGACAGCATATCAGCAAGGTTACATTTTGGAGGTACATGTGAAATGTGAGAAATTGTTTCAGTCACCTCTAGAAAATATTATTTGCCTCTAGCCACAAAAACTTATGTCCATCATCACATGTATTCAGTCATGCCTTCCCCCAAAACTTTCAAAGTTTCATCCCATTGTGCCACCAGTTCAAAGTCCAAGATCTTACCAACTAAATTTGGTCCAGGTGACGGTGGGGGTTTCTTTGGTGCAGTTCTTTTAGCATAGTTCTTCTTGCTTTAAGGATCGGTGCCTTAGAAAGACAGTTATCTCTCTCCACTCCGCACATACCCAGGTGAGACAAGTATGGGGTAACAGCTACTGTATTCCCATTCTAAAAGAGGAAAACCGAAAAGCACATAGCAGTCACTGGTTCATAGCAATTCAAAAATTGAGCTAAGCACAGACTGTTAATTCCTTAGTTAGGGCTCAATCCTACATCCTGGAGTCACTCTCTAGGACTGTTGGCTTTGCCTTCTGGGCCCTTAGTTCCATCCTCAGTGTCATCCTTCTTTTCTGTACAGAAACTTCATGTTTGTAGCCAAGTCGGCTTCGCAGACTGCTTGGTGCCCATGGAAGTTTAGGGATTCAAAGGCTTCTCTTCATTTTGTACTTTCTCTGTCTCTTTCAGTCTGAGCTGCTACAATTCTTTTAAAAATATTGTGAGCTTATTGTATATTAATGTATTTTATCAGTTAAACCCCATACTTACAAATGTCTTTGAGATGAGTTTTGTGGGGTTTTTTTTCCACCTTGGCATGTGTCTGAGGCTGCTGTGAGACAACACTCTTGAGTCTTAGAAACCCTGTTGTTTAACAGAGAAGATCTGTAAGGAATACCCATAAGATACTTAGAAGTCCTTTTGTCTATTTGAGAGTCTGTGATACATCAGTTTTGACCTTTCTAAGGCTAAGAAAGAGTTCTACAGTCACAGCCTTGGCTTGATACTCACCCTAAGATGTTTTCGTGTTTTAGCACCCTGGATTTGATCTTCACCCTAAGGCCATTTCTGCTTTTGAAAATTTTCTTCTGTGAGACAATGGATAAGATAGTTTTATTTTCAAACCCAAGAGGTCCTGGATCCTTTCTGTTTCCTTTAAATTTTCTTTAGCACCAAATGGTTCCATTTATATGGGTAAGAGAACTGACTCGGCACTTTGGCAATCTGCTCAGAAATCTCCTTAGCCAAATCCCCTTGTTCATTAGGTTTATTTTTATTTTCCATGTCATTAAAAAAACAGTTGCAGTATAAAAATAACAATGTTGCCAGACTTTCTGCCACTATATAACAAGGGTCATATTTTTTTTCCCTCAGTCTTGGTCTTTTTCTCAGTGGCTCCTTGTTTCATCTCTGGTGAGTAAAGCAATCACAGGGAATTCCCAGATTCAAGGGGAAGAGAGTGATGGGGCTAAGGCAAGGTCACACTATAGAACAGAGTGAGATAGGAGGTGCTGTCACGGCCACCTTTGAAAAATATAATCAGCTACATCACCTCTAACAGTTTCAGTGCTTTGTGGACAAGTGGGCTTTGCCACAAGACGCAAAATCCCATAAGTAGACACTAACATGGGATGAGACTTGTGAAGTCTACCCCAAATTATGAGCAAAAATTGCATGAATGGGCTTGTCCGTCCTGTATCTTCTAAGGATGCTGCTTCTCAGAAGATGGGGTTGTTCTGGTGAAGGCAGGGAAGGAACAGTGAAGGGAGAGGCAAGAGGCAGAGGCATCATGAGCCCCAGAATGGCTAAGATAGCAAGCTAGAACGGCCTTTGCTCACTTCTTTATTACTCAGTACCTCAGAGAGGCCACAGCTGTTGAATACAGGATCCTGAACTAGTAAACCAGTTCAGTAGAGATGTTTCATCACCCCACATTTGCCCCTACTCCTCTTCCATATTTCACTGCCCACTTTATTAATATTTCATCAGCACCAACCTTGTACCATTTACTGTGCTTGGTACTGGGGCCTGTGGAAAATATGGTTCTTAGCCTAAATTAGCTCAGAGTGATGGGCAGAGATAAGCCTGTTAACAAGCAATTTGAATACACTTGGGTAAGTTCTAGGGATGACTGTGGAAGGCAGCTAAGGCAAGGTAGAAAGGTCAAGAAAGATTTAATTGAAGGGTAGGTGGCCAGAGTATTGTTATTTGAGTTAATTCATGAAAAATAAAAATCATTTTGTAGGTAGAAAAGTAGGCAATGTAAATAGTATTCTTGGCAGAAGGAATAATAGTGCGAAAGCCCAGAGTCCTAAAAGAGGATGGCTCATTTTAAAAAGAACAAGAAATTCAGTATGACTGGACCATAGAAGTCCTAATGGAAAGGGAGAGAGGAGGCTGCAGAAGGCTGGGACTGGACTGCACTGGCCCTTGGGCACTACTTTATAAACTCAGTGTTTATGTCACAGCATTGAGAGCCCAGCGAAGGTCTGTAAGCTGGAGGTGAGCAGGCTGGCGGTGATGGTGGTATGGGAGTAGAGGGAAAGACTGGGTGGCAGAAAGACTCAGGAAGTTGTTGCAGTAGCTCAGGAGGGAGAGAAAAGCAAGCCCTGCACTAGGACAGTGATAGCATGGTTTCAGGGAAGGAGTCAGGTTCAGAAGCTTATTCTGAAACATCTGGGGACCGACTGAATGTGAGGGGTAAAGTCATCAAGGCTTGTAGCCTGGGAAACTCAGTGAACAGTGGATCTATTAATTGAAACAGAGGATGCAGAGAAAGAAACAGATTTCTAGAGAGATGGGGCAGAAGGATAGGGTTGAGCTTTGTGCCTGCTAGGTGTGTGGTGCGTTTGGAATATTTGAAAAGAGAAGTCTAAGACATAATTGGAAATATGGGCCCAGGGGTTGGGAGAGAGGTTGAAAATGAAGGGGAAGTTGAAATCATGGGTGTCTCATGAATTATGCAGGTTTTGGGGACTTGGGATTTGTTATTGTGCTAAAATAGAGCCTGGCAACTATTGACAAGGCTTTGCTCAGTGAAAAACGTAGGAGCCTTTCATCATTTGAAAAGATCCAGTGTCTCACCTGGAGAACAGGAAGAGAGGACTTGGGGACCAACAGGTAATGGGGGTCAATAGAAGATTGGTGAACTGAATTGGGCTGAAAGCCCAGTCCCCTGATGATCTACTTCTCACTCAGCTTCTGATGTATTATTTATTAGAAATACCCCAGTTACTCCCTAAGGGAAGAGATGGCTCAGATAGAAGACACATACACATGAAGGATGAATAAGAGGGTCCAGCAATGAAAAGAAAAAAATAGTTGATCAGAAACCTTCAGCTAAGAATAATGACCACTGAGCACAAAACATAGCTGTGAGTTTACTGGCATTCAAGGAAAGGAGGAAAACATGATGGGTTTATTAATTATCCCTTGAGTTCCTCTTTGAATTAAATGCTGCGGAAGCAGATTGTCCCATTTATCAGGAGGAATAGTATCAGGAATAGTAATCTGAAGAGTACCTTCCAAACCTATCTTATTAAAGACCAGATACCATTCTTTATATTGTTCTTTGATTGAAACTTAGCTCATAATGTTAAATCCAATTTTTCTGAAGACATTTCTATGGAGAACCAAGGTGGTATTATTTACCCCTTGCAAATTCCTTCTTTTTTTTTTTTTAATTTTATTTATTTGACAGGGAGAAATCACAACTAGGCAGAGAGGCAGGCAGAGAGAGAGGAGGAAGCAGGCTCCCTGCGGAGCAGAGGGCCCGATGTGGGGCTCGATCCCAGGACCCTGGGATCATGACCTGAGCCGAAGGCAGAGGCTTTAACCCACTGAGCCACCCAGGCGCCCCGCAAATTCCTTCTTTTGCCTCCTCTACAGAAAGGCCAGTCAACTGACGGAGATGCGGATGTTTAGCTCCAGGGATAGAGGTGCTTGGAGAACAATACAGTTTAGTGGGTAAGAATAAAATTCCAGGAAAAGTAGAGAAAAAGCATTCTTGGATTGTGTTCAAGTGGCAGCTAGGAAGAAACAATTTCTGAGGCGACAGCCCCTCCCCAAATCAGGAAGCAAGGTCAATGCCTCCAAGATAACACTTGGAGATAAGATAACACTTAACTCTAAGAAACTCTTAGAGCTTTGTAAGAAAAAAGGAAAAGCTGTGAGAGGATTGATTGCTTGATGAAAAATCAAGGAAAGCGAATTCTAGCAAGGCTTTGTCAGCCAAGAGTCCCTGTGGGTCAGGCGCTCTGCGGGACATGAAAGCATGGTGGAAAGCCACAGCTCTACAGCGTAAGTATGCACCAACCACTCCTGGGTTTTCATTCAGTTCCTAGATCCTTACCCAAGATGGAGGAGGCCTGCCTCTGCGGTACAAATGTCAAATACCTCATATCTCCTCTCCCAGTCCAACTGGTAATGGCTCCCTCAACACTGTGTTTCCTATGCCCAGAAGGAAAGAGTATCATTACTGAATAGCCATGTCTGCCAGAGATGTGGAATCAGAATAATTAATAGAATTAATTCCTATACTTAATATAATCAATATTCACATATTAATGGACTTCAATTAATTTATATAATTAACACACTTATCATCCTTGTTGTTGGTACAAGAGCAGAGGGGCATTGGCAACAATTGCACGTGGACTTTCTAGTTAGTACTTTATATGTCCTTAATTGTGTCCCCCTGAGAATCCATATGCTGAAGCCCTAACCTCCAATACGCCTATATTTGGAGATTGGGCCTTTAAGGAAGTAATTAATCAAGAGCACTGGTGTCCTTATAAAACATGCAGAGAGAAGACATGTGAAGGCACAGTGAGAAGCTGATAGTCTGCAAGCTGGGAAGAGCAGCATCGTTAGAAACCAGACTCTGGCAACTAGATCTTGCTTGGACTTACAGTCTCCAGAGCTGAAAGACAGATTTCTGTTGTTTATGCCACCAGTCTGTGGTCTTCTGTCATGGCAGTCCCACGAGATGAAAGCAGTGGGTGTCCAGCAGTAATTTACAATTTCTGTCACCAGGAAAGAGCAACAGAAAAGTAAGAGTTCTAACTAACCCTAGACTCTCCCTCCGCAACTCCATACATACCTTCTGAGTCAAAGGAAAGAAATGAGATGACCTAAGTAAGGTTGCTATTAATTTGCCTACTGGCTGTAATCCTAGCGTGTTACCTAGAAGGAACCACCTGTTGCTCCAGTGTACACACTTCTGAGTGATAAAACTTGAAATATGTGTTAAAATTTATAGACTCCAGCAGGGTTTTATAAACTCAAACACTGTTGGTGTCCTGATAGACCCGGTAAATGAGTGAAGCCAAAGATGTGTATGGCAATGAGACTTAGTGGGAATTGTGGTGACGTGGGAAGTGAAGGTCTTAGCCTAAAGCCATTCGAAGCTATGTTTTGAAAAACACACTGTGGGGTGTGTGTGGATGTGTATGCATGCACGTACGTGTGTGTGAAAGTGGTGTGTATGTGGTGCATGTATTTGTATGTGTGTACGTGCATGTGGTATGCATGTCGTGTGTGTGTGTTGTTTGCATTTGTACGTGTGGTGTGTACGTGTGTATGTGGTGTGTGTGAGAGAGAGATCTGGGCAGAAGAGAGCTTGCACACACATCTGGGGCTGAATTCAGCCGGTAGGCAGCCAATTGGCTGTGTCTGAATATAGGAGACAGTAGCTGGTGTGTCCCTTGTGCAACCCCTCCCAAGGTGTCAGCTGTGTATTTTGCAAAGAGATTGAAGTGAGGGTTGCGGATGCGAATGCTTGCTGGGCTTGACGAAGAGGAGTACCACACAGCTACCGGATGAAGAGGAGGCAAAGGTGAGGTTTAGTGTGAGCACGCAGGGAGTTGAACTATCGTCTTCTACCGTGGAGGTCAGCCCAGTTCTGCAAGGTGGCAGAGCCTTCTTCTAGGCAGAGCCAGGATTATTTCAAAGAAACTGCTTGTATTTGTTCATAAGGCGGACCAGGTTTTCAACAGAAATTTGAAGAGTTCTAACCAACCGTCTAATGTAACAGTAGGAAGGTGTTGACTTGGAAGATTCGGTTCCTGCTTTTACTTTAATATTCCTGCTGAACACACTTAATTTTGGCCAGGGCCTGGTCTTCCTGGGCCCATCAGGATGAGCTGGCTATGGAAGGACTCTGCAAGTAAGGAAATGGACTGCCCTGTTGAATGGAGACATTCAATCGTGTCCATCTGGATGCTGAATAGCCTCTGCTGCATATGACCATTTGAATTTAGCACAGTTGATATTGAGCTGTTCTTGCTGAGAGCAATTGGCCACCTGGTTCATGCCATGCCGCCAGTGTCAGGGAGACCATGTCGTCAGTGCATTAAAATCTACGTGTCTCCCCGTCCAGCAGCAGCATCCTGAGTTCCTAAGAGCTGAATTATACTTAGTAAACATTAGTTACAAATCTGGAAATCCAGGACCCAGCCCTACTATAGGTCACCTCAGGTTAACACTTGCTTATTTAGAGCCCCCTTCCTACCCAGAAACATTTCACTTAGCACTGTGACCTTTGGGGAAGTGACACCGTCTCATTTTCCTATGTGAACCAGGAAGGGAAAGTGTCAGCTGTGAGGGAAAAATACCCACTAAATGTATACAAGCTGCCAGACGGAATCATGAGGCCAAATGTGTTTCTGAACTTGGCATTATTTTAAAGGCTGAAGTTGAGAATTGTGTCAGATAAGTTTGTTTAATTCTCAATTAGGAATTGTTTTTATGCAGTGTTAGTGGCATCAGGACTTTTATGAGCTGTGCTCTTGATCGAAGTGATGCACTCATTGGGTGCTGATTGAGTGATCTTTTGATTCCCTCCCTTTTCACATGCTAATGGTTAAGGGTACAGCCCTTCTCAAAGGCGCCTGTTATTCCAAGGATGGATGTCTCTGACCTCGCACTGTTCTCCCAAGAGGCTGGGAAAGGAGGGGTGTCTAGGCCTCTTCAATGGCCTCATTAGCATATTGTAGCTTGACTCCCAAGGGGTGATAAATTTAAAGAACATAGAACACAATTAGGAAGAGTTTTAAAAGGTTACAAATGGTGGGCGGGTTCTGAGAATGTCTAGATCTCCATGTCAAGGGCATCTAAGTCAGTCCGAGAACAGCTGGAGCCCAAAGGCCAGTGCCTCTATGTGCGCCGAATTTACATAAGCTTTGAAGATATTTTTAGCTTCCTGCACTCACTCTTCTTAATATTCTCCTGCTTCTCTGTCTCACAAAAGGGAAGGCTGCAAGCTTAGGATTCTGAGCTTTTGGTCTTCAGAAGTTCTGATGTTGTTTTCTTTTTCAGATCTTCTGGGGATAAGTAGAAACAGAAATTGATGCAGAAGCCATAAGCCTGCTGTACTTAAAAGCCCTTATATATGGGCACGAGGGGATGGTGGGGTCACTTCTTCATGGGGGGATGTCTGCTCACTTGAGATTACTTATTTTAAAATGAGATTAGCTGAGATGATATACATTTAAGTGCCTGGCACAGTACTAATAAATTTATTGTTTCTCTTCTTCCCTCCCCAACATGCAACAGTCCAATTGGGCCTCTGAATCAAGGTTATGGTGAAGGCCAAAGAATCTTGGGAAGATAAATATCCATTAATATTCATCATTCATTCATGCATTCAATAAGCATTTATTGAGAAGTGATAGCATGCCAGGCCTTGAGTTAAGTGGAATCCAAAATGATAAAATAAGACCTGGACCATTCTGCAGTCTAGGAGTCTGAGCCTATGGGTGTGCATGCACACACACGTGTATGTGAATGTGCCTGCTTATGAACAAGGGGCTAAAGGGGGCTTGTATAACAGGTAATAGGTTCATAGTGATACCTCCTGTCCATGGAGATCAAAAGAGAATCAGAGAATTCTAGGGCTGAGAGAGCACTGCTCTGGCTTAGGGGCCCTGGGCATTGATCCTGATCCTGTCTCTGACCAGCTGGGTAACTTGGGCAAATCACTGCACCCATGACCTTCAGGGCTAGTGGTAAGATGAAGTAGGCTGGCAACGGGGGATAAGTGGGAGTGGGGATGCCCTGCACACCTGTGTTCTCATTGTTCACTTCACGGTTGAATCAAACAGGATGGGGAGAATTCTGCCTCGGGCTCTGAGCTGGAGCACTGCATGGGATGATCTCAAGCTTCTTATGGCTCTAGTGTTCAAGAATTCAAGAACTCTAAATCTCCTGCCACTCTGCCCTAGGAACCTTCCAGTCTACCATAGCCAAAAATTACGTGTGTAAGAGAATACATTAACATAAACCTTTAGAAAGAGAGGGGTTTTATTTCTACAAGAGTGATTGCAGGCTCTTTGAGAAACTAGTTGGCGAAGCATCAAGTTACAAAGTTTGGGTGAACCACTGATATAATCTGCCCTGGATGTAGCGGTACAAGGTCCAGAGCATTGAGTGATCTGGTTTTCCACCTCTACAAAGTCAGGTCTTAGGTACTCATCTCTGCTGATCTCTCCTCCTAGCGGCATTTGGTCATTGGACATGCTACGTGCAAACAGTGTATTGGGTCCATGTCCCTTGTTGAGGGAGACAGATGCAGGCACTCCAGGAGATGCTCCATTTCTTACCTGCACCAGCTCTCTCCAAGGCCATTCTCATACTGTCCTCTGCCCTGAATTTGGGGAGCCAACCCTTCCAGGGGCCTTTGGGCAAAAGTCTGCTACAGAACCCTGGACTCATGACAGGATGACAGGTACTGTCATCCTGATTTCTGATAGTAACTGGAATTTCAGGTTTGGACTTGGAAAAGACTGCCTCAGGAAGACGTGGCTGCCAAAGCCCTCTTCATACCATCATGGCTCAGGAAATACAACCCAGATAAGATAGTTCTTGCGGGTGGCCTGTGGAAGGGTCCAGTGTGGGCTGAATCTGTCTAGTCTGCTTGCCAGGATGTTCATTCACATGAGGCCTGCTAGCAAGGAGTGCTTTTTCTAATGTGCACGAGGGAGTCCTATGGGATAGTCTTCTCTCCCCCTCCCTCAGTAAGGGAGAACAGAAGTAGAATCTTAGGAGAGAGTCCACAGACGCCCCTCACTCCAAAGCCCATGTTCCGTACCTTTTCACCCAGTCCAGATTGGACAGGACACAGGAAAGAATTGGGGGGTCCACCAAAGTAGTTGGCAGAGGGCAAGGCTTAACTCCCTGTCTGCAGAGCTGCCATGGTCCCTGATCCAAGAGGGGCAGCACTACAGCTAGGCACACTAACAGGTACCCCAGCCTGCACACAGAGACACACACACACACAGACCAATAGACACAGGTGAACCCAATCGGGATATACTCAAAGGCATGCTTTTTCTGTGGTAGACACTGGAATGCAGCACCCAGGCCTTCCTTATAACCAAAGACCCAATTCCCCAGCTAACAGGAGTGCTGCCAGCCCTCAGCCTCTTGTGGATGGTCTTGCCAAAATCATTTCCTTCCAAAGGCAACTTGAACCTGTTGACTGAAGGGGGTGCTTATATGCACCTGGCCTCCTTGTCCCAGCTGGGGATAACACTGCAGGCCATCCCAGCTGTAGGGGAATGCATGTGGAGATATTGCACAAGCCTTGTTCTTTTTTTTTTTTTTTTAAGATTTATTTATTTATTTATTTGACAGAGAGCTATAGAGAGAACACAAGTAGACAGAGCAGCAGGCAGAGGGAGTGGGAGAAACAGGCTCTTGCTGAGCATGGAGCCCGATGTAGGGCCTAATCCCAGGACCCTGGGATCATGACCTGAGCCGAAGGCAGCTGCTTAACCAGCTGAGCCACCCAGGTGCCCCATAACCCTTATTCTTTAAACCTTCATTTGCTGGCCTTGTCCTCCCAATGTCTTCATTCTTCTCTGCACTCTTCATCCTGACCCATTGGCCTTTTTAAACCATCATATCCCCAAGGCCTGATAGAGCTCCAGGCACATGGTCCATGCACAGTAATCTGGTGTTGTGTGTGAATGAAGAAGCTGCATGGCTGAGCACCAGGAGGGTACTGTAGAGGAGATGGCTCTCGGCCTTTTGGCTAAGATCAAGTGCAGAGTGAGTCACTTTGAAGGTCCCTCCCAATCCAGACTGTGATCCATGATTCTGAGAATTGATAGGCAGTTTTTTACCAGAACAGAAGGACAATATCCCCTCCATACACCTCCACCGACTTCCTTCCCTCTCCTCACCACCCCCTTTTGCCTCTTCCTGATCTTTCCTTCTCCCTGTCCCTGACCCTCAGTTCACAAATCTGTGACCCCTGGGTCATCTCAACTGCATTCCCACATACCTCATGGCTGTCTTTTGTTCCCACATCCTTAGTTCACCTCCTCCTAACAACCCATTGAGTGTCTGGGCCTCCAGCCTGCCTTGCTCCCATCCATTCCCCCCACAGAAGCAGCACCTTCTCCCTAAGGGCAGCCAAGGCTGTCCCCTCTCTTCCCCAGATCATCCTTCCTTATATGGCCTGCAACCCTTCAAGACCTTTCCAGCTTCCACTTCTTTCTTTTTTTTTTTTTTCAGTTCAAAGGAGATTTTTATTTTTTAAATTTTTTAAATTAACATATAATTATTTGCCCCAGAGGTATAGGTCTGTGAATCATCAGGCTTACACAACTTCACTCACCATAGCACATAACCCTCCTTAATGTCCATAACCAACCACCCTCTCCACACCCACCTCCCCCCGGCAACCTTCAATTTGTTTTGTGAGATTAAGAGTTTCTTATGGTTTGTCTTCCTCCCGATCCCATCTTGTTTCATTTTTTCCTTCCCTACCCCCGAAAACCCCCACTTGTCCTCTCAAATTCCTCATATCAGGGAAATCATATGATAATTTTCTTTCTCTGGTTGACTTATTTCGCTCAGCATAATACTCTCTAGTTCCATCCACATTGCAAATGGCAAGATTTTATTTCTTTTGATGGCTGCATAGTAGTCCATTGTATATATATACCACATCTTCTTTATCCATTCATCTGTTGATGGACATCTAGGTTCTTTCCGTACTAGCTTCCACTTGTTGACACTCCACTTGCCCTCTGCAGAGCCACAGCCAGTTCCCTATACACACATGAACTTCCACTTCCCTACCCCTTTTCATTTATGTTCCTTGTGCCCCAAAAGTCCTCTCTCAGCTTCCTTGCCCACCTGGTTACTCCCCCTCTCCTCTAAGATTCAAATCAGCTCTCTCTCCCAAGCCCCATGTCTGGCAGATGTTCCCAGCCTCCTCCTATCCCTCCACTCTACACTGTGTTGTGCATATCACCTGCTGGGTTAGGGACTAATTTCTCTGTATGTCCTAACCACCTGGTATAGAAAAGAAATCTCAATAAATGTGGAACAAATGATTGGTGAGTAACTATATAAATCTTCTTCACCATTATCCTAATTTGAGATTGCTCAATATGGGACCGATCAGTTGGATGGTGGCCTGTACCATACTATGGCAGGGCAGCAGGATGGTAGGGAAAACTCATTTTCTATCCTGGATTTCTTTTCAGTGAGGGGAAACCAAGAATGTTTAAAAGAATCTCACTTTCTTTGACTTCTTCCTATTACTCACCTCTGAATGGTGACCTCAGGATCCACTTCCACCACTGATCTCTCTTTCTGGGCTGGAGTTGTGGAGAGGAGGCATGCAGGCAATAAGTCATTGGAATTCTGACATTCCTTTCCCCTTTCCTCCCACCCATTCCCATCTCCTCTCTGGACCAGTTGCTGAGTATTCCCTCTGACTTGCATGACAACAATTCTGTCATCTTAGTCACTCCAATTTCTGCCTGATGACTATAGATCATTTCAGACATTCTCTGAGCTCAATTTGCAGTGCCCAGTAGGGAGGGCATCACTGAATCATTATGTAACATATTCCTTCCCTGAGCTTTCTATAGAAGACCAATTAAGCTTTCACTCCAGCATCTATAGAACTTCCAAGATGCCCAGCAACGACAGTCTCTTACAGGGACATTCAGATGTCCACTCCCAAAGAGGTGTGGAGTACCTAGGATTCCCTTAGAGGTATGGACAGAACCTCAAGAACTCCTCCTGGTCTCAACCTCCCTCAGTTTCCCACTCGAGGCTTTTGTTCCCTTCATAGTCTAGTGATTGGGTTTTTACTTTTATCTAATAGATTATTCATGCCACAATTGCTTTCATCTTTGTTTCCTTATAAAAGTCACTTTAGGGCAGCAACTAGCCTAGAAAAAGCCATGTACTGGAAATTTAGATTCCTGATTCTTCCTTTTTCTCTTCTTTCTGAAGAGAAAATATGGCCTCCTGTTACTCTGGGACCATTATTTTTTATCATCATCATCATTATTATAATTCCATTTATTATTGGAAGAATTCATTCATTCCCCTGGTTAAATACCCAGCAACCACCCCTAGGACCTATTTTCTCTGAAGAAGGGAGCAGAAGATTAAAGAACATGCTTCACTCAAAGGCCTACACCCTTAAGATAGAATTGCGGACACTGGCATACCCAAGATAATTTGGAGCAAAGTGAACTTCTGTCAACTCTGTATAGATGGCCAAGTCAAGGTCTTAGAATGGTAGAGTTGGAGGAGAAGATTGATATTATCTGATCCCTTTTTTCTTTCTTGCCCAAAGAGACGTTCACTTGGTCACTGGCAGTCTGCACTAAAACCCCATCTTCTGTGTCCTACCACAGTGCCCTTTCCACTATAAGAATCGTTAACTTTTCTTGAGCACATACTATGTGAAAAGTGTCATTCTTATCTTTACAAGTATATATGAACTTTTTTAAACTTGACAGTCCTGCCAGGAAGGTGCTGTTGTTATCCCTGTTTTATAGGAGAGACGATAGAAGCCTGGAGAAGTTAAGAAAATCTCCCAAGGACACAAACAAGGAGCTGGCAGGGTGTCTGCTCTTGCTCAGTCCACCTTACTCACACAGTCTCCTCAGCTGTGTTTCAGCAACTGCTTTGAAGCCCTGTTGTGGCACCTGTTTTGCACCCTGTTCCATTCTTCTCATGCATCTGCACCTTCTCACAGCTAAAATGCATCCCACATTTCCCACCCCACCCTGCATTAAAGGCCACCAAGACCTCAGAGCAAACCCTCCTTCCACGCAGGAGGTGCCACTGTTCCCTGACAGACCTGCCTGCCTGCGTCCCTCTCGTGTGGCTGCTTGTCACCAGGGCTGTTATTAAAGCCAGAAATAGGATCCCGAACTCTGTCGTCCTCCTCCAGACTTCTCGCCCAGGAAGTTCCCACATTTCTGTGATACCACAGCACTCCCCTCTCCTCCCATGATGTCATCCACACACCCTGGCACCCTGCCCTCCCCACATTCCCACCTGCCCCGGGCAGGAGACACAGACTGTCTCACACACCCAAGAGAAATGTTCATCATGAGGCTCATGAGAAAGAATATCTTTCTCTGGTTGGGGTCAGGAACCGTCCTTCCCCATCTGCCTCTGCCCCGAGGGGACAATCCATTCTGGCAACACATGCTGGCATAGCATCTCCCCAGGAGAGAGGTGGGGCCTTCTCACCCCACCCCCATCTCCTCTCCGTCATGGAACCAGAGCCAAGACCCTTCTACTCTGAAAACTCCCATGCCCACCCACATGACATCTCAACTTAGCTGTGTGTTTGGGGTATGTGGCTTTGTGTGTGTGTGGCCAGGGTGGGGACCTGTGGGGACTTCTGGGGACATGGAGTTGATTCATCTTTGGGAACTCAGTTTAAAAACAAACAAACAAAAAACAACCACGTGCCTGGCCACAGAATGGATGCTGGCCCCAGGTCCAGGTAGGCCTGCTGCCTCTCTCCCCACCTCCGGAGCAGTGAGGGGCTGGGTGTGGTCTAGGCATCAAAAACGGAGAATAAATGCCCTAGGGCCCAGGACTGTATTTGATACAAAAAAATGCACATTGGCTTGACTATATCTTTTGGAAATGGGATCGACAGAGGCAGGCCTTCCTCTTCTTGTTTCTTTTACCCGGTGTGGACTAGCTGCATGTTTCTTTGGTGCTCAGTGCTGAGCCTAACATAAGGGAAAATGGGTCACAAAATTTAGCCATGTTATAAGTCAGATGGGAGAGAAAATGAGCTCTATTGTCTATAGCCAGTCTGGTCATCTTTCCCAGAAAATGTGGGATGGGTAGGAAAAATTAGGCAAATGTCGAATCTGGTTTAGAACTTGAGCACATTCAGTAATGCAATAGTTCTATTAGGAAATGCCGATCTCCCCCCCAAAAATTCTCGGTGTCTCCTATTGGCCCATCAACCCCTGTTTCCCTTCCCAAGAGGGAGGAAGGATGGAGGGGGCTTTATGCAACCTTACGGTGGAAGGGAGGTTGCAGGGCGCCCTAGTTCCTTTGGTCTCCAGAGCCATGCCTTTCTCCTCCTGACTGGTCTGTGCCATGCTGGCATTGTGAACCAATTCTGAGCTTGTGTAATTTATGCTCAAGTCTCTTTCTCTGGATCTGTTCAGAGCTCATGCCTCTCTCCATTCCCAGGTGGACTTACTGCACTTGGTCTCTGTTGGTTTGTATGGGACCCCCAAGGTCCAGCTATCACTCCCACCATTGGGAGCATATCCATAGCTTTCTCCCATGTGTGTGGTGACCTATCAGAAACTCCACAGAAGCCCTCTGACTACTTCTCATCCTGGCTTCACCACACAGGAACCAAGGGTGGCTCAGGAAAGCCCGGCATTGGGACTTCTGCATCTTATGCTGTGGTCTGCTCCAGCCTGCAAGGTGGCTTTCATGTCTGTCTTGTCCAATGTCAGTAAACCCATAAATGACAGGGACAGTGTCTTATTTTTCTTTTTATCAATAGAATCTATTTCAGCCTTGGGCATATTGTAAGAGTTTAATAAATTTTTATTGAATGAATGAATGAAGCATGTTCAGCTGGACTTCACACTATGAGGGACACACACCCAGCAACCTTTGGAGAAAATTAGTATCTCAGAGGGAGACAACAGATGTTGTTAGAACAATTGAAATAGGAACCTACTATACTTTTGTTGAAAAATTACTGTGAGCCAAGAGCATCACAAACACATTTCTTTAACTAAATTCCACAACAACATATTGTGGAATATATTCCACAACAGGAATAACTGTTGTTATTATTTTTTAATTATTTACTTTTTAGAGAGAGAGTTCAAGAGTAGGGGCGGGCAGGGGAGAGGTGGGAAGAGAATCTTAAACAGACTCCATGCCCAGTGCGGAGCCTGACCCAGGGCTCAGTCTCACAACCCTGAGATCACGACCTGAGCTGAAACCAAGAGTTGGATGCCTAACTGACTGAGCCATTCAGGTGCCCCAATTATCATTATTTTATAGATGAGGATACAAACTTAAGTAACTTGCCCAAGGTCACACAGCTGAAAGGTGGTAGAGCTTAGACTTGAAACCCATATCTGAAGGTCTGAGCTCTCTCCTTTCAGCCTAGAAGCCTCGCCCTTTTGCTTCTAGGATTTCAGGATGTGTTGAAATAGAAAAACGTGAAGAGCAAGAAAAATCTGATCTAATGGAGCCCGAGAATCAGCAGGAGCTCAGGTCCCAGTTTAGAAAGTAAAAATGACACAACTATTTAAATACAAAAAAGGAACTCCTGTAAAAACCTAATGCCCTAAGGAAGGTCAAATAATTAATATATTCCAGCAGCTTCCATCCTATGAGATGGGTGAGACCTACATGCCACTGTGTCCCTTCAAATGTAGACAGACTGGGAGCCTAGGATAATGGATCTTTGAACATGGCTAATGCAGGATGGAAAAAGCATCTTTCTCCTCTGGGGCTGGCAGTGTAATTTCATACTAAATTTACTGTGGTTTATGTAATTCTTTTCATTCACACCAGAAGGAGTTTCTTTGCTGCTTCCCTTTTCAGAAACTTGGAGACCATACATCTTTGCAAAGTGGATTTTTAAAAATAAAACAGAAGAAAAGATTAAACCAGAGAAGCTCCCAAGTTTCCTGCCTTCTGCCTGGCCCAGCTTCCCGTGCTTCTTCCTTTCCAGAATTGATGTGGTAAATGTTACGGCAGTAGCACTGGCTCTGAAAAGCCCAGGCCTTCCAAGAAAGAAACCTTCCTGGAGGAATTCTGTAGCTCTCCCTCCTCTGTGGTGGTTGGAGGGGCCAGAGGTAGTGGGGGAGAGAGAGACAGAAAGAATCATCCCCAAGTGATTGTCAGGAGAATGAGACCAGGTGACATAGAGTCCTGGATCTTCTCTCCTTGAGTCCCTCCCCTTCCTCTATTGTCTCCTGAGCCACCTCTGATTCCTTCAAAGACCCTTTCCTGGCAGGCTCCAAAGCACTCAAACCCCTCCATCTCCTGGAATAGTCCACCTCCTTTTGCTACTCCATGAAGGAAGTCTAGAGCCAGGAGACTGAGCAGAGGCAGGGCAGATCACATTCAATAGGGCATCAGAGTCCTGGCAATATTGGTTTTTTTAAAGTTCCCACTCCTGTGGTCCCAAGACTGGAAATGCTGATCTTGAGCTGAACTTAAAATAAAATCCTCCTTCAAATCCCACAAAGCCCTGTAGGATTTTCCTCCTGCATTTTTTCTGTCTCATCTCCCAATAGCCCATCTCCTATCATCACCCACCACACCTGGGCACAAGGATGTCCTTTCTGCTTTACCACACCGTGCTCTTTCCTGTCTTTGTGGTAAATGTCCCTTTGGAATGCTCTGCCCTACACTCTTCATTTGGCTGCTACTTCTCAAGCCTCAGGTGGAAGCCTACTTGTCCTTTTGTCCTTTTGTGGGGGATGTCCTCCCACCATCACCTTTTCTAAAGCCCGCCCCTCTTACTCTGTTCCCTCATCTGTTACATTTCTTTCATGGCACTTTGTACAATGGGTCATGGTCCCCTTTATGTGTGATTTGCCTATTGTCTGATTCCTCCACTGGAATGTTTTGCAGTATTCTCCAAGGGGAGAGACCCTGTCTGTCTTGTTGCTGCTAAATCTCCAGTGCCTAGTGTGGAGCTCATACTCAACAAACGTTCATTAAGTGAATCACCAAATTCCACTTGTCTCTTGTCCACATGGCTGCCTTACCCATGGACTGTGAGCTTTTTTTTTTTTTTAATTATTTGAGAGATAGCACAAGTCGGGGGAGGGGCAGAGGGACAGCAGACTCCCTGCTGAGCTGGGAGCCCAATGCAGGGCTTGACCCCAGGACCCTGAGATTGTGACCTGCACCAAAGGCAGACACTTAAACTGAGCCACCCAGGTGCCCCTGGTCTACAAGTTTCTTGAAGGCAAAGGCTTTCTTCCTTCTCTCTGCCCTCAGCACATGGCACAGGGCCTAGAGTAGAGAAGACACTTCACAAATTTGTGAATGAATGAAATTGTATCCCTCATTCCATATCAGACTTTTTCTGCTCATAACTCCTGTAGATGAGTCCCATCTGATCAGCAGAGATTGGGCAGGCAGAGCAGGTTGGATAGGCAGCCGGCCCCATGTGAGTATAAAGTTACCAGGTAACATCAACTCCAAATAAGTTGGAAAGAAAAGGATCATCAGAAATAGAGCCCACAGAATATTTCTCTGGCATTTTTAATCATTGTTGTACAGTTGCACATAGTCCCTCTCTCATGCCTGCTCCAGAGAGCTGAGATTGACTGTTGGGTTTCCCTGCTCATTGCTGGAAAGGACTCCAGAGACCTCCTAGGATTACCCCCACCCCTCACCCTGCTCAGCCTCTCAGCTCCTCCAGGGACAGCCTGCAGTGCTGCACAGCCCTGAGGGGTAATGATGTCTTGCCCAGGTGGGGTCCTGTGACTTTACCCTCCCTACCCTTCTGCCACTCCAGCTAATTGTACCACCCTGGTGATAATATCCCGTTTCTTTATCACTGCTGTTCTTCTTTCCCATCAGCCCTGGGGCTCAGCCTATTCTCCCCTCTTCAAGGGGGAACTCTGCCCACTTTAGCTGGCATGTTTTACTCCAAATCCAGTCAATAGAAATTAGGACCCAGTCTCTCAAATTACATCTGTTGTGTTTAATGTATCTTTCCCAGTCCTGGCATTGCAGAAGAAAGGATGAGTTATTCTGCTTTACTGACCAGAGGTGACTGAGAATCCAAACATGGTGAGACTGCAGAATCCTATCTTTTTATTTGTCCTATAGTCCCTGACCTGTAACTCTGCCCCCCTTGCCAAGATGGTAACCAGGAGCCTCCCTGAGGATTTCTGTTTACTCTCTTGTAATACTTCCCTTTCTTCTAACTTTTCCCTCTTAGCTCCTTACCCTGGAAGATGTCATTGGATGTGCCCAGTCTCAGGTGGGCTGCTTGCTTCTCCAAGCAGCTTTGAACTGGGGAGCAGTTCAAACAGCAGTTGGACTCCAGCCTTCATCCTAAGGAATGACCCCACTGAAGGGATTTCCTTGGTGCCTCAGTCCACCTGGGATTAGGAGCCCTAGCCCCCATATCATTCTCATATTGCCATGGCCGCGGGATCCTCCTGTCCACCACTTCCCTCCGGCCACTCTCTAGCCCATCTTGTCAAGAATAAGGACTGCAGTGATTCCATGAGATAGCATTGTTATGGCAGATGACATGGTGCTCAAGCTGTCTCTTATCTTCATAGATTTGTTTCTTATAAAGTACCTCTTTTTTGGGGCACCTGGGTGGCTCAGTGGGTTAAGCCTCTGCCTTCAGCTCAGGTCATGATCTCAGGGTCCTGTTATCGAGCCCCACATCGGGCTCTCTGCTCAGCGGGGAGCCTGCTTCCTCCTCTCTCCCTGCCTGCCTCTCTGCTTACTCGTGATCTCTCTCTGTCAAATAAATAAATCTTTAAAAAAAAAAATAAAGTACCTCTTTTTTTTAAGAAAAAAAAAAGAGATATAATAGGTTTCTTTAGTAGTCTGTTCAGGCTACCATATAAAATACCATAGATTGGTTCACTTAACCAACAGACATTTAACTGTTCTGGAAGATGTGAAGTCCAAGATCAAGGTGCTGGCTGGCCAGTTCCATTCCCAGTGAAGGCCCTTTTCCTAGGTTGCTGATGACCATCCTCTTGCTGTGTCTTCATGTTGGGTGGGGGGAGGGAGAGAAGTCGATCTTCATATAAGGTACTAATCCAATCATGAGCACCCTATCCTCATGAATTCATCTAAATCTAATGACCCCCCTGCAAAGTCCCATCTCTGACACCATCACATTGGAGGTAGTTAGGGCTTCAACATGAATTTGAGGGGAACACAGTGCCAACTCATGGCAGTTTCCCGAAGAAAATGTATGCATAGATGAAAACGAGTGCTGTTATTAGCTAGAGGAGTATCCCCTCACACCCTTGCAGAGCTCAACAGAGCCTGGCTCCAATAGAAAAGAAATCTCCTTTTGCTAGGCCCTGACCAGAGTCAACCTAGAGCCAGAACTGGGAAATTCCCCAAAGTCTGCCTGGTTCTCTGCTTCTCCGTGGTCCTACTTGAGTCCCAGATCTTAGCCTCCAAAAGGAGAAAAGGCACATCTAACCCCACCTACAGCAGCTAGAGAAAAGGAGCAATAAAAGAGCCAAAGAGATTGTTTTCCCTGCTGTGAAGAGTAGAATGGCCTTGGCCTCTGAGCCTAGGTCTTCGTGGATCAGTGGTCCTGGGCCCTAAATCTACAAAGAGAGAGGAGGGAGACCATCCCAGCAAGAGATGACCAAGAGCAAGCCCTGGTCAGGACAGACAGAAGAGAGACTACCCTTAAATGCCTGGGTGTTGTAACTTCTTCTGGAAGTTTCACCCCATCCTTTTTGCATGTGTGTATGTGTGTCTGTGTGTTGGGGGGGAGTTAGGAAGGGGGAGAGAGAAAATCTTAAGCAGGCTCCCCTCAACACAGAGCCCGATGTGGGGCTCATGCTCAAAATCCTGAGATCATGACCTGAGCCAAAATCAAGAGTCAGACGCTTAACCGCCTGAGCCATCCAGGCACACTGAAAGTTTTGCCCTTTAAAACATGATTCAGTGCCTTTAAATCTGACCAATCCCAATTTGGGGAGGTGGGGGTCACGTTGGAGCAGAGCCAAAGCTATCTATGCTCTCCTTGGAAGCCCAGACTCTGCATCTATTTAAAGGCATGTTACCCAGACTTCCCCATTTGGTCATTTTTACCTCCCTTAACCTGGAGTGGCATGGTAAACAGGGATTTGTAACTCAAGATTGCCTTAGATCTTTTAGCAGCTGCATCTCACTGTTGGTTTATTCTGAGTTCATGTATGTTCCTCCAAACCCCAATTAGTTTTCCCATGAATTACTTTCAAGTCAGCTCTTTCCCACCCTAAAATTGTATAAATGATCATTTGCACCTACATTTGGGAGTTTACATTTATTTCTGCTAAAGGTTATCATGTTGATTTTGGCCCATCATTGAAACCCATCAAAAGTATTCTGAATTGTAATTTGCTGCACACAACACAAACTATTTCTGCCTTCTTCACTTAGATTTTCACTGCAGTGTCTCAAGAGTCGCTGTTCAAACTAAAAATGTCCTACTTAGCATTCATCCAGCTGCCTCCCTCACTTCTTCCAAAGCTAAACTCTCGCAGGAAGGCTTCCAAGATTAAAAGAGGGTAGAAATGAAGCTCTTTCCTTCTAGGACAAGGGGAAACTCCACAGAGCTCGGCTCTGAGTGGCCTGGGGCTACTCCTGGCTTTCAAAGGGGAAGCTCCGTTCTTGGAAATAAAGAGCACAGAATGTGAAACTGCATAATGTTGAATGTGCGGCTTCTCAGGGAGAGAGAGGCCTTGTGCCTTCCGATGCCAGGTGCCCCAGTGGCCTGAAAGACCTACTCATCCCTGCCTCCATGCTAGCCCTCCTGGGCCAGTAACCTCTTTCAGGGAGGGAAAGAAATTCTTCAGGAACCATCTCTGTGAGTTCCCAACCCCCAGCGCACAATTTGAAGCAACAGCTGAAACCAAAGAACAACTAAGATATTCTGGTTTAAGAAAGGCTGTATAGTTTGGAGGTCAAGGACTCAAAGCTGTGGGTTCAAACCCTGGCTCTGCCACTCATTCACAGTTTAGCCCGCAGGCAAATGCTTCTGCCTTATAACCCTCAGAGTTTTCTCATCTGTAAAATGAAACATTTTACAATTCCTACCTCCAAAAGACAAAATGAAATAATGACTGTAAAGCATCTCACATGGGGCCCACCCCAAGGGGAGGCACTCAATAAATGATAGTACCCATCACTGTTTATGACACTCTTTCCTTGGCACATCTCTGATTAGAAACATGTGGGAAGTCTCTGTTATTGGCACCAATTTCCCACTTGCAAGCATGCTGGCCACAGTGTATATTTAAAGCAGAAGCTTTATTAAAAGCATAAAAGATCAATAAGCATTATGTTCTGAAGCCAGTGAATTAGTGATGTTAACTGAGCAGGCTTTCAGTGTCTAAGTGATAGCTTGAGTTGAATTCCGTTTCAGTTATCTATTGCTCCATAAAACACTAGACCAAACTTAGTGGCTTAAACAGCAAGGATTTACTATTTCTCCGTGTTTCTGTGGGTTGGCCAGGGTCAACTGGGCCATTCTAGTCCACATGGTTTTGGCCGGGGCCACTCATGCAGCTGCCTTCCACTGGGAGCCAGGATGGGCTGAAATATGAAATTGGTGGCTTCACTCACACCTGGTGCTTCAGCTGGGGTGGCTGGAACAGCTGGGCCTGGCAGGGCTGTTCTGCTCTCCATATGGCCTCTTTCCATTTGGTGGTTTAGCATGACTTTCATTACATGTTGGCTGCATCCCAGGGGGTGAAAATAGAAGCTGCAAGGCATCTTCAGGCCTAGAATTGGAAGTTTCTGCTGCATTGTGGGGATCAGAACACGTCTCAGGGTGAGTCTAGATTTAAGAGAAAACAGACTCTACTTCCTGATGGGAAGAGCAGCACACATGTATGAAAATGGAAGGGGTTGTAGATAGACATTTTTGCAAACAATCTACCACCTTCTCTTGCTCCAGTTTCTATTCCAGCCCCCTTTGTATGGACCTGCAAGCAAGTGCTGCCTAGAGGAGCCTGCTGCCGTCCCTGGCCACCTCCATCTTCCCAGTCTCACTGGTGACTCCTCCTGCTATTTTCTTCGGTCCTCCCAGCACCATTTGCCTCCTAACCATGACTTCTCCTCCTTATGTAGACTGAGGATAATGGTGGTCTTTCCTTCCAAGCATATTCTTCCAAACTGGTGCTTTCCAACATATTTTTAAGGAAATATTTTGACCCGACAGTGCTTAAGATCATGACGGAATGATGTTGGAGACGGGGATGGTAAATACTGGAGCACCTACAGAAGGTTGCAAAAGGTGGCACCTGTTCTATGTACTTTTGACCTTCTCTTTTGGAAAAGTATACATATAATGTGCTAGGCCAAGGACTCTCCACCCTACTCCTTGAGACTCAGCCCCTGTTTCCTGTCCCTGGGCAGGCAGAGTCTCAGACAAGAAAGAAAAATGTGCTTCCTCATAGGCCCAGAACCGTGGGTCAAGAGATCCAGTGTCCCAGCTCTAGTGTATAGAGGGGCTGAAGCATTGTGCTTCCTCCTACATGGGCTCACTTCCATCTCTCCACAAGGAGTACACAGTTCCTTTCTTCATAGGCTGCTTCCAATAATTTTTTAAAATTATTAATATATAATCAAGAATTTTTATGACAGTAATTAATAATAAAACAATATCATTTCACTAACTTTCTATGTGCCAGGCACTATGCTAGATGTTTTTTATGCAATATTACTGAAAACTCACACATTCCTGGTAAGTTGCCAGGGTGACATAGCTCATGGCCAGGAAATAGCCAGACTTAGCTTTAAACCCAGGTCAGGTTAACGTTAGAGGCAATGCTTTCTCCACCAGACAAAACTGGGGGATTCGTTTCATGCAGAAGTTCTCTCACCAGTGCTAAATGCCACTCTCATCCCAGGTAAAACAGGGCCTGTAGCTGCTGCTAATGTCAGCACACCCTGCAGGCTGCCTAGTTGCAAAGATGGCATGGTGGGGGATGCTCTGGACCCAGGCTCTAACTAAACAGAGCATGGTTTCCTGGGGAGAAGGTTTGGAGCCCGGAACACAGAGGAGGGAGAGAGGAGCGGTGTGACAAGGCAGGCAGAATGCCTTGGGGATGGGGTGGATTAGTCAGGGTTCTTTAGAACTAGTGGGATGTTTATAAAAGGAGATTTATTATGAGGAATCGGCTCGTGTGATTATGAGACTGAGAAGTCCCACGACTTGCCATCTGCATGTTGGAGACCCGGGGAAGCCAGTGGTGTAACAGTCTGAGTTGGAAGGCCTGAGAGCCAAGGGAGCTGATGCTGGAAATCCCAGTCTGAGGGCAAGAGAAGATGAGATTAGGTGCCCCAGCTCATGTAGTGAGGCAGGGAAAGAGGGGTGACTTCCTCCTTTCTCTGCTGTTTGTTCTGTTAAAGACCCTCCATGGATTGGAGGGTGCCCATTCACATTGGGAGGGTATCTACTTTTTTTTTTTTTTTTTTTTTTTAAAGATTTTATTTTTTTATTTATTTGACAGCGAGAGAGAGATCACAAGTAGGCAGAGGGAGAGAGAGAGGGAAGCAGGCTCCCTGCTGAGCAGAGATCCCGATATGGGACTCGATCCCAGGACTCTGAGATCATGACCTGAGCCGAAGGCAGCGGCTTAACCCACTGAGCCACCCAGGCGCCCGGGAGGGTATCTACTTTACAGGTCCACTGATACAAATGCTCATCTCACCAGAAACATGCTCACAGATGTTTAATCTGGGCACCCCATAACCAGTCAAGTTGACACACAGAATCAACTATCACCTCTGGGGCTTTGGGTAAATTAGGAGGCACAGATGCCCTCTAGAGCTCCCTCTGGCTCCTCTTAGAAACTGTGGAAGGAGGGGGCATTATCTTCCCAGTGTCTACACAGGGACTACAGGTACCTCTTCCTCCTACCTTCCTGGAGCCTCCAGCCACTGTGCTTCTGGGAGACTCCCTGGGCTGGAATTCTGGGTCCCTGCTGTAAAGAGACCACCGTAGTAATTAGCCTCATCTACTGCTATGTCTTCCAAACCACCAGAGCCTTCTGTGCAGCTCTGATTCTGGCTTCTCGGGCAGCTGCTACCAAAATAAGGTTTTTGTTTAACCCACCAGCAGCACAGCAACTCTGAAATGAAGCAGACCCAGCTAGTTTGATACCCACTTTGTATGGCAAACTATACTTTTGATTGGGTGGATCCTGACACTAAAGTTCCCTGTTATAAACCTTTTGTTTCTTTGTTGTTGTTGCTTAGGGGGCGTACCACTCAGTCTAAGGAATAATAACAAATGGATGGATTTCCTTGGGGTCTTTAGAGTCTGTGTCACCAATCCTGTCTCTCTTTTGGTTTCTAACTACTTATTGCTGAATGTAACACATATACAGAAAGTGACTTAAAACAAAAATGTGTAGCTTAATTATCACAAAGCCAATATCCACAGAACCACCATCCAACTAAAAATGGAACAACTTTTGTCTCCCCAGAGGGAACCACTAGAGAGATTTTCATGGTAATCACTTGCATTTCTTTAGTTTATCACCTAAATTAGGCATCTCTTGACACTACAGTTTTCATTTTTTTATTTTTTCAAAGATTTTATTTATTTCTTTTTCTTTTTTTATTTCTTTTCAGCATAACAGTATTCATTGTTTTTTGCACCACACCCAGTGCTCCATGCAATACGTGCCCTTTCTATTACCCACCACCTGCTTCCCCAACCTCCCACCCCCCCACCCCTTCAAAACCCTCAGGTTGTTTTTCAGAGTCCATAGTCTCTCATAGTTCATCTCCCCTTCCAATTTCCCTCAACTCCCTTCTCCTCTCCATCTCCCCATGTCCTCCATATTATTTGTTATGCTCCACAAATAAGTGAAACCATATGATACTTGACTCTCTCTGCTTGACTTGTTTCACTTAGCATAATCTCTTCCAGTCCCGTCCATGTTGATATAAAAGTTGGGTATTCATCCTTTCTGATGGAGGCATAATACTCCATCGTGTATATGGACCACATCTTCCTTATCCATTCATCCGTTGAAGGGCATCTTGGTTCTTTCCACAGTTTGGTGACCTTGGCCATTGCTGCTATAAACATTGGGGTACAGATGGCCCTTCTTTTCACTACATCTGTGTCTTTGGGGTAAATGCCCAGCAGTGCAATTGCAGGGTCATAGGGAAGCTCTATTTTTAATTTCTTGAGGAATCTCCACACTGTTCTCCAAAGCGACTGCACCAACTTGCATTCCCACCAACAGTGTAAGAGGGTTCCCCTTTCTCCACATCCTCTCCAACACATGTTGTTTCCTGTCTTGCTAATTTTGGCCATTCTGACTGGTGTAAGGTGATATCTCAATGTGGTTTTAATTTGAATCTCCCTGATGGCTAGTGATGATGAACATTTTTTCATGTGTCTGATAGCCATTTGTATGTCTTTATTGGAAAATTGTCTGTTCATATCTTCTGCCCATTTTTTGATATGATTATCTGTTTAGTGTGTATTGAGTTTGAGGAGTTCTTTATATCCTGGATATCAACCTTTTGTCTGTACTGTCATTTGCAAATATCTTCTCCCATTCCGTGGGTTGCCTCTTTGTTTTGTTGACTGTTTCCTTTGCTGTGCAGAAGCTTTTGATCTTGATGAAGTCCCAAAAGTTCATTTTCGCTTTTGTTTCCTT
Organism: Meles meles; assembly: GCF_922984935.1. Taxonomy (NCBI): domain Eukaryota; kingdom Metazoa; phylum Chordata; class Mammalia; order Carnivora; family Mustelidae; genus Meles; species Meles meles. Next base: position 110,550,206 of record NC_060073.1, on the reverse strand, counting down.
TGCCTTTGGAGACATATCTTGAAAGAAGTTGCTGTGGCTGATATCGAAGAGGTTACTGCCTATGTTCTCCTCTAGGATTCTGATGGATTCCTGTCTCACGTTGAGGTCTTTCATCCATTTCGGGTTTATCTTTGTGTACGGTGTAAGAGAATGGTTGAATTTCATTCTTCTACATATAGCTGTTCCAGTTTTCCTAGCACCATTTATTGAAGAGACTGTCTTTTTTCCATTGTATATTTTTTCCTGTTTTGTCAAAGATTATTTGACCATAGAGTTGAGGGTCCATATCTGGGCTCTCTACTCTGTTCCACTGGTCTATGTGTCTGTTTTTATGCCACTACCAAGCTGTCTTGGTGAGCACAGCTTTGTAGTAAAGCTTGAAATCAGGTAATGTGACGCTACCAGTTTTGTTTTTCAACATTTTCAACATTTTCTTAGCAATTCGGGGTCTCTTCTGATTCCATACAAATTTTAATATTATTTGTTCCAGCTCTTTGAAAAATACCGGTGGAATTTTGATTGGAATGGCATTAAAAGTATAGATTCCTCTAGGCAGTATAGACATTTTAACAATGTTTATTCTTCCAATCCAAGAGCATGGAATGTTCTTCCAAATTTTTGTGTCTTCTTCAATTTCTTTCATGAGTGTTCTGTAGTTCCTCGAGTACAGATCCTTTACCTCTTTGGTTAGGTTTATTCCCAGGTATCTTATGGTTCTTGGTGCTATAGTAAATGGAATCGATTCTCTAATTTGCCTTTCTGTATTTTCATTGTTAGTGTATAAGAAAGCCACTGATTTCTGTCCATTGGCTTTGTATCCTGCCACGTTACTGAATTGCTGTATGAGTTCTAATAGTTTGGGGGTGGAGTCTTTTGGGCTTTCCATATAAAGAATCATGTCATCTGCAAAGAGAGAGAGTTTGACGTCTTCATTGCCAATTTGGATACATTTTATTTCTCCTTGTTGTCTTATTGCTGTTTCTAGGACTTCTAATACTATGTAGAACAAGAGTGGTGAGAGTGGGCATCCTCGTCGTGTTCCTGATCTCAATGGGAAGGTTGCAAGCTTTTTCCCATTGAGGATGATATTTGCTGTGGGTCTTTCATAGATATATTTTATGGAGTTCAGGAATGTTCTCTCTATCCCTATACTTGGAAGCGTTTTAATCAGGAACGGATGCTGGATTTTGTCAAATGCTTTTTCTGCATCAATTGAGAGGACCATGTGGTTCTTCTCTCTTCTCTTATTGATAATCTTTTTAATGTGCCGTTGGATCCTGTTTGCTAGGATCTTGTTGAGAATCTTAGCATCCATATTCATCAGTGATATTGGTCTGAAATTCTCCTTTTTGGTAGGGTCTTTGCCTGGTTTGGGGATCAGGATAATGCTGGCTTCATAAAAAGAGTCTGGAAGTTTTCCTTCTACTTCAATTTTTTGAATCAGTTTCAGGAGAATTGGTGTTATTTATTTGACAGAGAGAGAGAGAGAGAGAGAGATATCACAAGTGGGCAGAGAAAGAGGGGGAAGCAGAGTCCCTGCTGAGCAGGGAGCCCTATGTAGGGCTCGATCCCAGGACCCTGAGATCATGACCTGAGCTGAAGGTAGAGGTTTAATCCACTGAGCCATGCAGGTGCCCACTACTGCTTTTTAGAGTGAAAAATGAAGCCATACCATATACTTTTGTATTAGGCTTATTCAACTTTATGTTTATGATACACATATTGTAGCTTTGCGCAGTGGCAGTATCGTAGCCAATGAGGTTTATCCGAGGCGCGATTATTGCTAATTGATACACATATTGTAGCTGGAGTTCATTTATTTTCATTGTGGTGTAATTTTTTTTTTGTATGAAAATACTACAAATTAGCTAACCATTCTATTATTGATGGATATTTGGGTAGTTCCTAGTTTGGTACCATTAGGAACACAACTGTCCTGTTACTGAACACACCTCTTGTGTCCCTGTATAATTGCCCGGTCAGAGCATATATGTATGCTCAACTTTGGAAGAAAGGCCAAAATGTTCTCCCAAAGAATTATAACCACCTTCACGGCCACAGGTACTGTGTGAGGGTTCCCTTGCTCCACATCTTTGCCAGTACTTATTGTGGTCACTTCTTTAAATGTGAGTTATTCTGGGCATATGCTGTTTGACTTTGATTGGCCTACTGTTCCATTACTTTTCACTAATGAGCTTGACTCCCTCTTCATGTATTGGGTGGGCAATCTAATACCCGTTTTTGTGATGTTCCTGTTGGTGGTTCTTGCTCATTTTTCATCAAGATTTGTCCCCCTTATCTTTAGCAATCCATAAGGTATCTTTTTACATTGTGAATATGAGGCATTTATCAGTTATGTGTGTGAAGGAGTCCTTGGCCACATATGTTTGCTTTTTCATTTTCTTGATCATGTCTTCCATTAAATAGAAACTCTTAATTTAATGTGGTCCAGTTCATCAATCTTTTTCCTTTATTCCTGATGCCTTTTTGTGTTTTGCTCTAGTAGGATGCAAAGTCATGGAAATATTCTATATTTTCTTCAAGAAGCCCTATAATTTTATTTTCATCTGTAAGGTTTATGTCTTTCACATCCGCCTGATGATGATGTATTTATGTACGGTGTGAGGTGGGGGTGAAGTTTAAAACGTTTTCTCATATTCAATTAATATAGGAAATTATTTCTTTAAGGGGCGCCTGGGTGGCTCAGTGGGTTAAGCTGCTGCCTTTGGCTCAGGTCATGATCTCGGGGTCCTGGGATCGAGTCCCGCGTCGGGCTCTCTGCTCAGCAGGGAGCCTGCTTCCTCCTCTCTCTCTCTCTCTGCCTGCCTCTCTATCTACTTGTGATCTCTCTCTGTCAAATAAATAAAATCTTTAAAAAAAGATTTTTCCCTCTGCAATGGCACCTTTGTCAAAAGTGAAGTGCCACTCTATTTGTGGGTTGTGGGCTAGAGAGGTGTTCCATTGGTCTATTTGTTTGTCCTTGCGTTAATTCCTCACTGTTATTAACTAGTATCATTTCATAAGTCTTTTTTTTAATTTTTAAATTTGAGTAGAGTTGATGTATAATGTCACATTAATTTCAGGTGTGCAACATAGTTATCCAGCTTCTCCATACATTGTGCTATGCTCACCACAAGTAAAGCTACCATAAATCTTGCTTTATTATAGGACAAGTCTTCCCACCTTGCTCTTTTTTCTGTAAGTGCCTTGATCTTTCCTGTTTCCTATAAATTTGAAAACCAGTTATCGGATCCACCAATAAAGCCTTTGAATTTTTTTATTTTATTTTATTTATTTATTTGACAGAGAGGTCACAACTAGGCAGAGAGGCAGGCAGAGAGAGAGGAGGAAGCAGGCTCCCCACGGAGCAGAGAGCCCGATGTGGGGCTCGATCCCAGGACCCTGAGACCATGACCTGAGCTGAAGGCAGAGGCCTAAACCACTAAGCCACCCAGGTGCCCCAAAGCCTTTGAATTTTGATTTGGATTCCCTGATTCTTCACACAAATTTGAAAGGAAGAAACTGTCATCTTCATAATGCTGAGTCTTCTAGTTAATGAGCATAGTAGATTCTCCCCACTCCTTTTATTTATTTAGGTCTCCTTTCATTTCCTTTAATAATATTTCAGAGGTCTTTGCATAAAAGGTTTTATATAACTTTTGTTGGATTTATTCTTAGACATTTGATTTTTAAAATGATACTGTAAGTGGGGATCTTTAAAAAAATATATTTTCTGGGACGCCTGGGTGGGTCAGTGGGTTAAAGCCTCTGCCTTCAGCTCAGGTCATGATCCCAGGGTCCTGGGATCAAGCCCCACATCAGGCTCCCTGCTTAGTGGGGAGCCTGCTTCCTCCTATCTCTCTCTGTCTGCCTCTCTGCCTACTTGTGATCTCTGTCAAATAAATAAATAAAATCTTGGGGTGCCTGGGTGGCTCAGTGGTTTAAGCCTCTGCCTTCGGCTCAGGTCATGATCCCAGGGTCCTGGGATCGAGTCCCGCATCGGGCTCTCTGCTTGGCAGGGAGCCTGCTTCCTCCTCTCTCTCTCTCTGCTTGCCTCTCTGCCTACTTGTGATCTCTCTCTGTCAAATAAATAAATAAAATCTTAAAAAATAAATAAATAAATAAATAAATAAAATCTTAAAAAATACATCTTCTAACTACTTCCTTTTGCTAGATAGAAATCAGTTGATTTTTGTGTCTTGACCTTGTGTCTGAGAACCTGCTAAAAATTTGCAGGTTCTTAGGTTTTCCTAGATACACAAGAAGACTTACTTTTTCCTTTCTAATTCCTCCACCCTTTTTTTTTTCTTGCCTTACTGTTCTGGCAAGGACCTCCAGTCCATATTGATTAGGAGAGCTGTTCTCCAACTAATTGTGCTATTCAAATCTTTCAATCTGTACATCTAACGGAAAGTTTTCAACATTTCATCATTAAGTCTCAGATTTATTACTGGCTTATACATGTACTTTATCAGGCTAATAAGTTTCCTTCTTTTTCTACTTTGCTAAGTAATTTTTGTTTGTTTATTTTAATAAGGAGGGGATGTTGACTTTTATTGCTTTTTATTTATCTATCAAGATGATCATACAAATCTATTTTTTGTACTGTTAGTATGAATTAGGTTGATTGAAGTTTGAATGTCAAACTAACTTTGCTTTCCTGGAATAAATCCAACTTGCTCTGATGCATTATTCTATTATACATTGCTGATTCTGTCTGCTAAAATTGTGTTTTGGATTTCGCTTCTATATTCTGAGTGCAGTAGTGGACTATAGTTTTCCTTTCTCACCACGTTCTTCTCAAGTTGGTGTTAAGATTATGTTGTCCTCATAAAACAAGTCAGTAAGCATTGCCTTTTCTTTGTTCACTAGAACAATTTGTATAGGATTGACAGTTTTGTTTTGTTTTTTTCTTTATTAAACGTTCAGCAGAATCACCATTGAAGCTACTCGGGTCTGAGAGCATTTTCTTTGCAGGAGAATTTCAATTACATTTTTAATTTCTTAAACAATTGTGTAATTCTCAATTGTTTCCTGTGTCAGTTTTTTCAAGTTGTATTTCTCCTAGAATTTGTCCATTTCATCAAATTATCAAGCTTTATTGAAAATGAAAAATTTCAAAAACTGAATTGAAAAATTCAAGCTATTTATTATTGAATAAAGCTACTCATAATAATCCTCATGACATCTCTTTAATGTTTGTATGATATGTCAGGATGTCATCTTCATTCCTGACATTGGTATCTTCTCTTTCTTTTTCCTTTATGCTTGTCCAGAATTTATCAAATGTGTATCTCTTTTCAAAGAACCAGCTTTTGGTTCTGTTTGTCTTCTCCATTTTAGGTTTGTTTTGATTCCATTAATTTTTATAGTTTCCACTTATCTTTTTTTTTTAAAGATTTTATTTATTTATTTGACAGACAAAGATCACAAATAGGCAGAGAGGCAGGCAGAGAGAGGAGGAAGCAGGCTCCCCGCGGAGGAGAGAGCCTGATGCGGGGCTTGATTCCATGACCCTGGAATCATGACCCGAGCTGAAAGCAGAGGCTTTGACCCACTGAGCCACCCAGGCGCCCCTCCACTTATCTTTCTTAATTATTTTTTCCTCTTTCTCAGGTTTTAATTTGCTGAGTTTTTTTTACTAATCTTTTGGGACGATTACTTACGTTACTGATTTCTTTTATTCCTTTCTTATTTTCTAATAAATGAATTTAAGCTACAAAGTTTCCTTCAAGCATGGTTTTAGCTGCATTCTGCAAGTTTTGGCTGTGTCATATTCTTATTAACTTGTAATTAAAATATTTTCTAATTTTGGTTGTGATTAGTTTTTGACCTATGGATTATCTGAACATGTATTTGAAAAATATGTATTGCGAGTTTTGTTATTTTTTTCACAGTTGATTTCTAGCTTAACTGTTCTGTGGTCATAATATGGATTCACAATTTCAGTTTTTGAAACTTACTGAGACTCATTTTGTAGCCCAACATAAGATCGATTTTGTAGGTGTCTCACAAACTCTGGATAATTATTTATATTGTTCAACTTGGGAATATAGTGTTCCATTTGTCAAATCTACACTTTGTGTTGTTAAAATATCACATATTCTTATTAATTTGGGGAGGCTGCTTTTGATCAATTACTGAAAGAAGTGACTTAAAACCTTCAACTCTGATTGTGATTTATCTGTTTCTCCTCTTAGTTGCCTTAAGGATTTTGAGGCCAGGGCATACATAGTTTTAATTGTCTATTTTCTATCTGGTGAATTGAAACCTTTATCATATGAAATTTTCCTCTTTTTCCCCAGTAATTTCTTTAGCCAAGTTTTCTGATAATGATTATATAGTTCCCCTGGCTTCTCTTTGGTTAAAATTTGCATAGGTTACTTTTTTCCTTTTCCTTTCGGTCTTTCTGAGCTTATGTTTTAGATGTGTCTCTTAAAACAGCAAATCATTAGAATTTTGAAAATCCAGTTTGACAAATCTTTTTCCCTTAATTGAGACATCTGGCATATTTACATGTAATACAGGGTCACTGGATTTAGGTTTAAGTCTACTGTTTTACCGTATGTTTTCTATTTCCTTGCCTGCTCTACCCTTTGGGTGTCCTATTTTCTTGCTCACTTTCGGGTAGGTTTTTGAAGATATAATTAAGAAAAAAACACTGTAATCTAAAGTGTACAGTTCCATGGTTTTTGACAGCAGTTTACGCTCATGTAACTTCCACCTAAATCAAGATAGAGAACATTTCTATCATCCCAGGAAATTACTTCATGTTTCTTAGCTGCCAGTCTCCTAGCTCCCCCTCCCATTCTACCTGCAGCTGTTTTTTAAAATTTCCATTAACATAATTTTGCTTGTTCTTGAGCTTCACTTGAATGCTGTCCTTCTGTGCCTGGCTGCTTTCACTTGACACAATGTTTCTGAGATTCATGTTTGGGGTGTATTGGTAGCATGTTTCTAGCTTGTTTCTGTTGCTGAGCAATATCCCATTGTATGACTATGTCATAATTTGTTTATCCGTTCTCATGTTGGCCATTTGGGTTGCTCCCTCTTTGGAGTTACTATGAATAAAGTTGCTATTACCTTTTGTCTACAAGTGTTTTTGGGAACATAGGACTTTACTTCTCTTGGATAAATACTTGAAGTAGAATGTCTAGATTATAGGACATGTGTGTTTAACTTTTAAGAAGCTGCTAAACAGTTTTCTGAAGTGGTTGTGAAGTATTTTATATTCATTTTATATTCCCTCCAGCATTATTTGAAAGTTCCTGTGGCTCCACATTCTTATCAATATTTGTGATTGTCATTCTTAAATTTTAGCCATTCTAGTGGGTATACCCTGGTATCTCACTGTGGTTTTTTTTTTTTTTTTTTTTAATGGTCATTATTACTGTGTGTGTTTTATTTTTTATTTTTTTTATTTTTTATTTTTTTCCATTTTATTTATTTTTTCAGCGTAACAGTATTCATTGTTTTTGCACAACACCCAGTGCTCCATGCAAAACGTGCCCTCCCCATTACCCACCACCTGTTCCCCCAACCTCCCACCCCTGACCCTTCAAAACCCTCAGGTTGTTTTTCAGAGTCCATAGTCTCTTATGGTTCGCCTCCCCTTCCAAATTTTTTTTTTTTAATAAACATATAATGTATTTTTATCCCCAGGGGTACAGGTCTGTGAATCGCCAGGTTTACACACTTCATAGCACTCACGATAGCACTTACCCTCCCCAATGTCCATAGCCCCCTCCCCCTCTCCCAATCCCACCTCCCCCCAGCAACCCCCAGTTTGTTTTGTGAGATTAAGAGTCATTTATGGTTTGTCTCCCTCCCAATCCCATCTTGTTTCATTTATTCTTCTCCTATCCCCCTACCCCCCCCCCCATGTTGCTTCTCCATGTCCTCATATCAGGGAGATCATATGATAGTTGTCTTTCTCCGATTGACTTATTTCACTAAGCATGATACGCTCTAGTTCCATCCACGTCGTCGCAAATGGCATGATTTCATTTCTTTTGATGGCTGCATAGTATTCCATTGTGTATATATACCACATCTTCTTTATCCATTCATCTGTTGATGGACATCTAGGTTCTTTCCATAGTTTGGCTATTGTAGACATTGCTGCTATAAACATTCGGGTACACGTGCCCCTTCGGATCACTATGTTTGTATCTTTAGAGTAAATACCCAGTAGTCTCACTGTGGTTTTAATCTTCATATCCCTGACTACTAATGATAATGAATATCTTTGCATATGATCACTGACCATTTCTGTACCTTCTTTCCTGAAGGACTGTTCAAATCTTTTGCTTGATTTCTAAACTGGGTTGTTCGTAATATTATTGAGTTGTAGAAGTTTTTTATGGAGTCTTTATACAAGTCCTTTGTCATGTATACATAACTTATATAAGATGTGTGTATGTATATATATACATATATATTTAATATGAATGTTTTCTTTCAATTTGTGGCTTGCCTTTACATTTTCATTTTTTTTTCTTTTTTAAATCAGCAGTATAATTAACATACAGTGTTATTACTAGTTTCTGGTATACAATGTAGTGATTCAACAGTTCTGTGTATTACTCAGTGCTCGTCATGATAAGTGTGTTCTTAATCTCCTTCACCTTTTTCACCCATTGCCCCACTCACCTCCCCTCTGGTGAAAATCAGTTTGTTCCCTGTAGTTAATAGTCTCTTTGTTTCTCTCTTTTTTTTTCCCTTTGTTCATTTGTTTTATTTCTTAAATTCCACATATGTGTGAAATCATATGGTATTTGTCTTTCTCTGACTTATTTCACTTAGCATTGTGCTTTCTAGATCCATCCATGTTGTGGCATATGACGAAGTATCATTCTTTTTTCATTATATATATGAATGCCACTTCTTCATCCGTTCATCTATGGATGAACACTTGGGTTGCTTCCATAATTTGGCTATTGTAAATAATGCTGCAATAAACACAAGAGTACATAGGTCTTTTTGAATTAGTGATTTCATATTCTCTGGGTAAATACCCAGTAGTTGAATTACTGGATCATATGGTCATTCTATTTTTAATTTTTTCAGAAAACTTCATACTGTCTTCCATTGTGGCCACACCAGTTTGCATTCCCACCAACATGCAGGTTTCTTTTTCTCCATCCTTGTCAACAGTTGTTTTTTGTGTTTTTTATTTTAGCCATTCTGACAGGTGTGGGGTGATACAGCTCATTGTAGTTTTGATTTGCATTTTCCTGATGATGAGTATTGTTGAACATCTTTCCATGTGTCTGTTGCCCATCTGTATGTCTTTTTTAGAGAAATATATCTTCATGTTTTCTACCCTTTTTAAAATTGGATTTTTTGGGTGGCGGGTTGGTGTTGAGTTGTATAAGTTCTTTGTGTATTTTGGATGCTAACCCTTTATTGGATATGCCATTTGCAAATATCTTTTCCCATTCAGTATGTTATCCTTTAGTTTTGTTGATTATTTCTTTTGCTGTGCAGAAGCTCTTTATTTTGATGTAGTCACACTAGTTTATTTCTGCTTTTGTTTCCATTGCTTTGGGAGACATATCTAGAAGGATGTTGCTATAGCCAACGTCAGAGAAATTAATGCCTATGCTCATTTTTAGGATTTTCATGGTTTTAGGTCTCACATTTAGGTCTTTAATCTGTTTTGAATTTGTGTGTCTGATGTAAAAAAGTGATCCAATTTCATTCTTTTGCATGTATCTGTCTGGTTTTCCCAACACCATTTGTTGAGAAGACAACACTGCATATTCTTGCCCCCTTTGTCAAAAATCAATTGAAAGTATAGTAGTGGGATTATTTCTGGGCGCTCAGTTCTATTGATCTATGTGTCTGTTTTTATGCCAGTAACATACTGTTTTGATTACTACATCTTTGTAGTATATCTTGAAATTGGAATTGTGATACCTCATTTTGTCCTCATTTTGTTTGGCTATTCAGGGTCTTTTGTGGTTCCAAACAAATTTTAGGATTATTTGTTCTAGTTCTGTGAAAAATGCTATTGGTATTTTGATAGGCATTACATTAAATCTGTCAATTTCTTGGGGGTAGTGTGGACATTTTAACAATATTTATTCTTTTGATCCATGAGCATGGAATATTTTTCCATTTGTATCATCTTTAATTTCTTTCATCAGTGCTTTATAGTTTTCAGAGTAGAGGTCTCTTACCTCCTTGGTCAAGTTTATTCCGAGGTATCTTTTTTTTTTTTTTTTTTTGGTACAATTATAAATAAGACTGTTTTCTTACTTTCTCTTTCTGTTACTTCCTTATTAGTGTATAGAAAGGCAGTGGATTTCTGTATTTTGAATTTGCATCCTAAAATCTTCCTGAATTCATATATCAGTTGTTGTATTTTTTTTTTTTTTTTTTGCTGTTCTTTAAGGTTTTCTATGTATCATGTAATCTGCAAATAAAGAAAGCTCTTATTCTTACCAATCTGGATGCCTTTTATTTCTTTCTCTTGTTAAACTGCTATAGCTAGACTTCCAGTGCTATGTTGAATAAAAATGGTAAGAGTGAACAGCCTTCTCTTATTCCTGACCTTAGGGGGAAAAGCTCTCAATTTTTTACCATTGGATATGATATCAGCTGTGGGTTTTTCATATATGGATTTATTACATTGAGCTATGTTCCCTCTAAACTTTACTACTTTGTTGAGGATTTTTTCATGAATGGATGATGTATTTTGTCAAATGCTTTTTTTGTATCTATTGAAACGAACCTTTAATTTTCTTTATTATGTCTTTGATTTAGCAGAAAGAGAAAGTCAAAGTTATAATTTTTTTTTCTTTCATGGTATTGCTTTTAAGTCTTGTCTAAGAAATCTACTTACAACCAGATCACAAAAATATTCTCCTTTGTTTTCCTTTAGAAACTTTACATTTTTAGCTTTTATATTTCAGTCTGTGATCTATTTCAGATTAAATTTTATGCATTACACAAATTAAATTTTGTGTTATGAATCAATGTTAAGTATTTTTCTAAATAGAAAGTCAGTTTCTCCAGTATCAAATCTCAAAAAGACTATACTTGTCTTGCAGCTTTGTCAAAAGTCAGTCAAATATAAATGTATGGGTTTATTTCTGGACTGTGTATCCTGTTCTTATTTTCTGGTGTATTATAATGCCAATAGAATACTGTCTTGGTTACTGTCACTTTGTCTTGGAAACAGTTTGCTGTGTAGATCATTATAGTTTAAATCTTGGAAACAGGCAAGTCCTCTTCCATTAAGAAGTGGATTGAATTCGTGTGGACCTGTGCCTGCTTTGACAAATATCATATGGCACATATCACACCGAAGTGTTTCAGTGTGACTCCTGAGACAAGGTCAGAAGAAGTCTTGTAGCTTTTGTCGTGGTCTCTTAGAATGCTCTGGACTAAGGCAGGCAACATGTAAAGCAATCTGACTGTCCTGACACCAGTAGGCAGTGAGCAAGCCCGAACTCGCCACGCAGAGGTTCAAGGAGAGGTGCCTGACAAGCCACAGCTACTCCAGCTATCTCTGCCCAGTCCCCACCAAAGTAATTGGAGTAATCTTCAGGCAACTTTAGCCCTAGCCACACACTGCACCTTCAAAAAAGATCCTGAGCAAGAACAGCTTAGTAGAGTCCACAGAGCTATGAAAGATACTAAATTGTTATTTGGAAGCAACTAGGTCTGGCATAGTTTGTAAAAGAAAAATTGATACCTAGGGCAGTGGAGCATTAAAAAGAGTATAGGTTCTAAGGATCCGAAAGACCTAGACTCACATTCTGTTTATGACTGTGTAAACACCGGTCAAGTCACCAGGCTAAAGGCTTAGCAATTTACATACAATATATTTCATCATTTAATATTTTCTTAAGCACCTACTGAAGAGAGGAAGTATGCTTAGGAGATATAAACATGAGTACAATGCAGTTCCTCCTGAAGGAATTTATGGGGGGGGGGGGGTTGACATGTTCAATACAAAGGTAGCTGAAGAAATCACTGTCAGTAGCAGTTGCTATATGGTGAATTGTAAGAAAAATAACTTTGCTAATCTGGATTCACACTAGACTGATATGCACAAAACATCAGATAATGAGTATGTCATAGCCCATCTGGCTTCTCTTTTGTACTGGCTGCTGGGAAGGTCAGAACTGAAGGTGAGATTCAATCCCAGGAGTTTGTTTCCTCTCTCCTTCTTCAACATGATTTCCAATTTTCTACTTCTAATTTAGAAATGTCTCATTGTAATGTCTCAAATTCTTTTGAGGAGTGAGTTGGGGTGAAATTATGAATAAAATATATCAGAAAGCTAACTGATTGATTCAGGTTAAAATCGTAGCTTGGGATCCATGTGAGTTGTTTCATTTCTTGTTTTTGTTGTTGAGACAGTTCCTGCTGAGCTTGTTCTTATGAGGACCATGACCACAACTATGCTGCTAATAGCCCTAGCTGGCATTTACGGAGCATGGTGCACTAGGCACTGTTATAAGTGCTTAAATGAATCATTCTGTTTCATTTTTGCAATAATCCTGAGATATGGGTGTTATAACCATCCCAGTTTTAGAGACAAGGAAACTGAGACCGGGAGAGGTTAAGTTGCTTGTCCAGGTAATGCTGATTGCCGTATCAGAGGCAGCTCCACTCCAGAGCCTGTGGGCTGCCGTGTTGGGTTTTTGGTGCATGTGGGTCCTTGGAACAGGTGGCTGAATAGATTTTCATGATGACCCAGTCTGGCATAAGCCTCTTCTTTATTCAAAGGCTTTAGGCCCAGGGTTTCTTAGAGTCCCACAGGGGATGAGTTAACTAAGATCCGTCCCATATTCACTGTTTCCTGCACATGGAATCCCATCTTCATAAACATTTTTATTCCTGGACCCTGAATCCAAGGAAAATATTCATAAAATAGATTGCATTTGTGTTCATAGTGACTAGTTCATAGGAAATTAAAGAGTAGTAGACAAAAGAGAGAAGTTAAATCCTGGCAATTATTTCAAAATGGTTGATGAGTTAGCAGTAATGTTCAAAGCATACTTCCCTGGCATCATTAAACCCCCCTTCCTTAAAAACTCAAAGCGATATTATCTCTAATAGAAAAAAAGGAGGATAGTATAGTGGGAGAGAGAGAGAGAGGGAGAGAGAATATGATGATGATCAGAAGCAGGAAGGGAATTCTAACATGTATTACGTACCAGTGTGTGCCAGACTTTTTATATGCATTACCTCATGCAACTGTCTCTCATCCAGCCATGCGAAGCATATTACAAAGTGACTAAGACCAGAGGCCCTGGAATCTGATGGCTCCTACCAATCAATGGGGAACCTTGGCAGGTGTGAGTCCTCTGTGGGCTCCATTTTCCTCATTTGCAGACACACATCATTTTATTGTACTTCACAGATATTGCATTTTTTATTAATTGTTTTTATTAACATATAACTTATTATTTGCCCCAGAGGTATAGGTCTGTGAATCATCAGATTTACACATTTCACAGCACTCACCATATCACATACCCTCCCCAGTGTCCATAACCCGACTACCCTCTCCTTACCCGCTCTCTCCCCAGCAACTCTGTTTGTTTTGTGAGATTAAGAGTCTCTTATGGTTTGTCTCCCTCCCGATCACATCTTGTTTCATTTTTTTTTTTTTTAACAAATGGGAGGCTTGTGGCAACCCTGCATCAAGCAAGTCTATAGGCACCATTTTTCCAACAGCATTTGCTCACTTTGTGTTTCTGTGTCACATTTCAGTAATTCTCACAATATTTCAAACTTCTCATTATCATTGTATTTGTTATGTCGATCTGTGATCAATAATCCTGGTTAGCTGAAAGCTCAGATGATGGTTAGCCTTTTTGGTTTGTTTTTTTTTTTCCTAGCAAGGTAGTATTTTTTAATTAAGGTACATAGAGGTTTTTTTAGACATAACACTTCTGCAATTAATAGACTATGGTGTAGTGCAAACATAACTTTTATATGTACTGGGAAACCAAAATATTCATTTAACTCCCTTTATTGAGATTGTCAATTTATTGTGGTGGTCTGGAACTGAACCCAAAATATCTCCAAGGTATGCCTGTATGAAATGACAATAGAACTTGCTGGTAGCATTGCTGTGAGGATTAAATAAGATAATACATATGCTGCACTCTGTATAGATATGGTAAATATTAAGTACTGTAATTATATTGTGTGCTTAGTCTCAGCAGGGAAAACGGGGCGTGCCCTCACGCTTGGTGTGGTGCACGGATGAGGGACGGTAGGAGGGGTGAGGGGCCTGAGGGAGTGAGTGCAGCTGGCGGTGTTGGGCCCTGGGTAGCTGGCATCTCTCAAGTGATGCGTGGGCTGTCATAGTCCAAATCGAAAGTGATTTTGGTAACATTTAATAGTGGTTTTCTCTTTTTAAAAAGTCTATGCTTGTCAAATAAATTATATGTGTGTCAGTCCTCTAGCAGCTTCATCTAGAATTTGTGCTGATTTTGTCTCTATGATTAGTTGAAATGTTATTAGTTTGATATTGTGTACCACTTCCAATTTTAGAATTTCCACAAATTTGTTACAAAGCTCCTCCCCAGCATTTTTTTTTTTTCTCTCTCAACTGCCATCCAGAGGTAACTGAGCTAACTCAGTATTTAATTATGTATCTGGGTACTAAGGTGTTTAATGGTAAAGGGGAAGTGGTGTGTGGTACCTAACTTGTTATCTAGTTTCCAGGTCCTAGGATACTCCTGGGCCTCATTTCCTTGGCTCCAAGAGGAAGTGGAGGTTGGGTGTCCAACCTGCACCCACAGGGCCAGCATGAAGGAATGGAGAGTGAGCCTGCCTGTGAGTGCAGACGTGGGTTCTGTCCTGCTTGACCCTCCCTGGCTGAATGACTTTGGGTACATCCCTTCCCTTCTCTGAGCTTCATTTGGTCTACTTTCTGTAAAACAGGAAGGTTAGAATTCCCGATTTAACATATTCCCTAAACTCTACAACTTAGGGTTTTGGTGTTCATTTGTAGGAGGGTCTGGCCCAGCTGGGCAAACTGTCTGTTCCATCCGGCAGATTTGGAAACACTTCTGGAAGGAGAAAATGTGCAGCTTGAATGGTGGTGGAGAAATGTCTTGGGGAATAAGCAGGGCTTGGCATTATAGCCAGATGGCACAGGCTGGGAGTGAGTGGGAGGTGGGCCTGGGAAGGCACTCAGAAGGAAGAGCAGCTGGGGGAGGGGCAGAAGGAAGGAGGAGAGGGAAGATAGCATAGCAGAATGCCTGTGAGCAAAATGCCCAGCATCCTCGCAAGGTATCTTGGATTGACCCACAGCATGAGAGTGGCCCAGATACTGAGGGACATTGAGAGGGAGAGGTGACATGTCCTTAAATCAAAGGGTAGAGGTGAGGCAGTAGGCAGTCACGAGAGGCAGGACCATGAGTGTGCTTAGCGTGACTTAGCAAGCGGTTTCTTTCCCCCCTTTCCATGTCTATACAACAAAGCAGATACTGCTCTAGCACTCCAGTGTCCCCCTTGGGAGAGCTTGAGGCCATTGGCATGTAAATGAGGCGATGCAGTGAGTGGATGTCACATTACCTGGCTTTGGAGGATTTTTAACAAATGGTCTCTGTTTTTGTTATTTGGGCATAAAAAGCCCATAGTAGTAGAGGAGAGAGATACTCAGAACGATGTCTGGAGTCTCAAGGACTCTAGAAGTGCAGCTTTACTGGGTCAGGGATTGGAACATTTCTCTACAGGTCAGACACAGCCTGTGGTTTGGGGAGCCTCCCAAACCAGTGTTTGGGGAGCCAGAGTAAACTCTGATTTAAAGAGAGTTCAACAGTGTGAATATGTCGTACACCTGAATGGGTAGAGTAGGATTCATACTCTCATGTTGGTTATTCCTGTATATGGTGTTTCTGTGTATAAAGAAGGAGCAGATAAATCCAGAAATGATGAACGTCAGAGAGAAGGAATAAAATTTCAATTTGAGTTTCATACAAGAAGAGATGAAAAAGGCAAATCCCTGGGGCACCTGGGTGGCTCAGTTGGTAGAACAACTGCCTTCAGCTCAGGTCATGATCCTGGAGTCCTGGGATCGAGTCCCGCATCAGGCTCCCTGCTTGGCAGGGAGTCTGCTCTTCCTCTGACCTCTCCACCCTCACACACTCTCTCTCAAATAAATTAAAAAAAAAAAAAAAAAAGGCAAATCCTTTACAAATAACTATGAGGCCCACTTAACCCCCTTTCATAGGTGACCCTATGAAAGGTTTGGGGCCTCAAATTTGGAATCCAGGGCGTTGGAGGAATAGATTTTTTCCTCACTAGAACAATAAGCTTAGCTCCAAACTGTCCCTTATGTGTGCAGTGGAAGTGATGTGTCCTCAGTCTCCAGGCTCACTCGAGGTAATCTCCCTCACCCACTTGTGCCGGGCTCACCCTGCCAGTGTCCGCCTTAATTACGCTAGGACCTCAGGAGACAAACATACTCTTCCCAGGCCTTCCAGCACCAGGTCTGAACCGAAGGGTTCAAATAACAACGTATCAAGGACAGATAGGGATGAGGGACAGAGCTTGAGTATAAAAGAAACTGAACATGGCAAAACTTATTCTTTGAGGAAGGCGGTAACTACAATGCATAGGGAGAGATGAACAAACTGGGACCAAGGGAAGTTCACTTCACACTTGGGAGACACAGGGAAAAGGGCTGTAGACAAGCATCAGAACTAACATGAGGTATGAGAAGCCAGAGAGACCATAGTGGATCTTAGTAATAGGCAAGACATCCCCTTGGCTCCAGGTCCTTGGGACCATGAAGACGTAGACCTTTCATCCTAGGAGGTCACCTCTGATGGTTTCAGATGGTGCTCCATAGGGCCCTGGAGTTCCCTGCAGGTGTCCTTGGGTCTCTTATGAAGGTGGGAGAGAGAGGGCAAGGGGTAATAAGCTTTCGGAGGAAGAGAGGCTGAAATGAAATTCAGGCCCCCCTCTACCTGGATTCAATGGAGCTGCTTCAAACTTATCTTTGTAGTATATTGTGGCTTCAGATACATTTTATTTGGAGGAAATTTCCCCTTTTTTTCTGTTTTTATTTTTGTTTTGTTTTAAGAAAAATATTTTAAAATCAGTCTGGCAATGTGGACATATACTAAAACCCAACAAAAGGCCTTTTTCTTCATCTTCTTCAAGGCAGGTGGCAAGCCGACACTCCATAGGAAAAATGACCCATCAGCTAAGGCACAGAGCACCCCTGGCTGATGCGTCTAGCTGGAGAACACCACTGAGGACACAGCATGATGCTGTGTGGTTGGAAGGGACTCTGAGGCCACTGGCTGTTTTCCAAAGCAGGTCTAGGTTTCCTGCCAGTCGGAAGGAAAGGAAGATGCCAGAGAGGTGGCATGCTTTCCCATTGTAGAGCCTTCACTGCGACCTGAGGAATTCCCAAAACTTTTACCTGTTCCACATACTTCATTGAGGGCCTTGTTCTAATTTCTTCAGGTTCATTTTCTACTTTGCTCCTTGCATTTAACACTCTAACACCACCAAACTGAGTTTCCCACCCACACTATGCCATTTTTAAATTACTTAATTAACTTACTTGCTGTCTATTCTTAATACCTGGAATTCCCTTTACTACTCTCTGTTCAGGTATTTTATCCCAGCTTAGACATTTCCTCTTCTAGGAAGTTTTCCATTTTTCCTTTATATAAAGTTCTTTGGGTTCTACTTCTTTACCTTGAGTTAAATTTGAATTTATTGCCCACCTATCAGCTAGAATCTCTTTACCCCTTAAGATTGAAGTGAGGTTAATTTATTCTCAACATTCCATGACCTGTAGGAAGCTAAAGCCATTCCCAAGATGTTTGCCAATTCTTAGAAGAATAGGAGAGAAGTGAGTTGTGATATTACATTGCTATTGCTCTAGCTTCTGGCTTATGCATTTCCTTGGTTTATGCTGCTTATTTATGTTTTATATGTGCATGAAGTCTCCAGTTTACAGATATTGACCCATACTTGGAACTCAACATCTTTCCCTCATTTCCAAAAGATACAAACTATGAAACTCTAGAAAATACAAGTCTAATTTATAGTGACAGAAAGCAAGTCAGTGCTTGTCTAGGGCTGGGAGTAGTATAAGAGCTATAAGGAGACTTTGAGGATGATGGAAATGATCTTTATCTTGGTTTTGGTAATGGTTACACAGACATATAAATTTATCAGATTTATTTATTTATTTTTTAATTTATCGGATTTAAGTTGTCTACTATATATTGAGTGCTGTACCAGCTCTTCTGGATACAGTGGTTGAATGGAAAATAGTTCTTGTCTTTCAGAGGCTCTAGAATAGTGTGGGAAACAGCTAAACAGATAATTTTAGCAGTATGATTCATGCTAAGAGACATAGGGACCACTGGAAGTTCTGTAGAGGTGGTGCTTAGATCTATTTGGGAAATCAGGGAAGGCTCCCTGGAAGAGTTGATTGATTGATGGATTTTTATTTTCATTTAGCCAGCATATAGTACATCATAAGTTCTTGAGTTTATTTTTTAAATCAACTTTTTTGAGCTACTTTGCATACAATAAAATGCATTCATTTTAAATATATGTTTTGATGAGTTTCAATAAATTTATATGTCTAACTATTACCACAATCAAGATCATTCCCATATCTCCTCCTTCCCTTCTCCCCTTCTTCCCTACCCCTTTCCAGGTAGTTTTGGTGAGTCACAGAACCTTGGCTTACCCTGACCATAGGCTAAATTACTTCGATGCCCTCGACACTCCTGATTCCCAATATGTGTGTTTTCCATACCAAGCAATTCTCCAATTCTCTGTGGACATCAAGTGACTACTTTGTAGTTCAATTCAGTTCTGACACTAAGTCCCTGGAGTTAGTATAGACCCTATGAGTAAGGGCTAAGTCCTATAAGACTGCCCCCACCCCTTTCAGACACCAATCACAAGTAGTGGGTCCCCAGGTTACCCATACTTCTGTGTGACTTGGCTACAAATTGGGGGTTCATGTGACCCCCAGTAATTTGCCATAATGGCTCACAGAGTGCAGGAAAACACTTTCCTTATGTTTATGGTTTATTATAAAGGGTACAAATGAACAGTCAGATGAAGAGGTACATTGGGCGAGCCCAGAAAGGTTCCAAGTGCAGGAGCATCTATTCCCATGGAGTGTGGGGTGCTTCACCTGCCCTGGACGTGGATGCACTTGTCAAGCTAGAAGTTCTCTGGACCCCATTGTTTAGGGGCTTTATGGAGTTTCCATTGATCACTGGTGATTGAACTCAATTTCCAGCCTCTCTCCCATCCCTGGAAGTTAGAGATGGGAGTGGGGCTGAAAGTTCCAATTGTTCAATTGCGAGATTGGTGCCTCTGGAAACCAACCCCCAACCTGAAGCTCTCTTAGAAACCCCAGCCACCAGTCTTATCATTAACATACAAAAAGATACCACTCTGGAGATTTCAAGGGTCTTGGAAAATCTTGTTTAAGGAACCAGAGACTAATACCAAATATTGTACTCCTTTCCCTCCTATCAATCTGGAAATTACAAGGGTTCTAGGAGTCTGTGTCACAAACGGGGGACAGAGACCAAAGATGTATTTCTCATTATGCCACAGCTGGGCACATGACCCAGGTAGTATCCACCCCCTAGCTAGAGTGCTTGAGTCAAGGGATGGAGGCATGAGATTCCAGCAGCACCAAATGATATCCTTCCTAGAGTTTATAGAGAGAGGGGAGCTGTCTTTCTTCTAGGGTTCCCAAGCCAGAAAGAGAAAAGCCTAGGTTTTGGCATGCAGACCGTGGAGGAGACCTCTTTATAGTAGAAAACGGGGAAGGCAGCATAGAAAAGGAGCCAAGTTTCAAGAGGAAAAGGATGATGATGACATAATTTGAGTCTCTGGGTGCAATCATGCCTGCGGCCCATTCCCTTCTTCCTAGTTATGTGAATCAGCCAACTTCCCTACTTCCTCACCTAGCTTGAATTGGCAAATCTTGTTCAATTTATGGCAAGGGAATGACATGTAATAACCCTGTTCTTAGATTCTAGAGTTGATTCTCATTTGGTGCCCACAGTCCTGTATAGGTGAACACATATCTATTTATGAGAAATCGATGTATATTTGTATGCCATGGTCAAATTTTGAACTTTTCTTTCAACTTCCAATATGGATTTTGGCAATGCTAAGCTATGGAACTAAGATGTAATTCCTTACACTTGCTTTCCTTTGTATCCAAAGTTGTTTGATGGACAGCAACTGAATAAAGCAGTCTTTCTGGACATGTTTTCTCACCACCCTTAGATCTCACTACTGAGTTCCCTGGGGGATGTGCTGGTTGCTCTCACATTTCCTCCAGTCCTGGGGAAATCTGCCAATTACAGTTAACGGGACACCAGAGTGAGGTGGGGAGAATCTCTTTATGCATGCCAATCCGGTTAGCTTCCCAATAGTGGATTCCTCCATCCATTCAATTCAGCCATCCATTTATTCATCACTTGTTTCTTCAGTACAAACACAGAGACAGTACTGGCTGTTGGGATACAAGTCAGACACGTACCTGTCCTTACGAAGTTTACAGTCCAGTGGAAAAGACAAGTAATATGTCATACACTGGCCTGGAGGACATGCTAGGTGCTAAGGAGAACATGAAGGTAGCACCTAACTCAGCTTTCCAGAGGAAGTCAGACAGGTGAGCTAAAACATGAAGATGAGTGGGAGCTGTCCAGAGAAAGGTTTCAGAGCTGGGGGAGATGGAGGTCATAGAGGAGGAGACAGGTAACTGTTAACAGTAATGGTTCTGAGCAGAATAAGTAGCAGGTGTAACGGCTTGGAGATAAGAAAGACCTTTAAGAAACAGAGGACCTCAGCATGGCCACAATTTTCATCACCAGAGGACAGAGATGAGGCTGCAGTGGTTCATTCTTCTCTGTTCAAACAGTCATGCAGCCTCTCCTGGCACCAAGTCTGGGGAATCCCTATTTTCTCCAGTCCAGGTGACTACCGGGGGGGATTCAGGGAGTTCCTCCTTACTAGCAGAGCGCCACATTCTGAATTTTAAAATAATGTCTTTAATTCAACTTTATCAAGGCTGTACCTTCAATTCTCTCTCACTGCAGGAATTTTACCAGTTCCCCTATATGAAATGGATGCTGAGGACTGGAGCGTAAAAGAATGTTGCTGTGGGAGTTGGAGCAAGTTAGGGAAAAGTCTGACACCAGTTCCTGGTAGAAAAAAATAGCCAACCCCCAACTTTGGCAGTAAAGAAGAAAACTAAATGAGGGGTCAAAATAGTGAATTCACATGCCAAAAGTCAAGGTCTAGTGGTTATTTAAGAACATGGGCTTTTAGAATTAGACATTTGTGAGTTCAGATCTAGGCTCTTCCTCGATTGTCTTTGTGGCTGTGGGTGACTTTCTTACTCTTTTTGAGTTTTTAGTTCATGTTGAGATGGGAATATGTGGGGACGAGAGCAGCAAATGTGGTACCCGATACACAGTATGTATCTAGAAATGAAAGATACTATTTTTGTATGATACTGGTACTGTCGGGCTGCTGTGAGAATCTGATGATTTCATGCATGTATGCAGCCCATAAATAGAATAAGTGTTAACTATTACAACGATTGTTGTTATCAGAGATAGCTGTCAGTGGAGAATTCCTGAAGCCCCCAGTGTTACTGTAACAACAAGATGGGAAATAGACTGTGGCACATAGACCAAGGCAGAGATGACAAATGGGTTCATCTCGTGCCAGCTGACCAGTTGATAGTGGCTGCCGGAGATGTGTACCTACACATTGGAGGCCACGTCTGGCTCAGCAGAGAAAAGCGCCATGAGCAGTTGATGATGTCTGTTCTGGGTGGCAGAGGGGGTCACACCAGCGTGTATGCTATGCATTTGTTTTCTGTAGACTGAAGCATCATTCTAGGCCATTGGTTTGGGAGCCTGTAACAAAGGGGCCACGTCTGACCTTGTTCACGCATGCCAGTCCCCACTTTCTCCATGCTTTACTCCCAGGACATAATTGAGACATGGCCAGAGCCCAGCCCCAGCTGCCTTTTCCTCGGGAAACTTTGGCTGGCATAAATTGAGACCTGTAAATTCACCATGTGGATGACACAGGCTGTGTGCCCAGCCCAGGCTCTGCGAGCAACAGAAGAGGAGGGAGTTGCCTAGTGACATGACACAAAAGGTGTCTTTGATTCATCGCCCAGATCCAGCCCCAGGCCTATGGCCATCAGCAAGTAACGGCTGCAAATGGCCAATATAACCCCCTTAAAAATGTCACTTCGCTGTAAAATGTAAATGTTTAACATTTAAACACGATCACTGACTCCTAAAATTCCTAGTGCTGGGTGTCTTCATTCTTTCAGAAAAATCTTCATCCTTCCACGGTGAAAGATTTCAATACAAGATTTACATCCTTGTGCTTGCCAAACTAGTGCCATGTCTTAACCCCAGATAGGGCAGCAAAGGAGCAGAGATTTGCAGGGGACTTTCTACCTTGCCTCTTAATACAGAGTATTAAACTTACTCTGTATTATGCCCCTAGCCACTGCCCAGAGGTGCTATGAACTCTGAACATAGAAGGTTTCACTTTATTTTCAATTATCCTGGACTTCAAAATACAAGATATCATTGAAGGTCAAGAAAGACCAAAAGAGCAATAAAGAATATTCACTGGGAACTGCTCATCACCTAATTTTGTCTCATGGGTCTGTGACCAAGAGGCTCCAGGTAAATCAAGGGTGTGGGTGGTTGTTCTTGGTACTGATTCCTTTTCTGCTAAAGCAGTTCTAATGAGGGTCCTCCCAGCAGCAACTCTGGGCCTCTTGCTGATTGGTCTTTGGACAAGGATGGACCGTGAATAACAAGTCAAAGTTGAGAGATCTGGGCAGGCTCAGATTCAGGTGTGGAAGGCAGGTGGGTCACAGGGATCATGCTGGGCATGGTGATATGAGGGTACTGCTGGCAGTTTCCTTCCAATTTCACCCAGTTGGAGCATATTGTTGGATTTTTCTTAGGTGTCTTGATCACAACAGGCATTTATTGCGCTTTTGTTTCATTAATTAAACAAATAAACCCAGTGTTGGCCCTGGAGGTTAGGTCTAGTGTTCCAGCAAATAAACTTTACAACCTCGTACCAGTCTCTTAACCTCTCTGTACATGGTTTTGTGTTATTCTTATCATACTATTTGGCATTTTATAACTAGAGTAAAGGTTAGAAGCAGAGGACCAAACAGTTTGGAGAGTTTTGGGGGTTTTTTTGATATCACAATAAATTCGTGATGAAGCCAAGATGAAATTCTGCTTTTTGGTTCTCAGTCTAGTTGTTTTACACTTCACCACATTGAATGTTTATACCCTGTGTTAGGACCCTAGATGGGGCACAGGTGTGCATCACGGCCAGCACTCAGGTGCAGCAAGTAAGGAGCCTAGGACATTTGTGAGGCCCTGAAAGTGGTGCATCCTAAAAGTTTGTGCCCCAGGTGCCGCCTTTCTTCTCCATTTTCCCAGCCCTGGTGATTACACATGTGAAAGCGTGAAGGAAAGGGTAGTGCTCAAAAGGAGGATTCTGCGGGTGAGTTCAAGAGTTCATTTTTTTCTAGGCCTGGTACCTGGATGTTAGGACTCTCCTAGAACAGAAAGTTGGGAAGGAATTGCTTTTTCACGGAGGCCAAAAGAGAAAAAAAAAAAAGATACATGCACCAAAACACTGATCCATAGTGTTCTTTCTCTACGTTTCTGAACAGAGTAATTGATGACACTTGCCAGTAGTTCTTGATCAAATCTGTCCCTCTCAGAAAATGGATGAGGCAGAAGACTGGGGTTCCTGTGTAACTGACTGGTGTGGTTTGTCACCTCCCATAAAGGGATTTCCTCTGCAATGAGGAGGGGAAAAGTCACAGAGTTCTTAAGACTCACATCCTGCATCCCACCATCAGCAAAGGAGTGATTTTTGTCCCTTGTACCCAGTTGAAAAAAAATCCCAGAGAAGGACTCTGATTGGCTTAACTTGGTCAGGTGCTTGGATGGAGTAGTGGTGGCTCAGAGTCAGGGTCATATAGAACCAATAAAGCCTCTGGGGCTACCTCTGTATGTAAAAGCTCTCAAGAGAATGGAGGCCCTTGTGAACTGGGCAACCAACCCAAGAGTGCCTTCGATAGCCATACCCATGACCAGAAATGGTGCAAGGTTGGACACTCTACTATGCGGAAGTCTAGCAGAGCAAGGCTTACAAAGCTAAAGTAGGTGGAGAGGATTACCTACAAGAGGCACATATTTTGTGGTCTCTTGTGAGAGTTTCTATATTATTTTCCTGAATGTCTTTAAATTACCTGAACACTTCAGTAGTAACTGGTCTGTTGAGTCAAACACACTCATCAAATAGTCATAATAACTCTTCTCATGAACTCCAAGATCCTTTAGTGGAGAAATAATATAAAGCTCTGACCTATTTCTAGAGATGATGTTATGACACTCAGCAATTCTCAAGGGAATTTCTTGGCTCTAAAGCCCAGCACCTATTGAGGCTATCCCCTAGGGTTTGCCACCTCCCCAGCAAAGTGACAGTACTTGTCTTAGGGTCAGTAAAACACTTCATTCCCTGGGCTGAAATTCTCTATGCTGTTTTCAAGAAGTGACAAGCTGGACCTACTCAGGAGATTTACAGGACACTTCCCGCCAGGTGCCTGCTACTGGTTATCTTAAGTAATTTTTCATTAAAACCAGAAGAACAAAGTGAGTAGGAATGTTATCCAAAAATTGGGTTAGATGAGAAGGAAGAAACTCCTCTTTGGAGGAATGTGTTCAATGAATCCAAAGAGGGAATATTTGAGGTAGTACAATTTGCTAGAAATAACAGATTTATTTTTTTAAGTTATCTAAAATTTTTTCGTTATTCTTTTGAAAATTTTTTATGATGTTATGTTAGTGACCAGGCAGTACATCATTAGTTTTTGATGTAGTGTTCCATGATTCATTGTTTGCATACAACACCCAATGCTCCATGCAATATGTGCCCTCCTTAATGCCCATCACTGGGCTCACCCATTCCCCCACCAAACCTTCAGTTTGATTCCTGGAGTCCATAGTCTCTCATGGTTCACCTTCCCCTCTAATCCCCCCGCCCTTCATTTTCCCTTCCTTCTCCTAATGTCCTCTCTGCTATTCCTTATGTTCCACAAATAAGTGAAACCCTATGATAATTGTCTTACTCTGTTTGATTTATGTCACTTAGCATAATCTCCTCCAGTTCCATCCATGTCAATGCAACTGGTGGGTATTCATCCTTTCTGATGGCTGAGTAGTATTCCATTGTACATATGGACCACATCTTCTTTATCCATTCATCTGTTGAAGGGTATCTCAGCTCCTTCCACAGTTTGGCTATTGTGGAGATTGCTGCTATGAACATTGGGGTGTATGTGGCCCTTCTTTTTCACTATATCTGTATCTTTGGGATAAATACCCCATAGTGCAATTGCTGGGTCATAGAGTAACTCTATTTTTAGCTTTTTGAGGAACCTCCACACTGTTTTCCAAAGTGGCTATACCAACTGGCATTCCCACCAACAGTGTAAGAGGGTTCCCCTTTCTCCACAACCTCTCCAACATTTGTTGTTTCTTGTCAATTTTTGCCTTTCTAACTGGTGTAGGGTGGTATCTCAATGTGGTTTTGATTTGAATTTCCTTGATGGCTAATGATGAAGAACATTTTTTCATGTGTCTGTTAGCCATTTGTATGTCTTCTTTGGAGAAGTATCTGTTCATATCTTTTGCCAATTTCTTTACTGGATTATTTCATTTTTTGGGTGTTGAATTTGAGGAGTTCTTTATAGATCTTGGATACCAGCCTTTTATCTGTAGTGTCATTTGCAAATATCTTCTCCCATTCCATAGTTTGTCTCTTTGTTTTGTTGACTGTTTCCTTTGCTGTGCAAGAAGCTTTTTATCTTGATGAAGTCCCAGAAGTTCATTTTTGCTTTTGTTTCCCTTGCTTTTGGAGATGTGTTTTGAAAGAAGTTGCTGTGGCTGATGTTGAAGAGGTTACTGCCTATGTTCTCTTACAGGGTTTTGTTGGATTCCTGTCTCACATTGAGGTCTTTCATCCATTTAGAGTTTATCTTTGTGTATGGTGTAAGAGAATGGTCAAGTTTCATTCTTCTGTATATAGCTGTCCTTTATGAGGAAAACCCAAAAGACTCTGCCCCCAAATTACTAGAAGTCATACAGCAATTCAGTAATGTGGCAGGATAAAAAAAATCAATGCACAGAACTCTGTTGCTTTCCTATACCCTAACAAAGTGACTGTAGAAAGAGAAATTAGGGAATCGGTTCCATTTACAATAGCACCAAAAACCTTAAGAAACTTTGGAATAAACCTAACAAAAGAAGTAAAGGATCTATACTCTAGAAACTACAGAACGCTTATGAAGGAAATTGAAGAAGACACAAAAAGATGGGAAAATATTCCATACTCATGGATCAGGAGAATAAAC
The DNA here is from genome assembly GCF_922984935.1 of Meles meles. Taxonomy (NCBI): domain Eukaryota; kingdom Metazoa; phylum Chordata; class Mammalia; order Carnivora; family Mustelidae; genus Meles; species Meles meles. The sequence goes on along the minus strand of NC_060073.1, from coordinate 110,523,736 downwards.
ATTATTAAAATGTCTATGCTCCCCAGGGCAATCTATACTTTCAGTGCCATCCTGATCAAAATACCAAAGGCGTTTTTCAAAGTGCTGGAACTGACAATCGTAGAATTTGTGTGGAACCAGCAAAGACCCCAAATCGCCAAGGAAATGTTGAAAAAGAAAAACAATGCTGGGGGCATCACATTGTCTGATTTCAAGCTCTATTACAAAGCTGTGATCACCAAGACAGCATGGTACTGGCACAAAAACAGACACATAGATCAGTGGAACAGAATAGAGAGCCCAGATACGGACCCTCAACTTTATGGTCAGTTAATCTCTGACAACGCAGGAAAAAAATATCCAATGGAAAAAAGACAGTCTCTTCAATAAATGGTTCTGGGAAAATTATGTTATCTAAAATTTAAAAGCAAAAATAATTATAGGCAGACTGGGGTAAAAGAGAAATTCACCAATATATTCCTCCATGATAGTATAGTTTTTATGTTGACTTTTCTAGTCTTTCACATAAATTGTTGTAAGTGGTATACATGTGATCCACATGACAGTGGGTATGAAGTGACTGTACTGTTATGCCAATGACCTGCTACTAAGGGCACGTTTGTGGTATTATGCAGAATGTGAATGCAAAGCCATCTCCAGATTGAAACTTGATAAGGAAGTTACTGTTAAAGGAAGTTTAGGTATTTCTTTCCTCTGGGAACACTATGGAGATGAAGGGGAATACAGATGCTTTAACAGTGCCTGGGGTCATGAAGGAAAAAAGTCATTTTGGGGATTAAAAGAAAGAACAGACATCCAGCATTTTACAGATCATTTTGAAGAGAAACCAAATCTTCCAAGTAAATTAACTGGTTCTTAAAGACTCTACTTTGAAATGGCTTAAACAAAGACTAGAATTTTCTCTAATAAGAAATGTGGGTCCCGGGGCGCCCGGGTGGCTCAGTGGTTTAGGCCTCTGCCTTCAGCTCAGGTCATGGTCTCAGGGTCCTGGGATCGAGCCCCACATCGGGCTCTCTGCTCCGTGGGGAGCCTGCTTCCTCCTCTCTCTCTCTGCCTGCCTCTCTGCCTAGTTGTGACCTCTCTCTCTGTCAAATAAATAAATAAAATATTAAAAAAAAAACTCTTAAAAAAAAAAAACTCTTAAAGAAATGTGGGTCCCCAAAGAGTCAGACAGTATGTGATACGTGGAAGGGGATCTACGGAGCATGAACTAAGCAGGGTTCAGATAGAACCAGACAGACCTTGTTCCATTACAACAATGTTTTGGAGAACATTTTATAGCTTTTTGGTATGTGTGTATTTATCACAAAGAATTTTGGTTTAAAGTTTAAAATTTTTTTCAGTCTTAATAATGTCATTTGTCAATGACCACTTTCTGGCCTCATGCTGTGCTTAATTCAGGTGACTTGTATTAGGGTATCAAAGCCAGGTAAACCACAGCATGTACTCCACTGATCCTGGCTGAGCAAAACTGGTTGAGCAAGACTTCATTCTAATGTGGAGGGTTGCATGTTACGTTCTTCTGGACTGCTCAGAGAACACCTAGAAGCTGGATATTCTTTCAGAAACATTTATCTGAAGGCCTTAAACTTTAAAAATCTGTTGTACTAAATGTCATAGACAGTAGAGCTGCTTCTGTTTCTTTGCATCGTTAATTTCCACCCTTCATCACTGATATGAGAAGAAGGTCCAGAAAAGTTGAATTTCATAGTAACTATATGCGTATATACAGATAAACACTCAAGTATATGTATAACTATCTGAAAGCCATCAACTACGGAGAGAAAAAAAATCCAGAATCACAACCATTTAGTGCCAGATCTGTCTCCAGTTGGAGATAAAGAAGATCTGTTAGGGCTGGAATGTGTAAGATGGCTTCTTCACTTACATGATTCATAGTGTACACATTTATACACACATAATTTAGGGGAACCTGGGTGGCTCAGTGGGTTAAGCCTCTGCCTTTGGCCCAGGTCATTGTCTCAGGGTCCTGGGACCCACCCCCACATCAGACTCTCTGCTCAGCAGGAGCCTGCTTCCCCTTCACCTGCTGCCTGCCTCTCTGCCTACTTGTGATCTCTCTCTCTTTGTCAAATAAGTAAATAAAAAAATCTTTATATAGACATAATTTATATAAATAACATAATACATGTGTATGTACCAACATACACATGTACATATATGTGTGCATATATACATAAAATACTTCATAAATTTAATTTTAACCATTATGTAATGTTTTAGCTGGTAAATTTTTTTAGGGGTTAGTACAGAGGAGGGACAGAGGAAGAGAGAGAATCTTAAGCAGGCTCCATGCCCAGTGCAGAGACTGATGTGGAGCTTAATCTCACAACCCTGAGATCATGACCTGAGCTAAAGTGGAGAGTCAGAAGCTTAACTAACTGAGCCACCAGGCACTGTCCTTTTTTTTCTTTTTTTTTTTTTTAAGAGAGAGTTTAGCTGGTAAATTTAGTGTATCTCGACCATTCTCTTCTCAGATGCTTGTGTTTGTCTTTCATTGTGTTATTGTTGAAATGAAATTAATATTTTTCAATGTTTAGATCTTCATCTCCTTTGACTTATTCTCTAAGGACCCATGTCCTAAGGTAGAAATTTGGATTTCAAGTCTTTGGTCTACTGCTAAATAGGCTATGTGATCTTGATCAAGTTATTTCACTTCTTTTGGTCTGTAAGTTGAAGGGATTGAGATTTATGGTCCTTTCTTGAACTAAAATGCTTTGATCTCAAGGATATATCAGTAGGACTGCCGTGTTGTACAATTCCAAGATACCCATGGTACTTGTAGTTTCCTCCTAGAATTTTACAGTGCACTGCCAAGCAGACACATGCAATGCCCCTGAATATATGGCTTTTTGCTTCATAAAAGTCCACCCCTATAGTGTCTACCACATTGCTGATGCCCACTGGGTTTTACTGCAGATCAATAATATCTCCCATTCAGACCAAGTTACTGATCTGTTTCTTCCCATTCAGATCCCATACTGATCTGTTTCTTCCAGGACCTGCTTGTCTTCACCACTTTTTTTTTTTAAACCAGCTATTTAATCATCTTCTTCCAAAGGCAGATATCTGGGACCTAACCCATTGCCCTTCTACCTCCGCACCATTCCCACTCCCTTCAGATGTGCCAGTGTGTTAGGAAAACCAGCAGAAACAACACGGATCTAAAGCAATGCCTCTTAAACTTCAAAAAATTTCCTGGAGAGCTTATTAAAACACAGATTCATGGCCTCTAATCCAGAGGTTATGAGTCAGTAGGTCTGGGGTGTAGCTTCAAAAATTGCATTTCTACCAAGTTCCCAGTTGATGATAATGATATCAATGATATAACATTTTTAGGAGAAGTAGTCTAAAGCAATATAAATCAGTAAAGAGTGACCTTTTGAATTTAATTTCTGCTTCTCCTATTTCTTACTGGCCTCGTTTCAAGGTTGGCCTCATCTCAGTGGAGTAGGAACAGAGTATTTTCCTGTTCCAGAGGTCAGCTTTGCTTAAAGATTTCAACAAGCCCAAATATGTACAATGGTATCTAACACCCTCACAACTGGAGGGATCCATCCTGCTGGACTCACTCCAGCCATCCAGCTGTCAGTGCTTTGGCTAATGGCTCCTTATTGGGGCATCTTCCTGAGGTTTCTCTTAATTCTGCTATTTGAAAAGAGCCAAAGCCCCATGGCAGCAATTTTAAAGCTAGTTGCTTTTGTGTTTATTAAGTTAGACTTTGCAAGGAATATGGATTCAGCAGCATCTAATGTTGAAGAAATGGCCCTGGAGGAAATGAGCCAATACCCAATGGGCAGCCCCACAGTGATCTCTCTCTCTCTCTCTGCTGGATCACTCACTTTTCTCCTATGGCTGTCTCTGGTCTATTCCAAATACCTCCAGAGTACAGCATTGGTGGTATAGTGGTGAGCACAGCTGCCTTCCAAATACCTCCAGAGCAAATATTAATCTTTGCCTAGTCTGAATCCAGGTTGGGAAACCTCTTTATACAGGAGAAATTGGGAGTAGTAAATCCTATTGATTGCTTAGCTTGTGTTCATTTCCCATCTCATCCTCTTCCTCTATATCAAGAAGGAACCTAATTTTATTCATATTTTCACACTCTTCCATTCAGTATGACCCAAAAGAGCCTTGCCCCCCCCCCATCCAGTCTTGATTGTCCTAAGCCATCATGGTGGTCTCATTTCCCGCATTAGTTATTGGTTGAGGCATCAGCATGTGACACAATTCTGGCCAATGAAATTTGGAAGGAAGTCTTCTGGAGACTTCTGGGAAACAGTTCCTCTCACAAGAAAGACACATAGGAAGATTTTCTCTCATAAAGAGACACATTCCTTTACACGTTGACATGTCAAATGTGATAACTGAACTGCTATAACTGTCTTGTGACCATGGGAGAAGCTTATGTGAGGAGAAAGCTGACATATTGAAGATGGAAGGCACCCAAATGGCAGAATTTAAGTTCCTGAGGCACTGAATCCCCCTACCTTAGATTTCCTCTTAGGTAAGAAAAATATTTTATTGCTTGTTACTTTGAATCCGGGATCTCTGCCACTTTTAGCTGAAGGCTATGTATATATATATATATATTTTTTTTTTTTTCTTTTAAAAGAAAAATGTTGGGTGCCTGGGTGGCTCAGTGGGTTAGGCCGCTGCCTTTGGCTCAGGTCATGATCTCAGAGTCCTGGGATCGAGTCCCGCGTCGGGCTCTCTGCTCAGCAGGAAGCCTGCTTCCCCCTCTCTCTCTGCCTGCCTCTCTGTCTACTTGTGATCTCTCTGTCAAATAAATAAATAAAATCTTTAAAAAAAAAGAAAAAGAAAAATGTTAACATATGAGAAAACAAAACAAGATGGAAAAAAATCATATACCTACAGGCAAGAGATTTATAGAGTTCAGATTTCTGATTCAAAATCTAAAGACAGACTTATGGTACAGTTCGTAAGACCTCTAACTCTGCTGGTCTTTCCTCAGCCATCCAGACCACAGACCCAGGAGGAGATAGGTTAGGACAGTGTTAGTCTGGGAGGGGGGGTATTCAGCTTCTCTTTGATCTGTCTTCCTAGTCCTTTCTCAAGGGCACAGTTTGACCCTGGCACTAGTTTTTGCTCATAAGGGCATCAACTCTAGCTGCCCCTGCAACCTGAAGGAATTAGTTGTATACATCTCTGGCTCCCAAGATCCCTCTTCCAGTTGACCTGGACTGGAGAAGACCCCGAAGAAAGCTCTTTTGTTCTTCTGAAAGTCTCTGTAAATATTTGAAGCCTTGCTATAACCTATTTTTTCCATATTCAGATTAACTGAAGCATATATAAGAAAAGCAACTGCTCCCCTCTCCTTATGAAAGCCAAATCCAGATCATCCAAGGTAGAACTTGGCCATAGAGTCACATCTGTGTGTGAGGAGAGAGCAGCATGCTTGTGACACTGACTTGGGCACCACGGAGTTTGCTTTCTCACTAGCCGAGCTGCCACCACTATACCTAGGGCTGAGCAGGAAGGTATGGCTCTCCCCTTTTTTTTTTATTTTTTTTTATTTTTTTTTATTTTTTTTTTAAAAGATTTTATTTATTTATTTGACAGATAGAGATCTCAAGTAGGGAGAGAGGCAGGCAGAGAGAGAGAGAGGAGGAAGCAGGCTCCCTGCCAAGCAGAGAGCCCGATGCGGGGCTCGATCCCAGAACCCTGGGATCATGACCTGAGCGAAAGGCAGAGGCTTTAACCCACTGAGCCACCCAGGCGCCCCTGGCTCTCCCCTTAAATGAAGACAGGAACCATTCCTAATTACCAATAGCACCTCTGAAATCAAGGTAGAGCATAAAGCTCAAAGATAACAAAAAGGAAGCAGAAAATAACATTACATTAGAAAACCAGTTTGTGAGGCATAGTTTATTTGTCTTTAGTTTGGGTTCCTGCCTTAAACACTTGGCAGATCAGTGGAAGACATACATGTGCACTCGGTTGTAGCACTCAGAGAATCTCAGAGTCCTAGACTTCGAGTACTCATTGAACTGAACCGAGGGAATCTTTCCCCTCTCCCCCAGTAGTTTAAATAACAGTAGTCAACACATATGATGAGTTCTTCCCCAAAAGCCTTTCCCACCAGATTCCCCAAAGTAGAAATATAAGCCTGAACCACCAACAGTGAGAAGGAGGAGATTTGATTTGGGTTGCAACCCCCCCAAATATCTCTAAATCAAGGCTTCAATAGGATTCTGTACAAAATACAGGAGCAGAAAGGAGTGTAAACGTATTAGAGGTAAAGGTTGTATGAGTTTATATAAGACAGTTAAGGCTTAGAAACAAAGAGACAATCTGCGGGAGTTTTTGTTTTGTTTTGTTTTGTTGCAAAGGAAATGATATTTGGACTACAGTCTTGAAGGGTAACAGTTTATAGAGGAACAGTTTATATCAACTAGTTTCTGAGCTCCTTAAATAAAGGACTTTGCCCCACGGTGACTGAATTAATGGCAGAAGAAACTGGAGAGAAACCAAGGGATAAATTAGTTTATTTATAATCATATTTTACTGCAAAGGTCAGTGAGATGCCAGGGTCAAATCGGAGGGGTAATTTTGGATAGTTAAAAACAGATAATCCGGGGCACCTGGGTGGCTCAGTGGGTTCAGCTGCTGCCTTCGGCTCAGGTCATGATCTCAGGGTCCTGGGATCGAGTCCCGCATCGGGCTCTCTGCTCCGCAGGGAGCCTGCTTCCCTCTCTCTCTCTCTGCCTGCCTCTCTATCTACTTGTGATCTCTCTCTGTCGAATAAATAAATAGAATTAAAAAAAAAAAAAAACAGACAATCCATGAGTTAAATTCTTATTTATAAATCCAGAGAATAGGAAGAAAGAGAGCTTAACTGGCTTTAGAAACCAGTATACCTAAACTGACAAACATTGAACAAGACAAGAAAATTATAGACCATTTTTATTGAAAGCATACATGCAAAATTTCTAAGTATAACATTAACAACTTGAATTCAGTAGTTTATTTTTTAAATAAAAGCTACTGATCCAATATAGCTTATCCCAGAAATTCAAAATTGCCAGCATTAGAAAATCTATCAATAAAATTTGCATTAATAGATTAGAAGAGTGAAAACATATAATCATCTCAATAAGTGCAGAAAAAGAAACATTACTAGCAGTTCAAAATCTTTTTAAAAACTTATAGCAAACTAGAAATAAAATGGAATTTCTATTTTTAAGCTTTTAACCTAATATAACTTAAATTTTAATGTAATGAATTTGTAAATATTCACTAATCTTCTACTTATCATCTAAGAATATGTAATAAATAACTGAGTACTTGTCTTTTTAAAGCTCATAATCAGCATTCTGCTTTTCAAACTTTCCACTTAAATTGCCAACCAAACCCGTACTTTCTGTAGTCTGCTCTTATTTCTAGCCACAGCTATATTAAAGAATGCAGAACATATTTCCACACATGTAATAAATCATTTAAAATTACTAAAAGAGTTCAAGTTTGCTGGATAAAACATCAAAATACAGAGATCAATACAGTTTGTACACATTAGTGACCATTCAGTTAATTAAAGGTAATGAGCCACTGACTCTTGATTTTGGCTCAGGTCATGATCTCAGGGCCATGGGATCAAGCCCCACATAGGGCTCTGCACTTAGTGGGGAGTCTGTTCCCCTCTCCTTCCTCCCTTGCCCCTCCCTCCACTCACGTGTTTTCTCTCTCTCTCAAATAAATAAATCTTTTTTTTTAAAAAGGTAACAATAATCTCATTGTTAATAGCAGAACAACTGTAAAGTTACCTAGAAATAAATATGACAAAAGAGGGAAAAGATCTATGGAGAAATATGTATAATTGTTATTGATGGATACAAGAGAAGCCTTCAGTGAGAGACAAAGTACTTCTGTTACAGGTCAAATTGTATCTCTCAAAAAAAAAAAAATGTTGAAATCCTTATCTCAGGTACCTTAGGATGTGAATGTACAGGGCCATTACAGGTGCAATTAAAATGAAGGCGTACTGGGGGAGGAAAAAGATGAGGGCATGCTGGAGTAGGGTAGGCCCTTAATCCAATATGATTCATTTACTTAGGAAAGAGAGGGAGAGAGAGAGAGGTGGGGAGGGAGGACTAGACATATGATAGATGTAGAATTATTAATATGATTGAAATATATGAATTACTTAGTGAATGAGGTTGACACAATTAATGATACCTGATAAAGGACATATGCATACAACCTAAATTTTATCATACAAAGCCATTAGGAGAAAATACGGTAGATTATTTTTAAAACCTTTGAACGAGGAGGGATTTTATTAGCCAGCACATACACACATTTTTTTTTAAAGAGATAAATTTTGCTATGAAATTTAAAACTTCTCTCTGACAAAAGATGCTACAAATTTTTAAAATATGAGCAGACAGGAACTCTTTATGACACGTAAAATAAGTAGAACAATAGTATCCAACATAATAAGAATTTTACTAATCAATAGTAAGAGAGCCAAATCTTCAGAAGTCATTGAATTTATAGAAGAAATATATGAATTGAGACTAAACTCAGTAGTAATCAGAGAAATTTAAATTTAAAAAAAGATAATCATTTCACCCATAAATTATAAAAATTTTAAAGTATGAGGCTATAAAACTTTGGGGCAAGTGTGATGTTATTAGTTTTCTGTTACTTCCATAACAAATCACCACAAATTTAGTGGCTTAAAATAACACCAAATTATTATCTTACAGTTCTGGAGGTCACAAGTCTAATATAGTTCTCACTGAGCTAAAGCAAGGTGTTGGCCAGTTCTGCATTTTAAGGTTTTAAGGGAGATAGTTTCCTTTTAGGGGAGATGGTTGCTTTTCCAATTCCCCAAGCCTCTCTCTGATATTTGCATTGCTTCCCACTTCAGAACTAGCAACAGTGTCAAATTCTCCTCATGCTGACATTACTCTATCAACAACACATCCAGGAAAGATTCTGCTCTTTTAAGGACTCATGTGATTAGATTTGGTCCATTTGGATGATCCAGACTATCTCCCCATCCTTAAAGATAGCTGATTAGCAACCTTAATGGCATCTGTAACCTTATTTTGGTTTCATTACTGTGTGTGTATCAAAATCAAGATAATGAATGTAACCATCAGCTCCAAAAGGTTTCTTGTGCTCTTTTGTAATCCTTTTCTCCTGCCCCTCCCACTCCTGCCCCTTACCCTCTCTGAACAACCACTGATCTTTTACTCACTGTAGCATAGTTTGCATTTTCTAGAATTTTATATAGATGGAATCAATGCAGTATGTAATCTTTTTGTCTGACTTCTTTCACACAGAACTGTTCTGTGATTCATATCATATCTGTGTGTGAATCAATAGTTCATTCCTTTTTAGTGTTGAGTAGTTTTCCATGGAAGACCAGAATTTGTTTATGCATTCTTATGTTGATGGGCATTCAGGCTGTTTCCATTTTTTTGGCCACTGTAAATAAAACTTCTGTGATTATCTGTGTACAAGCCTTTGTATGGACATAAACTTTCATCTCTCTTGGGTAAATACCTATGAGCAAAATGACTGGATCATATGGTAGGCGCATGATTAAGTTTTTTAAACTTTTTATTTTAATTCCAGTTAGCCTACAGTAGTGTAGTAGTTTTAGGTGATTCTGCAAATTCCACAAAATACCTGGTGCTTGTCATGACAAGTGCCCTCCTTAATCCCCATCACCTGTTAAACCCATCCTCCCACCCACCTCTGCTCTGGTAACCATCAGTCCTTAAGAGTCTGTTTCTTGGTTTGCCTCTTTTCTTTTTGCTCCTATGTTTTTAAGTTCCACATATGAGGGAAATCAAATGGTATTTGTCTCTCTCTGACTGACCTATTTCACTTAGCATAATAATCTTTAGATCCATCCATGTCATTGCAAATGGCAAGATCTCATTCTTTGTATGGATGAATAACATTCCATTGTATGTATACCACATATTTATCCTTTCATCAATCAATGAACACTTGGACTGCTTCCATATTTCGGCTATTGTAAATAATGCTGCTATAAACATGGAGGTACACGTATCCCTTTGAATTAGTGTTTTTGTATTTTGGGGGTAGATACCCAATAGTGTGATTGCTGTGTAGTGTAGTTTTAACTTTTCGAGGAAGAAGTTTTTGAGGAATCTCCATACCATTTTCCACAGTGGCTACAGCCAAAATTTTTATTCCCACCAACAGTGCCTGAGGGTTTCTTTTTCTCCACATCCTCACCAACACTTGTTCTTTCTTGTGGTTTTGATTTTAGCCATTCTGACAGGTGTGAGGTGATACCACATTGTAGTTTTGATTTGCATTTCCCTGATAAATTATGATGAGCGTCTGTCTTTTCATGTGTCTGCTGGCCATTTGGATGTCTTTGGAGAAATCTCTGTTCATGTCTCCTGCCCACTTTCAATTGGATTATTTGTTTATTGGGTGTTGAGGTTTTTTAAAAATATTTTTATTTATTTATTTGACAGACAGAGATCACAAGTCAGAGAGGCAGGCAGAGAGAAAAAGGGGAAGCAGGCTCCCTGCTGAGCAGAGAACCCAATGCGGGGCTCGATTCCAGGACCCTGAGATCATGACCTGAGCCAAAGGCAGAGGCTTTAACCCACTGAGCCACCCAGGTGCCCCTGGGTCTTGAGTTTTATAAGTTCTTTAGTTTTATAGGTATTTTGGTTACTAAACCTTTATCAGATATGTCATTTGCACATACCTTCTTCCATTCCGTAGGTTGCCTTTTAGTTTTGTTGATTGTCTCCCTTGCTGTGCAGAAGCTTTTTATTTTGATGTAGTCAAAATAGTTTATTTTTGTTTTTGTTTGCCTTATTTTGTTTTGTTTCCCTTAGGAGTCGTATCTAGAGGGAAGTTAGTATGACTGACGTTAGAGAAGTTACTGCCTATGCTTCCTTCTAGGATTTTTGTGGTTTCAGGTCTCACATTTTGGTCTTTAATCCATTTTAAAATTATTTTTGTGTATGGTATAGGAAAGTGGTCCAGTTTGTTTCTTTTGCACGTAGCTGTCCTTTTTTCCCCAACAGCATTTGTTGAAGAGACCATCTTTTTCCCACTGGATATTTTTTTATATGGTTAACTTTTTTTTCTGAATCATATCATTGTTTTACTTTAGAAAGACTGGAACAATGTACTATCTCATTTTGTATGTTTTGCAGATAGGCTATGAAATATGTAACTTTTCAAAAACTTCAATTAAAACATTGGAATATTAAGTCAATAAAACTGAAACAAAGATCTGCTTTATACTGTGAAAGTAGTAGGGCATAATTCCATAATATTCTTTCATTATGCTATTAATTGCACTCCAGTTGACTTTTTAAGGAATTTCCAAACAGTCTTCCAAAATGATTGTATAGTTTTACATTCATAACAGATATAAATGAGTTTAGTTCCTCCACATCCTTACAAACACTTGGTATAGGGCGCCTGGGTGGCTCAGTGGGTTAAGCCGCTGCCTTCGGCTCAGGTCATGATCTCAGGGTCCTGGGATCGAGTCCCGCATCGGGCTCTCTGCTCGGCAGCGAGCCTGCTTCCCTCCCTCTCTCTCTGCCTGCCTCTCTGTCTACTTGTGATCTCTCTCTGTCAAATAAATAAATAAAATCTTTAAAAAAAAAAAAAAAAAAAAAAAAAAAAAACACTTGGTATACATGGTATGGTCAGTCTTTTTAATTTTAACCACTTTAATAGGTGTGAACCTTTTTGTAGTTTTTATTCGTATTTCCCTAATGACCAAAATGTTGACTTGAGTCTTTTGAAATCTATTCAGATTTGTTTTATGGTCCAGAATACCCTCTGTCTTTGTAAATGTTCCATGTGCACTTGAAAATAATGTATATTCTATTTTTGTTGGCTGGAGTGTTCCATAAAATTTAATTAGGTTGAGGTGCTTATTAAATTACCTTTCTTATATTCTCTCAACTATTGGGAGGGGTATGAGATTTCCCATTACATTTGCAGATTTTTCTGTAATTCTTTCAATTTGGATTCATATATTTTCATATTCTGTTATTAGACACATACATGTTAAAATTATGTCCTCTATGTAAATTGACCCATTTATAATAATAAAATGACCTATTTTGTTTTTTACCTTGTTGATATTCTTTGCCGTGAAGTCTACTTTATCTATTAACATAGCTATTTGATTTCTCTTTTGATTAGTGTTCACATGATAATTCTCTTCTGTGGAATAATAATGAATAAATGCTAGGTTATTTTAAACCTATTTTTCTCATTATATTTAAAGTCATTTTCTAATTAGGAGTGTATTATTTGGTCTTTTTTATCCATTTTTTTATTTGGTCTCGCTTTTTTATCCAATGTCTGCTTTTTTCTTTTGAAATATAATTGACACCCAATGTTAATTAGTTGCAGGTGTACAGGCACCACAGGGATTGCCTGTCTTTATATGTTGTGCTGTGCGCACTGTAAGTGTGGCCACCATCAGTCACTATACAATGCTATTACAATGTCATTGACTATATTCTCTGTTCTATACTCTCTCTGCCTTTCAGTTGGCATTTTTAGACCGCACTTAGTGTGATTATTGATATAGTTAAGTTTAAATCTACCGTCCCAGTATTTGTTTTCTATTTATTCCATCTGTTGCATTTTTTTCTTTTTCTTCTTTTAAAGACTTCTTTTGATTTAATTGAGTATTTTTTTATTATTCTATTTTATATCTCTTACTGGCTTTTTGGCTATAACTATTTGTTTTGTTATGGTAGTGGTTGCTTTAGGGTGAATAGTACACACTTCTAACATGGCTTCGTATACCTGCAGGTGATAGAGTACCACTTCCCTTATAGCATAAGAGCCTTCTAGAGCTGTACTCCGTGTCTCCCCTCCTGCATATTGTGCTCCTTTGTCGTATGTTTTTCCTTGGTATATGTTATAAACTGCTCACTGTATTATCATTGTTATTGTTGTTGTTTATTTTTTATTTATTTTTACTTTTTCCAGCTTACTTTGTTACTTAAATTCAATTAGCCAACACTACAGACGTAGTGTTCAATAATTTATCATTTGCGTATAACACCAGTCCTCTGTGCTGTTTCTTATATTCCACATGTGAGTGAAACCATGTAATTGTCTTTCTCTGATTGACTTATTTCACTCAGCGTAATACTCTCTAGCTCCATCCACATTGATTTAAATGGTAAGATTTCATCCTTCCTGATAGCTGAGTCATTTACCCATTCATCTGTTGATGGACATTTCAGCTCTTTCCGTCGTTTGCTACTGTGAACATTGCTGCTATGAACATTGGAGTGCAGGTGCCCCTTCGGATCACTACATTTGTATCTTTGGAGTAAATGCCTAGTTGTGCAATTGCTGAGTCACAGTTGTTGTTTAAACAGTTATCTTTATAAATTTTACTTATTTATTTTTAAATTCTGGTATAATTAACACACAGTGTTATATTAAGTTTGAGATATATTGTATAGTGATTCAGTAATTCTATGCATTGCTAATTATCTTTTTTTTAAGATTTATTTATGTATTTATTTGACAGACAGAGATCACATGTAGGCAGAGAGGCAGGCAGAGAGAGAGGAAGGGAAGTAGGCTCCCCGCCGACAGACAGCTCAATGTGGGGCTCTATCCTAGGATCCCAGGACCATGATCCAAGCTGAAGGCAGAGGCCTTAACCCACTGAGCCACCCAGGCGCCCCAGTTAATTATCTTTTAAAGAGATTTTCATAATAAGGAAAAAAATCCTCTGTGTTTACCCATGAGGTTATTATATTTCTGTTCTTCCTCATTCCTTTGTGTAGATACAGATTTCCATCTGGTAACCATTCTCCTTCTTCCTGAAAGATGACCTTTAACGTTTCTTGTAGATCAGCTGTTGATGAATTCTTTCAGCTTTTGAATGACTAGAAATAGTTTTATTTTGCCTTCATGTTAGAAAGATATTTTCACCCAGTGTCTTTAAAGATGTTTCTCCAGTGTCTTCTTGCTTGCATTGTCTTCTTCAAAACACTTGACATATTTATACCTGTTTCTTTGTACACAGGTATCTTTTTTCTCTGACTATTTTTATGATTCTCCTTTTATCAATGGTGTTGCCCAATTGGCTTCGAATGCGCCTTGGTACTATTGTCTTCATGTTTCCTGTGCTTGAGTCTCACTGAGTTTCTTGGATCTATAGTTCATAGTTTTTATCAAATATGGAGAAATTTTGACCATTATTTCTTCAGATATTTTTTATCCCACCCCTCTCCTTTGGAGACTCCAGTTCTTTCAATTACATGTACGTTAGGTTACTTGGAGTGGTCCTAGAGTTCACTAATGTGTTGTTCACATAATTAGAGTCCTTTTCCTGTTTGTTTTCCATTTCGATAGTTTTTATTGCTAGTCCTTAAGTACACTAATATTTTATTCTGCAATTTCTAATATGTTAACCTCATCTGGTGTATTTTTTTTTTTTATCTAATACATTTATACAGGTTTGATTTTGGTCTTTAAAAATATTCCCAGGTATTTGTTCCACATATTAAATATCTCCTATGTGGCTTTTTTTCTTATTTCAGCTTTTTGAACATATGGGATACAATTATAAATGTTTTAACATTTTTGTCTACTAATTCTAACATCTATGTCAGTCCTGGCTCAGTTTCAATTGATTGATTTACCTCCTCATTATAGGCCAGATTTTTCTGCTGCTTCTCATGCTTGATCACTGTTTTTAATAGGCTTTATTTTTTAGAGCAATTTTAGGTTCACAGGAAAATTGAGAAGAAAATACAGAAATTTCCCCTATACCATCTGCCCTCACCCCTATATCATACTGTCTCACCCATTATCAGTATGCACCACCAAATCCACCACCATAGGATACACAGCATAATCACCCAAGTCCATATTTTACTCTTACCAGGTTCACTCTTAGTGTTACATATTCTGTAGGTTTGGACAAATGTATAATGGCATATATCTGTCATATGGTATCCCACAGAGTAGCTTCATTGCCCTAAAAATCCTCACTGCACTAATTATTTATCTTTTCCCCCAAACCCAACCCCTGGTAATCACTGATCTCTTTGCTGTCTTTACGGTTTTCTCCTTCCCAGAACATTATGTTTTTGAAATCATATAGTCTGTAGCCATTTCAGACTGGCTTTCCCATTTAATATGAATTTAGAGTTCCTGCATGTCTTTTCATGGCTTGATAGCTCAGTTCTTTTTTGTTGTTGTTGTTAAAGATTTTATTTATTTATTTGACAGAGAGAGATAACAAGTAGGCAGAGAGGCAGGCAGAGAGCCTGATGCGTGGGGCTCGATCCCAGGACCCCGAGACCATGACCCGAGCCGAAGGCAGAGGCTTAACCCACTGAGCCACCCAGGTGCCCCAGCTCAGTTCTTTTTAACACTGAATAATATTGCACTGTCTGGATGTACCATAATTTATCAGTTATCTAATGAAAGACATCTTGGTTGCTTCCAAGTTTTGGCAATAATGTTGCTATAATGTCCACAATAGCCAAAACAGGAAAAGAGCCAAGATATCCATCAACAGATGAATGGATAAAGAAGATGTGGTATACACACCCACACCACATATACACAATGGAATATTATTCAGCCATCAAAAGAATGAAATCTTTAAAAAAGAAAAGAATGAAATCTTGCCATTTTCAACAACGTGGATGGAACTAGAGGGTATTATGCTAAGCAAAGTAAGTCAGTCAGAGAAAGACAAATACCATGTGATTTCACTCATACATGGAATTTAAGAAACAAAACAGATGAAATAGGGAAAGGGAAGGAAAAATAAAATAAGATGAAAATGGAGAGGGAGGTAAATCATATAAGACTCTTAACTATAGGAAACAAACAGAGGGGGGCACCTGGGTAGCTCAGTCAGTTAAGCATCTGCCTTCAGCTCAGGTCGTGATCACAAGAGTCTTGGGACTGAGCCCCACATAGGGCTCCCTGCTCAGTGAGGAATCTGCTTCTCCATTGTATCCCACTTGTTTTCTCTCTCTCTCTCAAATAAATAAAATCCTAAAAAAAAGGGGGGGGGTGGGAAACAAACTGAGCAAACTGAGAGTTGCTGGAGGGGAGTTGGGTGGGGGAATGGAGTAACTGGGAGGAAGGCATGTGATGTAATGAGCACTGGGTGTTATAATGGTGAATCACTAAATTTTACCTCTGAAACTGATGATACAGTATATGTTAATTACACTGAATTTAAATTTTAAAAAATTAAAGTTGCTATAAATACCCAAGTGTCCACACTATGTGTGGACATAGTTTTCAACTCCTTTGAGTAAATACCAACTTGTGTAATTGCTGGATCATATGATAAGAGCTTGTTTAATTTTGTAAGACACCACCACAGTGTCTTCCAAGGTGACTGGACCATTTTGCATTTCTACCAGCAATGATGGAGTTTCTGTTGCTCCACATTCTTGCCAATATTGATGTTGTCAGTGTTTGGTCATTCTAATAGGTGTATTGTGGTCGCTCCTTGTTGTTTTAATTTGCATTTCCCTGATGACATGAGATATGGGTGCCTGATAACTTTTTACTGAAAGCCAGACATTGTGAATTTTACCTTGTTGGGTGCCAAATAGTTTCAGATCTCTATAAGTGTTCTTGATTTTTTTCCCTTAGTTTGCAATTAAGCTACTTGGATACAGATTAATGCTTTCTGGTCTTGCTTTTAAGATTTGTTTTATGGGACTGGAGCAGCATTTAATTTAAAGGTAGTTACTCCCCAGTACTATAGCAAGACTCTTCTGAATATTCAACCCAGTGGCCGTGAATTATAAGACTTCCCAGTGTGGCTAGGGGAGCCGATACTATTGGAAGCCCTGTATGATCACTGGGCACTGTTCCTCCTAATCCTTTTGAGGGGTCTTTCCCTCACCTGTGAAGTGTCCTCATATGCATATACTGATCACCTCTATGCTGATGACTCAGATGGGGCCTCTGCAGATCTCCAGACTCCTTTCTCTGTGCCGCTTGTTCCTCTCCTGGGCTCTGCCCTGTGAACTCTGGCTGTTTTTGTACCCAGGACACTCTGCTTCATCTCCTCAAATCAGAGAGTTCTTTGCTTGAGTCATCATGCTGTAGCTGGGAATGCTTTCAAGGCAGTTAACTGGGGCAGACTTTGGGCTCAACTCATTTGTTCCCTATCTCTCAGGGATGACTCCCTTCATTGCCTGATGTTTAATGTCTTAAAAATTACCATTTCATACAATATTTCTCATATTTAGTTGTTTCAGGAGGGAAGGTAAATCCAGTCCATGCCACTTTATCTTGGGTGGAAGCACAAGTCTCTCTGTTCCACTTTTAATAGGAAAAAAAAGTAGTCAATTTAAATGAACCAACAGTTCGCAGCTGAGTAGGTCAAATGTAGCATGTTAGGATCATACCATAGCAGTTAAATGGATTGAAAGACATCCATTTTTATCAATATAAAAGTATAATAATGAGACAAAAAAAGTCAAGCTGTGGCATGCTATTTACATTATGATCCTATATAGGTAAATTTAAAACCACATAAAACAATATTTTTATTATGGATATAAATATATGTTTGGCAAATATGACAAGTGAACTGAAAGGATATATGTCAAATGAATAATGGGGGATGCCCCTGGAATGGTCAACAAAGGGTACTCTTTTCTTCTCTTCAACAATAACAACAGTGAAAAGACTTCAAGAAAATATGACATAACATTCCCACCTCCCTTGGGAAATGGACTACGCACACTGAGAGTCCAGCTACATAAAGGAGTGAAGTGTTACGCCAGAACAAAAGTATGTTTGTTAAGTAGGATGGGAGATTTGCCCAGGAGTTGAGAATCAGGTTAGAAATGGGTCAAGGGTTTTGTTTTGAAGGAGCATTTGTGTAGAACCCAGCTTTGTTTTGTTTTACAGTATATGTAGCAGATCAGTAAAAGGAGTAACATTTAGTAAAGATGCTCTTTATCCCTCATTGATAAAATACAAATTGTCATTGTCCAATAATAGTCTCTTTAGAATCTGAGCTGGGGGTGGGGCAGGGGGCTCCTGGATGGCTCAGTCAGTTAAGTGTCTGCCTTCAGCTCAGGTCATGATCTCAGGGTCCTGGGATGGAGCCCCAGGTTGGACTCCCTGGCTCAGTGCAGAGTCTGCTTCTCTCTTTCCCTCTGCCCTTCCCCCTGCTTATGTGCTCTCCTCTCAAATAAATAAATAAAAAAAAATCTTAGAAATAAAATAAAATCTGAGATGGGTTTGGAGAGGTTAAGGGAGATGGGGCTGAAGGCCACCTAAGCTATCTTTTGGCATTACCACTGACTACAGGTGAATCAGGTGTCTGGAAGCACTGAAGACAGGAGAGAAGGCAGCAGAGTCCTGTAGGACTAGAGTTTCAATTGGAAAGGCAGAGAGAGTAAGAGCTGTTTGAGGATTTGCAGGTGGCAACAGCAGAATACCTCATTCTTTTGGTGCTTGGTTCCCTTCAGCTCACAGAGAGACAGACTTGAGTGAAACACCCAACACAGAGTGGGCAAGAAATGCCCACTGGCGGGGAGGGAACCCAGAGGAAACAAGGTTATGTTGACCTCATCACAGATAATTTGAGTTGTGGGCATTCCAAAGGGTAAGAGGAGGGAAGGCCTCTAACTGAGGTTAAATATTCTTTTTATTCCTTGTTTTCTAACCACAGTGCAAAGTTTTGTGCTGAGGTTGGTGGTATCTAATTGGACAATGTGAGTCTGAGGCTACACCTGAAATGGATCCCGAACAACCAACATCATCTTGATGAGATGTAGAAACCACCAGCTAGTGAGAAGAGTTTTATTTTTGTAAACTACCCCACAATTTCAGGAACTGAGGTCATTGAGACTGTAATGAGTTAACTAATTTGATCTATATTGATTGAGTGCCCATTCCCACCACTCTGTGTCTGGGAAGCATTATGACTTTATGGTAAAGAAAATGCTTGAACATTTGGTACCATGATCTGACTCCTCTCGGTGTTTTGCCAAGGAGGCCCAAGGTGGAAGCAGCCCCATGTCCCATGCTACCGTTCTGCCAGTACCTCTCTAAGCTTAGGGCAGATATCAGTGAACTGTGTTTCATCATCATTATCATCCTCACCATCTTCCTGACTCCCTCTCTTACAACAGGCTCTGAACACCAGAGCTCAGGCATAAATTCCAGGGAACAGATGCAGGCCTGGGCTCAGAATCACTCTGCTCTTCTCAGTCCAGATGACACGAGAGTCATCTTCTCATGTCCCCTGAGCCTTCTTGCTTTAGGATGAAGTCTTCCCCCAAGAGGTTCTTGGTTTCTCATAAGCAGACCCCTGGTGGTTCCCCCAAGAGGTTCTTGGTTTCTCATAAGCAGACCCCTGGTGGCCTTAAGGACGCTTCAAGATGCCTAGCTAGGCCCACATCCTGAATGGAACATAATTGAACATGATGCCCAATTGTTCAATTGTTAAAATCCTTTAACAAGAAAGGTACTCACTGGGGAGGGGTTGGGGTGGGTTTTGAGACTGAGGAAAAGAATGATGCTTGGACTTGACAAGAAATAATTGAAGCTGGAGGAATGGCCAGGGTCAGGCCAGGCTGAGGGGAGAAGGGAGAGACCCTGTGGGTGGGGCAGCTGAGAGGACTGATTCCAGAAGCCAGTGATAGGGTGTGAAGATTTCAGTAGGCTTACACCCCCATCTCTTCCCTTCCCTTGTCCTCTGTCTACTGAAGAGGTCCTCACTGCGCCCATCAAATCTGACCCTTTCCCCTTACTGCCACATTCTCCTCCAGCCTCCTCCTTCCAATCCAAATTTTCATTGCTTCTGTGCCTCCCAGAAGCTTGCCATCATGAAAGAAAGCTAGTTGATTAATCCTCTCTATAGTGTTAATGACTACAGAAGCACTAAAATATTTCCCCACTGGTGGGGGGTATAGAAGGGAATGGCTCCAGGGGGAAGCCAGTTTGGGCCAGTGGTGCTCCCAAGCAGATCTGCCCACCAGGAGCCCCGTCCTCCAGCAGGACCTACCCTCAGACTCTGAGAGTTCCTGCTTCCCAATGTGGGCATCCACGCTGAGAATAGTTTTAGGGGATTACACAAAGCTGATCGCACTCTCCAGGAAAGCCTGTAAGTGTTGTTATTTATTTCCTTAAATAACACCTCTCATACATCCTAAGTGCTTTGAAAAATATGCAGAAACAACACAGCAGGTTCTGGGGGCCCAAGTGATTCTTTATTATTAAAAAAGTTTTTTATTCCTGTAAGTGCTTATAATAATCCATTGGAAGCCAAAAATGCAATCAGCTTCCTTGATGAATTAGCTGCATCACCTGCTATACCATGTGGAATGCCATGTTCAGTACTAGGCCTGCTCATATTTTTGGGGTTGACCACAGTGTTGTGTAGAGCTTAAGGATCTGGGGAAGACAATGTTAATGTTAATGCTCTTAATTGGCCATGATGTCTCTGCCCAAATAAAGAGCCTCTTTCCCTTCTAGGGGTCCTCCCCCCGGGGTCTGCCTTGAGTGATTGGAACATGAAATCCTTTATTCTCTTAGAGAGTATCTGGTGGTGATGATATTTTAAAACTTTTCTAAGTATGAGAAGACAAGAAGGAAGGACTTCTAGAAAGCCTTTCTTACACACTCGGTGGAGCTAAATGGGGATGATGTGGGCTACCTCACAGAATGGGCTTATAAGGATGATGACGCATGTGAATAAATAGTCAAGCACAGGACGTGGTACAGAGAGAGTGCTCCAAAATGTTAGTTTGGGGGACACCGGAGTGGCTCAGTCAGTTAAACATCTCCCTTTGGCTCAGATCATGGTCTCGGGGTCCTGGAATTGAGTCCCATGTCAGGCTCCCTGCTCAGTGGGGAGTCTGCTTCTCCCTCTCCCTCTGTCCCCCAATTCCGTTCATGGTTTTTCTCTCTCTCTCTGTCAAATAAATAAATAAAATCTTTAAAATAAATGTTGGTTTGCCTTTCATATCACCTTCCCTTACAAGAATCCCCACTAAGTTAAATGATAGTGCAACATCACCGGGCCTCTACCCGCCTTGAAACCCAAGCCACCAAACCGCTTTATACTTTCATTGGATATTCTCCTACCAGAGAACCTGGGACCTGACTTGGGTTCCTGAGGACCTTTTGCAAGACTCTAGCACAAAAGAACTCACAGATTTGAGGTGCAGGGCTGGATGAAGAATGCTACAGCCTCACCGATGTCACAGGGTAAACAGAGGGAGCACACACAGATGGGCCGTGTGAAGTGTCCTACCAAATGTTTGCCAAATGTTGCCCATGATTGCTGATACTGATGTTATAAGGAGGTATAGTGAGTTTCAGGATGGTGTGGGTAGACCTGGTAGGTATTATTCCCTGGAATGGGCATAGGAATCAGAGTAGATTTTGAAGGGAAGAGGAGAGGACAAGAGAAGAAGGAGAAACAGGGGAAGGGGAATGAGAAGAGCTAATGTTGCTTTAGTTCCTTCTATAAACCAGGCTCTGAGTTCAACGCTCCAAACACCTGATCTCATTTAAATCACACAAGGTAGGTACTTAATATTGTAGATAAGGAGACTGAGCTTAAGTAACTTGCTCAAAGTCACTAGCTTGTAAGTGGCAGGGTAGTCAGAATTCAAATCTAAGTTTTGAATTCCAGAGCCCATGTTCCAATCCAATGTATGTATTTAGTGCCGGGTTAAAAGGTAGCTAGGATTTTAGCAGGTGAAGGGAGAAGGGATGATTCAGGTGGAGGCAAAGCCAGAGAGGCAGAGAAGTAAAAAAGTATAAGGCGTGTTTGGCGAGTGATGGAAGACCTGTTTAGCCTGATTGACTTCTTGCCTATAATGGCTATGACCTTTGACATTTTAGGTTTCTCTGGAGTGGAAATAATATCAAGCAGGCTATTGTGAGGATTAAATAAGATGACAGAGACCCTGGTGCCCAACAAATGGTAGCTCATTCATCCATCCAACAAATACTGCCTAAATGTCTGCCATACATCAGGCCAGGAGACAGGTCTGTCTGAACAAGACTAACCCAGTTTTCACATTATGAAATTTATATTCTAGTAGGGAAGAGTAACATGAAATCATAGATTACACAGTTAAATTACAATAGCAATAAAGATTTCAAGAGAAGTATGAAGTACTATAACCCTTTGCGACAGGGGTGCTGAGCTCAGAAAAATGAGTAGGGATCGCTAAGGCAGAGTGAGTATGTGGATGTCAGTCTGTGTGTGTCTAGGTCATATTGGGGATTATTGTGAGCAGTGAAAAGCCATGAAGATTGTAGTAGAGGAGTGAATGAGCATATCTGACATGACCAGTTATGACTGGTAAGCAAGAGAAGATTGCCAGGCTTGTTGATGGGGAACACTGAAAACGTTTGAGTATCAAAACGATGCCATCAGCAGAGCAATTTTTAATAAACTTATTCCTAGCACCATTACACAAGTCACTGGCAGGGAGAGAGTTCTTCTGGAAGCCCTTGTCGAGGCATGAGCTGATGAGGGTCTGAACTACTCTGTTGCAGTAGGGGTCCCCAGGAAGAAACAAATGCAAGACATATTTTTAAAGAAACAATGACATGATTTTGAGCTCAGGTGGAGGTTGAGGGTGAAGGAAAGGGAAGAATCAAAGCCTGAAGGAAGTTTCTCAGAGAATATAAATTGTAAGAATGAGGGTGTCACAGCCAGAAATAGACAAGTCAGAAGGAAGAGCTGACTTGAGGAAGAAGATGGGTAACTCCCACTTTCCACACATTGAGTCTAAGATGACAGCCTGTCCTGGGAGGAGCTGTGGATCTTGTACTTGCCTCTGAGAAAGATTAGCTCAATTACTAACTCTATAAGCAGGAAAAGAGCTGCTGAGAGAGCGTGGCTGGGGGATGGACTTTGGGAATCACCCTGTGTGAGAGGGGTAGGTGAGAGCTGAGGGTCAGTTAGGGACAGAGAGAGGAGAGACGGAAGCCCTCCTATGGCAGGGGTGGGAGCAGGTAGAGGCTGAAAGTCATCAAGGGAGCAAGCAAAGATGGAGGCAGGGGCAGGAAATCAGGAGAGGCTGGTGGAATGTGGAAGGAGACCAGATGCTGTCTTAGGCCACAGAGGTTGGGCAGAGAGAGGCAGGGGGCTTGGAGGCTGAGCCGTCCCCTTCATTGCATTCCTGGATGTCCCTGTCCTCATGGGTCTGGCCCTGCTTCTCTGCTTAAAGCCCTTGGGATGACTGGTGGTAAGAAGTACCATATTGCCTGGGAGGTGAACACAGGGTTGGCTGCATCACTTGTGGGGCCCAGTGTAAAATGTATGGGGCTCCTTGTTCAAAAACTGGGGGGAAAGTACTATTAAATATTCTCAAATAAAAAACGTTTCTCTCCCCCTGACATGTTTTTTATCTGCTCCTTAATGCGTACTGCCTCAGACACTGGGGAGCTCCCAGCCAGTGCAGACCCTCCCAGGTCCCTGCGGGCCCCACATGGCAGCATCTAGGCATGAAGGCATATGTGTGGCTTTCAATCTACAATTAAGCAGAAGGTTTTACTAAGAGGCTAGAAAAGGAAACAACCAGGAATAATATGAAGGAGTGGTTAGACCTTGAGCAGGCTGTGGGATGCTGGTGTAGGTGACTACTGAAGGTTGTGCTGTGTCCTCCTGCCGAAGTGTTTCTCCTCTTCACCCAAAGTGAAACCCAGCCAAATCTGAGCTAGGCAAGCCCCCAAACATAGTGTAAGTGCCTCAGAAGATGATCCAAACCCTGGGTCTGCAGATAATAGTGACTCTGGGGCCTGGCCTGTGCTGAGTGCTTCAGAGAGCTCCAGGGAGGAGGGCCCATGGTCCTCCAGGATCACGTGGAGCTTGGGATGGGAGAGAGGAGTGACTGCATGCCAAGGCAAGGCTGTGACGCACAGGAGCAGAGTGGGAAGGAAGGGCTAGGGGACACGGGGGTGGCCAGGGTGTGTGACAGTGGGTACCAGGCAAAAGCATAGACTCTGGGGTCTCGGCTCTGGCACTTCCTGGCTGTGACCGCAGGCAATTTACTCAACCCGTCTGCACCTCCAGCTCCTCATCTATAAAGCAAACGTGGAAGTCACACCCCCGTCACTGGTTTGTTGTGAGGACTAAATGAGAGGACTAAATGAATTCATGCTTAGGAAGCAGTGAGGACCACATATTCTACAGGTTCTATAAAATGATCTGGTAAATACTGGACCTAGTCTCAGACTTAATCACTTTGGGGGGAGTATAGCCCAGGTAACCAAAAAGAATAAAAAGAATTCCGCATCTGTAGCTTTTGTCTCTCAAAAAACATTAATGAGATTATAACTTGTCATTTCCAACCATATGTATATTCTCAGTGCTCTCATCCCCATACCACTCTGCATCCTTTCATTCCACAGCTCTCTCCACCAGTTCACACCTTAGCCTCTGCCCATGGACGTCTTTCTCTCTCTCTCTCCTTCTGTGGTGGCGGCAAGAACATGCCTCAGTCACTGACCAAAGGTCCCGGCTACTGCACATGGAAATCATAGCCGCCTTTGCATTAAGGCCATGCTTCATGGGCTGCTCCTGACTGCTGATGGTGTGTGGCTGGGATATTCAGGCCAACTTCAGCCTGGAAGAAGGGACACCCCCTTTGTCAGCCAACTGTGGCCCAAGGACTCTCACTGGCTTGGCTTCACCTTCCCTGGACAACAGAGCAAGCTAGACTAAGATAATTCCCACCTTCTCTCTTTCTCCTTCACCAGGGCGAGACCTGCATAGAGTCTGACAGATCTCCTTGGCTCGTCCAGCTGCCTCCAGATTTCCTGCCCCATAGACATTCCCTTGGTGAAGTCCACACACATTTAATGCCGCCTTAGCACTTGCTTCTCAGAGGACCTGGCCTAACTTCCTGTCCCCTCTTCATTTATCCTATAGACTAACCCAGCCTCTGGGGCTGAGAACTTCCGGGAGCTTCCTCAGCAACCAGCGTCACCAAGGCGCAGGAGCTAGCAGAGGTGCCTGGAGACACCTCTGGGAGGAGGAGGAGGAGTGGGAAAGTGAGCAAAGGGGGTGCCCTTTGCTGAGGGAAGAGTACTGGGAATATCTTTGTATCGAAGTTATATTCTGGAACTAATAACATCAAATAGCATTTTTAGTCTTTCTGTGTGCCGGCACTGGGCTGAGAACCTGACTTGCATTATCTTACCTCATCCTTGCCACGGTCCCGTGGACAGTTACTACCCACATTTTACAGATGAGGAAAGCAAGGCAGAGTCATTATTGCCTAAGGTGCCATCGCTAACACAGAAGTTGTGGAGCCAGCTTGGGAGCTGGGCTTGTTTCACCCCTGCGCTTGTGAACCTGGAGAGTATGTGATAACCTGGAGCAGTGGTCCTGGCAGGCTCCTGGGTTACAGGACTAAGAGCAAACAGAAGGGCAGGCAGCCAGACTGCAGCCTGGGCGTGGCCCACCACACCTGGTGGGGCCAGCTTCCTCCCAGTGATGGGGATGAACCTGGGCTTGGCAAGGATCTTATACCCACCAGGAGAGCATCAGCTTTAGTGGAAGGGGTACAAAGAAGGAGGAAGGTGCTGGGAAAGGCAGTGGGATCTGCTGAAGAACATTGAATGTCATCCTGAATTAGATCATAAAAAGCAAGTGCTTTTGAAAAGCAATTGCAATCAGTTGAGGTGATCTGTAGGTCAAGCTACCTCTATTCAGAGGCTGTCTGCCTCACCACCCCTGCTTGGGGAGTGCGGACTATTGTGAGGGACAATGGTCTGGCCTCTGTTGTCTACCAGAGGGTGAAGCGACCCAGCCATGGCTGGGATCAGCCTGGCTATCTTTAGGCCCTCAGCCTGGGTGTGCCCAGCACCAAGGAACCAGTGGGCCTACATCCCAGCAGAGCCCTCACGAGCTGTGTGACATTAGAGGAGTCACTAGTCCTTCCCCTAACCTAGAAATAGTGCCGGTACCTTGCCATTCACTTGTTGTGAGGCCTGAATGAAATCATCTCGGTGCAGGGTCTGGCACGCAGTGACTGCTCAAGCGTGCTAACTGTTTTTACTGTTTGTTGCTCATTTTCTCTATTAACCTCTGCCTGAGAAAGTAATAGCCGGAACTTCAAAGTGAAAGGAAAGGGAGTCTGGCCTCCTTCCCGAGACCGGTGGAGTTTGCTCCCCAATGCTGAGTATGCCGTCTTCCTCTGGGGCCTCCCTGGCAGTTCAGTGCAGCTATGGGATGGGTTCAGGCCAACAGGTGTGGGCAGGAGCGGAGCATGCTGTCCGAACCTCCCTCCTGTGAGCCTCTGCCTCCTCTTTCCATCTTGTGACCCTACTGAGACTATAGGGACCTGGGCCCTGCACGAGTGTGTGGCATGCACTCCTGCCCGCCGGCCCCTGAGACTGCTAGGGGAGGGAGAAGTACCCTGTCATGTTAAGCTGCCACGAGAGTGAGGTTGTTTGCCAGAGCCCAGCACACACACCCTGACTTTCACTCGGCCGGACCTCAGTGAGTTTAGAACTGTCTGTGGCTTTTGACCGTCTAGCAGTTTAGAAATACAGAGTGACAGGAAACAGTCACTCAAGGGCTTAGTTCAGACATTCAGAGATGGCTCACTGCTCCCAGTACTGGGTTAAGAAAATGCCCCACACCTTCCCGGGGTCCTGTGAGCCAGCAGTCCTAGAAAAGCCCTCGGGCCTGGGAATACCACCTGGTATCTCTCTCTCAGTCCTCAGGTCAGCCAGCCCTGCAGTGACTCTCCAGTCTCTGCTGGGTCAGCATTTTGGGAAGAGAGTGTCACTGAAGCTCTAGGTCACGTGAGTGCGCCCGAGTGGCTGAGTGTGTCTGTGCCAATAAGTGGGGGCTGCATCTAAGCTGCTTTACAAATATTTATTTATAGATTTTTTTTTTTCTTAAACAGCTGTAGTGTAGGGGGTGTAGTCAGGGAGAACCACAACTGATCTCCATATTTCTGGGAGTCCACAGCCAGGGTGCAAGTCTGAAGCCCCTTCATCAATGGCTGGGTTCTCTGTTCTCTCTCTCTCTCTCTCCCTCCCTTCATTCTGAGCATCTTCACAAACTGACCCAGGAAATGTACTTGCCACAACCCGCTGGACAGTGTCCGAGATGAAAGGTACCTCCCCAGGCCTTGGGCTCCCTGGCAGTGCAGACAGAGAGAAGGGGAGGAGCGAGGAAGTGAAGTGGGGGAGGGGAGGAGAGGAGAGTGCTTACCCTCTATCCATATCCCCTTCTGGGCCACATTCAAGGTATGGGGATCCTAGACCAAACAGACCTCAACTACTTTTCGAGGCATACCCTGGCTTCTTCCCTGGGTCCATTCTTCCAAGGGTAGACTTCACACGGGAGTGCACACCCCTAGGCCTAAGGGTTGATCAAAGGGTGGCCATTGAGGGGGTGGAAGTGCTCGTGGATAGACTTTGAACTTGTGTTCTGGGGAATCCACCCCATGTGCATGAAACCCTGGTGGTCTGGGATGGCATCAGGGTATAAAGAAAAGGGGTTGGTAGGGTAATTCTTTTTTAAAGATTTTATTTCTTTATCTGAGAGAGCATGAGCAAGGAGAGAGGCAGAGGGAGAATGAGAAGCAGACTCCCCACTGAGCAGGAGCATGGTACAGGGCTCAATCCCAGGACCCTGGGATCATGACCTGAGCAGAAGGCAGACACTTAACTGTCTGAGCCACCCAGGTACCCCAGGCTGGGGGATTCTGTACTTCTGCTTCTGGCTTTGCAGATTTTAGGCAAGGGAGCGCATCAAGATCTGGGGTTGAGCGTCTGTCTGCATGCTACTTACCCTCTACCAACGTTCTTGTCTATCTATGGTCCTGATGTCAAGTCAGGACAAAGTCACTGGCCTGAAGCTGCCAGTTAACTAGCACAGATGGGCAAGGAAGGACCAGGTCCATATACCAGCCAGCCTGCATGCATTCATCAGTATTTCTGGCTGGTGAGGACTCTCACCTAGGTCCAGGATCAGGAGCTTCAAGGCATTCAAGACTAGCTTTTCCAGAATGCAGGGCTGGACTCAGCTTCCCCAGTCTTGCTAGATAGACACCTTAGGGGCCTGCCAGTGACCCTGGGCTTGGAAACTCAAACTCCCAGATCCCAAAAAGCAGCCCATTCGTTTAGTTTTTTGGATTGTAAGAAGCAGAGACTCAGTTAGGGCTCTTCAAGTAATATAGGGCTTGTGGTAAGGGTGCCCATGGGAATAAAAAAATTAGAACCTCAGCCACAAAGCCAGGCCTTCCAGGTGCTGTTGAGGACATTTTTCTAGGGAGAAGCTAAACAAACAAGCTGTGGACAACACAGCATCCAAGGTGAGCCAGGCTTGTGGGAGGCTGAGGCCAGAAGGCCCTTCAGAGCCCATTGGTTCTGGGACTCCTCAGCAGCATCAGGGTGCAGTCGCCAGGGTGTCCCAGCACCTCTGTACGCATCTGCCTCTCTTCATGTCCATCAGCTTCTCTTCCTGCTACCACCGGGCTTCCCTGCTCCTTCCTCTGTTTTACTTCTGTCTCGTGGCTGCTGCTAACTCAGAACTTTGGCCCACCTATGACTCATCATGCTCTCCTGCCCAGCCTCTTAACCTTATGAACCTCAGCCTCAGTGTTCACTGCCCAATTCTTTCCATATTGCCCCAAATCATTTATCTTGAGGGAGAATTTATCATGAGTTGGCCATTGGCCAGTCTATAGATTGGCGACCCAGGGGTGACATGCCTATCACTCAGCTTTAGTCAGTTGAAGGCATGTTGCATAATAGAAACCATGACTCCTGAGATGTTGTGGGAGTACAGGTTTCTGAGACAGAGCACACACCAAAACTGATCTGTCCAGAACAGTGAGGAAGAGGGTATGGGGGCCAAGGGCTCTTCTCAGGGCTCCCTGGCTTACTCCCTTATTCTGTTCTCTCCCACACAGTCCCCCACCTCCGTCTGTCTGTGAGGGCTCCGAGTCATCTGCACAGAAGGAGGGTATCAGGGAGGAGACCCCTCCCTGTGGACCAGTGGTCCACATCAGATCCAAATCTCTGACCCTGTCCCTAGTCTTTCCATTCTCCTCCTGGTCTTTCTGTTCTCTGAATATAAGCCACTCAGTTCACTTAATTTCTTTTTTAAACAACAAAACCAACAATACTCCAGTAAATATTTAATAGGTAGCTTCTAGAGTAAAGTCTGTCTACTCAGCACTGGAATTCAATCTGAAGCTGGAAGAAAATCTGAGCATGTGAATATTTATCACAATTAAGTTTTACTCTTTACTTTCATATACATCTTTTATTTGATCTTATTAGCATCACAGTAGAGTCACTATGGAAGATACTACCATTACACTGATTTTGTGGATGAAGAGACTGAAGTTCAGGGAGGCCCACTGACCTGTTTGAGGTCCCATAACGAGCAGTAGGAGACTCAGTACTAGGACTTGGTTTGTCCTTGTCCTATGAGATGAAAGCTCCTTTATGGCTACGTCCTTTTCCTGTGCTGCTTGTATCATCACATACGTGGTTTGCCATAACATTTCTGCTTTTGATCCCAGATTTCTAAGGGGTATCATCCCTTCATGTTGGTTGGTATGGTGTCTGTTGTCTTTTTCCTTCCCAGGAAGGGTCACAACTTCTTCCCAGTACCCAGGGAATGATCTCCCTTTCTGTCCATGTGTTCCTCAGGCCAGCTCTTTCCTGACCATTGTCTTGGACTCAGGCTCTACCAGCTTTTTACCAGTCTACTCAGAAGGCCTTCCTTACCCCCAGACCCCTGCTTGCTGGGAGCTCTATTCCTAAACTCCAGGGATTTTGAGCTGGCCCGGTCTCATACTTCTAAGCAGCAAGCAGGGCAAGACTTCACATGGTTTTATACCAGGGATCCAGGCTGTGGACCCAGCTCACGGCTGGTCATTTGCAACATGGGATTCCTTCCCCGCCTAACGTCAAAGGAGAAATTTGGCATATCAAGAACCAAAGAGAATCTGAGCCAGGTTCCAGGACAGAAGATAGGAAAGGCAGAGTCTATGGGAAATTTTCTTCAGTTGCTTTGTAGGATCTGGAAGAGAATATAAAGGAGCAAGCTGGAGCTCAGCCTGCCTTGGAGTGGGGGAAAGCAGGTGGAGAAGTTCCCCATGAATCAGCCTGGTGGGAAGCCGGGAAAACTGTGGTTCCGATTGCTGCCCTAATAGACCAGGGTAGAGAGAGCCATGCAGAAAACAATGAGCTCTTTGGGGGCGCTTGGGTGGCTCAGCTCAGGTCATGATCTCAGGGTCCTGGGATCGAGTCCCACATCAGGCTCTCTGCTCAGCAGGGAGCCTGCTTCCCCCTCTCTCTCTGCCTGCCTTTCTGCCTACTTGTGATCTCTGTCCAAAAAAAAAAAAAAAAGAATGAACTCTATGTTTATGTGTACAAGCAAGGGATTGCTGGTGCCTCTGAATTTCCTGAGCATTGGCTGGTATTCCAGGCATCCATGTGCTATCAGGGTTTCTTTTTAATTCCATAAGAGTCTCTTTCCTGGCTTTCAGTGAGGGTGAGATTGAGGCTGAGGTCTCTCTTATATAATTGATAAAGGTGAATGTTCCTGTTGGTGGGAGGTTCTGCTCCATGCAGTCCTCCAGAAACCCAGGCTCCTTCCGTCTTGTTTGGCCAGTATCTTCTAAAACTGTGGTTCCTAAATTTGGCTACACATCAAGTCCAGTGATATCCAAGTTTGAAGATGGTTGTTGTAGGGCATTGCTCTAGTCTACTTGGTTGGAGCTGGGTCACAGGTATACACAGGCCTAAAAATTGCATGTGTAACTTCCTATGACATTCTGTTGGTGAGAATTTGGTCATGGCATATAAACCTTCAATTATAATACTATGTAAAATGTGCCATGATCCTACAAGAACCCAGAGGAGGAGCCTCAGTCAGCTATGAGAAATCAGAGAGGCCTTCTTGGAGGCCGCGGCCCTTTGTCGCTGCATGTAAGTTTGGGTTAGTTTGGTTTGTTTAACTTCTAGCCTTGGCCACTTCAACCAAAAAAAATTTTTTTAAATGGAGCTAATAACTGAAATTGCCATAGAGAGTTGTGAGGATTATGCACAATGAGTCTTGCAAAGTACTTAGTACAGTTCCTGTCCCTAGTTAGAACTAGATAAAAATAAACTGCTCTGTTTTGTTATTTTCTGGGGTAGGCAAGGACTATGGACTTTGGAAGACTTTATGGGGCCAAGTCACAAGCAGGTTTTGGGCTAGATATTAGATCTTCCCTTTGGTCAATTAGTGAATATGATGTAGGGTGCCTGATACACCTGCCTGGCAAACCTGGTGGTGGTGGTGGGAAGGGGTATGTGTGTGTGTGTGTGTGTGTGTGTGTGTGTGTGTGTGTGTGTGTTACAGGGGTCTCCGAACCTGGCCATTTAGAAAGGGAGGGGACACAGTGTTTGTTGCCTTTGCCCAGAATCTGATAGATATTGTCTAGCTTGTCTGGGCCCTTCTCCCTGCCTGACTCCAAGGACTGCATGAATGCTCCCAGAGGGGTGAAGAAAAAGGGGATGCATGCCCAGGGCATCTTGAGCCCATGCTGCCCCATGTCTGGGCAGGCACAGCAGAAGCTAGCTGGCATTTTCTAGCTCTGGCTTCATTTACAATGAGGCTCAGTGCAGAACTAAATATTTGTCCTCTCTCTCTATCTCTGTCTCTCTCTCATTTGCTGCCCCAGACAAATGTGCCTCTATGTTTTCTATGATATCTGTGCTCTTCTCTCCTTGCAGAGCTGCTGGGTCTAGTAGTACCTTTTAATTCGCAGCTTTCTGTCAGTTCTAAAATCTCTCTCCCTTTCTCCACTGAAATGAAAGCTAAAAAAAAAAAAAATCAAGACTGCATATTATATAAAGAAGAGGAAGGCTAAGGCAAATAGGGGGCAGAGTTCAGGGGTCACTATGCATTCCCTGAGCTTTAAGGGTAGAAACAGGAACCCTGGGAGCCTCTAGGACCCAGGGTGGGGGTGTGGAATTGATCCACCCTGCTGAGCAGCTAGAATTTTCTATCGGGAGATCTGCAGGTATCGGTTCCAGGGGGAGCAACCAAAAGAATGTGGGACACTTTGGGTCAGACTGTCCAACCCAGTTTGCTTCTCCCTAGGTCCACACCGACCTGGTTTTATAGGGTTTTCTGGTCCTTAAAGATTTTCAGAGGCACTGAGAGTCCTCAGTCCCCACTACTGCCTCTGACAGATAAGAAGATGGTTTCCCTTCTGCCTCCTCTCTTCTTCCTCCCCAATCAAAGTGCCTCCCTAAATGCAATTGTGCTGGTAATAGCCACAGATGCATTAGTGGCCCTTCCCTGGCTCACAGCCCCCTCTCCGCAGCTCTGTCCCTCTCTCCAACACCTGCCTGTCAGCGGCTCACAGATAGTAGGCTTCAAACATCCACAAACCAGGGGAGGAGAAATTCGGGGGTGGGGTGAGGAGAGAGATCATCTATCTCCGTCTGTCACAGCACTCTCTAAACCAAATACAGAAATACAAATTGTGTTTCCTCTCACCATCTGTGGTCACAGCAGCCAGCTCTGTGAGGAGGGAAAGCAAAGGAGGAGAAATGCAGACAGGCACAGGCGGGCTGGGCTAGGTAAGGGGCCACCGCATGCCTCCTGTGGGCTCCTCATTCACGTGGCATTGGGACAGTCTCCCAGATTTTCCAGCAGAGGGATCACATCCCTTGGAAAATCACCCTTGTTAGAAATTTCTGTTGGTAGGCAGGGAGTTGTGTATAAAGACATGAGCCTTCATGGAGCTTAGAGTCTGATCGGGAGGTGAGCGCACAACAGCAACGTGTGCCTAAAGGAGGTGCATGGACGGCCTCTTGGGGTGGGGGGTCAGAGGATTTGCCCAAAGGAAGTGACAAGCATGCCGAGGCTGGAGGGGGGAGCCAGGCCAAGAGAGCTCAGCAGAAGTGGGTGTTTAAAAAGCCTCTGGACACGGGGTGAGGCTGCTTGGTTGTGGGGGTGGGAGAACAGTTAGGGGGTGTTGCAGCAGTCTGGCAAGAGAGGGTAGTGGCCTGGAGCAGGTGGACAGCCTGGGAACCAAAAGAGGAGAGGAAGGTGAACCAAACCAGTAGGATTGATGAGTGACCCATTGGAAGCAGTAAGAGATGCCCAAGTGGGTGGTATGCGTCAGTGTGTAAATGGAAAAATCATTCTTTGAGAAGCACAATGTGGGGTAGGTTTGGGTGTGGGGACAGTCATGCTTTCAGTTGTGGCTGCAATAAGACTGAGTCACCTGTGGACAGCCTGGTGAAGTTAGAGCAGTTAGATGAATACAAACCAGGAGCACTTGGTCGCTTCAGAAGGCAGACATGGGGTCAGTTCATGTGTACCTGTGAATTTGTTGTTGTGGTGTACGTCTCTCTTGACAGTCCCTGACATAGCAAGTCAGGGTCTAGTGCCTCTTCTGATGTTCCGACACCTCCCTCCTTCCTCTGCCTTTGCACACCCTTCCAAAGGCTGGAAGTTTGGGTTTAGTGGTCCGTTCCTTATGAGACTGTAAGGTGCACAGAGACAAGGGCCATGTCTGTCTGGTTTGCTGTATCCCATCACCTATTACAAAAGGTTCTTTCTAGTGAGTTTCTGAATGAACAAATATGTGAATGAATGAATGAACAAATGATCTTGTCAATGGGGTATTTACCTCAGTGGGGCAGAAATTATGTCAAGGCTACCAACATCCTATCTCAACCTGTACTTCTTCTAAAGTTTCCTGACTAGTCTCTTATCTCTTCCCCTGACCATCTGCAATCTGTTCTCAGATTCAACTCAATACTCAGAACTTATAAAGATTTAAGAGGAGTCCCATGACTCCCCTACTCAGAACTCTGTGAGGCTTTTCATAGCCCTTTGGATAAAAACAAATCTCTTCAACAAAGCACATCAGGTTCTGCATGCCCCAGCTCCAGATGCCTCTCCAGTCTTGTGTCATGCTCCTCCATACCCCCCTTACTCATCTCTCACTCTGCACCCACACGAGGGGCATCCTTTCCGCCTCCAATCATTCGCACACACGGTTCTCTCTGCTTGCAAAAAGCCTCCCTTTCTCCTAGCTAGGTTTACCTTCCAGGTCTTTGATGGTCCCATATTCCAAATTCGACATCATCCCCCTTTTTCTCTCTCCTAGTACCCTCTTCTTTTCCTTCACAAGCCATTGGAGAGGTGAATAATAGTACGGGTCTGTTTTTTGTTTGAAGTCTGTCCCTATCCTGCACTGCGAGCTCCCTGTCTCCCTGACATCTATGACAGGCACCTACCAGGATTCACTACTCAATGAATGAATGAATGAATGAATGAATGAATGAATACATCTTTTTGGATGTAGTGAGGAAAAGAGGCCAGGTCAGCCATGTTGTACTAGGAGACAGAGGCCTGAGCAGTGCAGTTACTTGGAAGATTTGAAGACTTGTCCATCACTCATTCAGTCATGCAGTACTCCATTCACATACTTTAAACATTTATTAGGGGCCCCTGGGTGGCTCAATGGGTTAAAGCCTCTGCCTTTGGCTCAGGTCATGATCCCAGGGTCCTGGGATCGAGCCCCACATCAGGCTCTCTGTTCCGCAGGGAGCCTGCTTCCTCCTCTCTCTCTGCCTGCTTCTCTGCCTACTTGTGATCTCTGTCTGTCAGGTGAATAAATAAAATCCTTAAAAAACAAAACAAAACAAAAAACAAAAAAAAAAAACATTTATTAAGTGCCAACTACATACATGCTTGGGGCTGTACTAGACAGTGGTCACTCAACCAGGGATGGAATACACAAGGTCTCTGGCCCTTTGAAGCTTACATTCTAATATCTAGAGGGTAGATATTAGAGGGATATTTATCACAGAGGAGGAATACAGATAATAAACAAGCAAACAAAATTGTTAAGGGTGTGGGTTAACATGCCGAAGGGAAAAGCAGGGTGCTGGGCTAAATAAAGAACATAGTTTCTAGAGTGTGGGGGTTGGGAGCCTTGCTGGCTGAGGAATTTGGGGCCCACGTTGAAGGTATCTTAGGGAGCAGCCGATCTCCCTCTTGCTCTTGGGACCCCCCTCAGCTGGCTCTGACAGGCCCCCTTTGTAGGATGGATTGCGGGCAGAAGGTGGAACAGCCACTGACCTCAGCCAATGGTTTCCAGGGTCCATGGGCTTCATCCGTTTCTGATTTGTCTGTGAGGAGCAGAGCCTGGGGCTGGGGGTAAACAGTGAGACAAAACACCTTCTTACACCTCGGTGTCTTCTCTGTGCCCCCTCCTCTTTGACGACATAGGGAGAGCTGGCGCATTTAGGCGTCCAGCAGGCAAAAAACATTCCCCAAAAGAGAGCAGGCGTTTTGTGAGTTTGACGACAGGACCAGAACTGACAGACGGGCGGACTGATCTGCTGGGCCGACTAAGAGCATCGTGCGCCTGTCCCTGCTCTCCCTTCCCCGCTGCAGCCACCTGTCCCCATGGCCCCGTGCAGGCTTCCGTGCCACCTCCCCCAGTGGAGACGAGAGAGCGAAAGAGGAGCCGGGGGAGGCAGGAGGGTGTGAGGAATAAGAGCAGCCCACAGGCCAGCAAGAACAGGCGGCCACCTCAGGGCTGTCCCTGTCGGGTCCGGGAAGGGAGGCAGCTGTGGTGGGGATCACTGGAGCACAGCTCAGGCTCCCTAGTCCCTCCCGGCCTCCATTTCCTCCCTGGAAAACCTCAGTGATGATACAAACAGCAAGGGTTCATTGAGTCCTTTTCAGGACTGGGGCCACCCTCAGGACGTTATATGGTTGATCACACTGGGTTCTCACAGCAGTCCTGGGACGTGGGGCCAGTCGTCCCTGTAACTCTGCGAGGGACCAGGTCTCAGAGGTTAAGACATCTGTCTAGTGTCACCTAGTTGGCAGGCAGGAATCGGGATAGGGATCTAGGCGGTCCGGCTCCAGAGGCTGCGCCCATAACACAGAATGCCTCCCTCGCTGCAGTGTGTGAGGGAGAATTGAACTGAGCCGCTGCAAGTCAAAGGCCTGAACAGTAAAAGCCCTTCTTGCGTTGACCCTGGTCAAAAGCATTTCCCTCTCTGCCCTCCGAAACTGTCCACATTTTCTTCCATATAGATTGATTCCTTGGTTTTGGCTGTAACTGGCTCGGGAATAGGGACCCTAAAACATTTTTACTCATGGGTTCCCTAAAATAAATTAGAAAAATCATGTACTGCTTTGCATATTTTAAAGTTAACATTTAAAATTTTATTATGAGTGTACATAGTTTTATAAGGTGATATTTCCAGGTTATTATAAAGATTGCTGTTTTATAATAAAATGCCTACTTCACTCCGTCACATGTGTCAGAAGGAAACTAAACACCAAAGCACTATGATATCTACCCTCATCTACTTAAAAACTACAACAGCAGCAACAAAACCCAGCCTTTCTTTAAGAGCCAGGAATTTTTTTTTTCCCTTAAATTCTATTTTGCTTCCTTGTAGAATAGTACTATAATAATATAGCCTTAAAGACTTTCATTCATTATCTTATCATATACATTAAAACTAATTTTTATAAAATTACTTTGACCATAAAGCTCTAGATCTTATTTTTCTTTGCATTGAAGTTATTATTATAATTAGTATTGTAGAATCAATCAAAATAAAATACATATATAAAATTTTTAGAGAAAATATTAAATATACAAAGCAAATTTTTGTTTTTGGAAAATTATCTCTTAATGAGAGAGACATGGCTCCTTTGTGTAATTAATTTATGTGTCCATGGATGAGTATTAATGATATAATACTAATAACAGAAGGAGAGGGTTGAGTCACCAGCAAGTGGGAGACTTACCATAACATACTTATTAATGATTATTGTAACAGCATTATTTACAATAATATTAACAATATATTTTCATTAAATTAATCTAAATCTCATAAGTTCTTGGTAGGAAGGATTAAATGAGCAGAGAAGAGGCTGATAACAGGAAGGAGATTCTGCCCAAGTGAAAAATGAATATGGATACACCTTTAATAGATGCTTCTATGACTTGAAGGTGTAGTATTTGAGCCCTTGGTAGGAAGTGTGGGACTTTTCACCCTCACCTTCTTGCCATCATGCAAAATATGGAACTGAGACATGGATGCACCGTTGGGTTAATAGGCTTCACTCACCACTGTCTCTCTTGCTACCGAGAATTGTGAAAATGCAGACGGTCTGCTACTTCCCAGCCAGCTTTTTATCGGTCCTAAACATACACATTTTAAGCTGTCTAGTGCCTTGCCATGAATTCATTGCCTGGATGAAATAAAGCTGCCTTAATATTTCTTACTGATGCTCTCACTGTCCTTAGTTGGTGGGCTCACCCTTCAGGAGTTGGGGTTGGAAGAGGTGAGAATTTTAAACTAAAACTCATCATTCCCATCAGCCCATGAATTCAGAACATCCCAAAAGGCCTTACCATATCCTTAAGAGAAATGAGTATAGGGACGCCTGGGTGGCTCAGTGGGTTAAGCCTCTGCCTTCGGTTCAGGTCATGATCTCAGGGTCCTGAGATTGAGCCCCGCATCGGGCTCTCTGCTCGGCAGGAAGCCTGCTTCCTCCTTTCTCTCTGCCTGCCTCTCTGCCTACTTGTGATCTCTGTCAAATAAATAAATAAAATCTTTTAAAAAAAAAAGAGAGAGAAATGAGTATATGACAAGGACTAGATGAGAGCTCCCCAAAATCGAAGGGGGTTTCACAGACACTAACTGGAGCAGATTGGTACTGGGAGTGGCCCTTCAAATCTGCATTTCATGCTCTTATTTGCAGAGGCTAGAAATCTAACAGCTACATTATGGGTTCTCTCTTGTGCATAGGATTGGGAATGTGTTAATTTCTGCTATTTGTTGTACTTATATGAAATTTGGAAGGTAGAAGTGAGACAAAAGTGTCCTTCCTGAGTCATCTAATGGTCTCCCCTGGTCAAGAAGGTCAGGATTTTCCTACAGCAGAGTCCGTGTTTACTCTCCAACTTTTTGTGTGTCAAGAAACAGTCATGGCATTGGCAATTTCTTGACTTCCCTTTTTAATTCTTGGGCCATAGATTTGGGCTCCCACATCCAGTTTCCTGGTGTCCAGGGTCTGCTTGGGCCACTGTGGAGCTCCTGTCCCACACAAGCATTTTTCCAGGGTCCGCTCAGAGAAGTTCCCTGAAGAAAAGTTCCCTACTGCTCTAGAAATTGTTCCAAGGAACCCAGTCTAGAATCTGTACTTGTAGCCTTTCTGT
This sequence comes from Meles meles, assembly GCF_922984935.1. Classification (NCBI taxonomy): domain Eukaryota; kingdom Metazoa; phylum Chordata; class Mammalia; order Carnivora; family Mustelidae; genus Meles; species Meles meles. The sequence goes on along the minus strand of NC_060073.1, from coordinate 110,485,487 downwards.
TGATTTTTGTAAGTCTCCCTTGTTCCTTGCTCTAAATCCCTTCTTACTTAAAGTACCTTTCTAGGTTCTGTTTCCTGCACTAAACCCTGACTGGTATATTGATACCTTGAATCACATCTTGTCTTGATGCTCTGGAGCTTTTTTAGTTTTGCACAAATCATGCTTGATCATACAACAATGGAAAGGACTCCTTTTCTTTTGTAAAATGGGGCGATTATGAGAGGGAGGCAGGAAGGTTGAAACAGCATGATGTCTTAACAGGAGGCAAATTCCTTGGCAGGTTGTTCTGGGAAAGAGGGTCTTGGAGGTTGTGGAAGTGGAAATTGGTTCTCTTCAATGTACCCATGTTCGCAATCCTTTGGGAGATCTCCATATACTTCTAGATGTACCCATTTGGAGACTTGATGCTCTCTAAATAACTCTCTAGAAATTTTTACAGGGTGCTCAGCTGTCAGTCATGCACCAGTCTACATTGGTGAACTCATGCTGTGGTTTGGGTTAGGGGTTTCGGGGACAGGGAACGATGGTAGAGTTGGACTATACAGATATGCCATGGAAAAATCAGAGGGTGAGTAGTGGCAGATAGAGAGGCTCTAATGCAGCTTTGATCAGAATTGCATTTGGTGAGTTAATTAGTTCATGGCCATGTTTAACATTGTCCATCCAGCGATCAAGACATAGTAGTGCTCTGTTAGAGTGCGTTCAGTGAGTGCAGGAACAGTGCTGAAGATTGGGGGATGTACTTAATGGCACAAGGCCAATCCTACCCATTTAAAAACCGCTTTTAGAAGACCTTTAGCGAGAGACAGCCTGGTATACTGGAAATGCTGGCTTTGGACCCCGAGATCCAGTCGCAGGCTGGCTTCTAAGTTGTGCAGCACGGGGGAGTTGCTTAACTTCACGGAACATTTCCTTCCATAGAGAAAAAGGGATTGTAAAGATACCAGAATCATGGGGTGGTTGTGTGAGTAAATGAAACAATGTAGGTGGAAGAAATACTTAGTAATTGGTAGGCACAGTATAAATAATATAACCTTCAAAAATGTGTATCTTATAGTGTACCTTCTGGTTTCAAAGTATCTGCACTATTTGAAGTTAGTAGAAGATGCTGATGTATAATTGTTTAAGCGGAGTCTTATTTTTATGGAAAGCAAAATTGAACAAAAAAGCAATTTTTTGTCTCCAGTGAGACAAAACAACAACAACAACAACAAAAAACACATGGTGGCTGAAGCTAGAGCGAGCAGGATTGAGGTATAGAAAAAAAAAAATCTTGACATGAATGTTATAGACCCTCAGGCAGGTGACAGAGGAGCCTACCAGCTTCATCCCTGACAGCCAGGAGTCCCGCCAGGGTGCAGGAGAATGAACCAGAGGACCCCTCAGCCCTCAACAGCCCTTTTCCCCACAGGCTGCTTACACAAAAGGTCTGGCTATTTCCCCTGCTGGTGGTCAGAGCTAGTTCCTGAGTTCTAGCTTCCCTCCTTCATCGTTCACCGTTCTAATGCCTGGCACTCCCTGCTCTCCAGTGACCAGTATAAATAAACGATTCAGTGTTTGACACAGGGTAGATATCAGAGCTCTTGGCTCTCTGTGGAGAAATATATACAAATGGTCGATGGCTTTAAAAGTTTATAAAAGTCATTTTTTGGTCTCTTCCTGTTTGAGCCAGGGAGTGGCCTAGGCTCCGTCAGGCCAGCTTTCGGGGAAAGGGGCAGAGTGGTAGCCCCTAAGGTATGCCCTCATCTCCTGGCCCACCCGGTGCAAGACAGACAGACAGACAGGCACGTGGGCACACCAGAACCTGTCATTTCAACTTATTTGCATCTTCAAAAAACAACTGAGAGTAATGTTAAAATTAGAGCACACTAAAGACAGTTGGAGTTGAGGAAATTAGTTGAATGCTTCCTCGGTAATTGTCGGTGAGGATGTGAAGGGTTTGCTGTACCTGAGAGAAGCTGATAATAAACAACTCAGGGAGCCAGAAATAAACCCCCAGCTCTTCTCTTTCTTCTGTCTCTCAGAGGCACCTTTGCATGTCTGTGTCTTTCTTTTCCCTGCTCTTTCATTTTTTCCCCTAAAGACAGGAGCAGAGGTGACCACTGATGCCCACTGATCTCTGACATAAGGGAGACCTGGGCTGGCAACAGATCCTGGGGCATTTACTGACTGTCTGAGCCAAGGAGGTCCTGTTCTGGGCTGGAGGAGCCCAATGCAGGCTCTGCCCCTGGGGGTGGTAAGGTATGCACATAAATACTCTAAGTCAGGATAGAAAGTGATCAGAGAGGGAAGAACAAAACTAAAGAGACATCATACTTGGCAGGACCCTCTGGACTGAGCCTGGAAGGGTGGGGATGGTTTAGGCATCACAGTCCTGAGTATAACACAGGGTAAGCCAAGGAGTGGCTTCATTTGGGTGGATCGTAGGTTGCAGAAAATAGAAACAAGACTAGAATAAAAGAGGAAAATTAAGGCATGGGGACCTTGAATGCTTGGCTAAGTCATGATAAAGATTTATTGCTGGGCCGTGGGAGGGGGTGGTGGCAAAGAATTCTGAGCACAAGTGGCTGATGTAGAACTGGCCTTTGGGAGGGATTCCATGGCGGGAGGGTCTAGGAGGGCTTGGAGAGGAGAGAGTCAGGGAGAAAAGGGGTGATGACAGCCTGGCATGGGGTGTGGTGTTGGATACTGTGCAATCTGTCCAAGGACGAGGCAGGCAGTCTCAGCTGCTCCTGGAGTGTTAGGCTACCTCCAACAACTAGAGGATCCCAGCTGCTCACAGCATAAAGTGTCTACCTCCTGGCTGGTTTTCCATAATCATCTCCAACAGACCTTCCACTTCTCCCCTCTATGTCTGTGTTTGAGCAGTAGAGTTCCCTCAACACACATCACTTCAGGTCTGGCATGTACTTCTTACCTCCGTGCTCTGAGCTAACTCCATTTCCAGCCTTCTGTCCCACTCCAGCCTCTGCGTCCATGACGATCCCATCTTCGAACGTTAAGACAGATGAGTAGAGACACCTGACAACCCCAAGGGATGAGGCCTTAAATTCTGGTTCTGGAATCCTCTGGGGAAAGGAATATAGAATATATCCATGTGTGTAGCATGGGAAGGGCAGTGTAGAAAGCCGAGTTCACCCCTGTGGGGACAGAACCTGAGGAGTAAGGCTTGTGTTTGCTGTGCCTTCTCCCTTCCCTCCACCCACCCAGATAGATTGTTCATAATGTTGTGCTGACAGGAACTGCAGCTCATCACTGTTGGGTTTCAGCAGATGATAAAGTGACAGGAAGATTGTACCACGTTCTCCAAAAAGGCCCCCCGGGGACGATGTTGAGTGAGGGTGACTGATTTGGTTAGATTGTGATGTGTTATTTAGGGAGAAGACAGAGGAGTGAGGAGAATGGAAGGATAGATAGCAAAGAGGGGAGAAGCCCCCTCTCCTCACATGGATGCAGGCTCTGGTGGGGTTGGGGTTCACTAACCCACAACTGACCAAGAGGGTGGGGATGTGGTCAACCAGCAGTTCCCAAGAGACCTTGGGGAAAGAGGGTGTACATGTCTCCCTTTGTGAGTGGTAGTAATTGTTCTGGGAGGTTCCAATGGAGGGAGCTATTCCTATGAAATCTGCTGCCCCGAAAGGCTAATGCATGGGGTGGGGATCAGGTGAGCTCCAACTTCAAATGAGAAATCAAGGGCACTGAGAGGAAGCTGGCCTAGAGGGGCAAAGGTCTGGGAAATACCTACTCTTCGTGGGCCAGGAAAGCAGGTGCCTAGCTCAGGGCAGCATCTGCAGAGTAGAACGCCATGGCGGGGAGAAGGCAATCAAGCCTTCTTGAAGTCCTGGCCCAATAATCGAAGGTACAATGCAGTCTCTTCCTCTGCTGTCATGGAGGGTGTTGCGAACTGCTCCAGTCAGGATTCAGCCAGGAGGGCGGAGGGGAGGGGGAGAGAACAAGTATCCCTGGGAAGGGGCACATGGGTATCAATGCCCACTGAATGGGCCCGGATTGGGTTTTATCGGGTGCATTTCTTCCCCTCCCAGCCCATACTTCAGGAAATGTCTGAAGAGAGGTGGCTGATGCAAAAGTCTTGCTCAGAGGACAGTGAGGGAAAACGAGTGTCCTGTTTTGTCCCCACTGTGCATCTTAAACAGAGGCTGTATTTTAAATCACCTGCAGAGAGACTCAGGTTCATGAGAAAGGAAAGGACATCACTGTGTGGAGATGGCATGAGATCCTGGAAGGGAAGGCAGTTGGTGCTGGGAACACTTCTGTGGGGCTTTTTTAGAATCACCAGGCATGCCTGGCTGTAAGGACTGGGTCAGAGGGATGACAGAGGATGGAACCAAATGGTCCCCTCTTGCAGGAGTGAGGTTTCTTGTTTTGTCTCCTCTAGATCCTTAAATCTTCTTCTTGACAACAAAATCAGCCCCTGGGACTCTCTGGTGACAGAGAACAATGTCATCTTATAAGGGGGAAACTTCATTACCATGGACCTGCTCCTGAGTAATAGTGATGACAGAGGACAGTCAAGACCTGGAAGGGGCTGAGGTTAAACTCATGACCCAGGGAAGATGTGGACCCCGCTCCAAGAAAAAGTCTGCAGGGTGAGAGGATTTACTGAGGGAGAGACATAAAGAAGTAAAGCAGGAAGAACAGCACAGGTTGGAGATTTTGGGGGAAAGAGTTGGAAAAGAGAGCTATAGAAAAATGGAAAAAGCCATCCCTCCTTCAAGACACTTTAGTACTATCTGCAAAAAATTGCTATAATAAATATATATCTGTTATGGCTGCAAATGTGAATGGTGCCCTCTAGAGTTGTGCAGTGCACAACCTGCATCACTGTATATTGCAACTCTGCTGCTGCTGAATATTGTAGGACCTTGTACAGATAGATTAGTAAACAAGGATTTTTAGAATGCTTTTCTCTGTGTGATGTAATATATGTTCCCCTTTATCATCTCCTCAAGAACCTTTAGGGGAAAAAAAATTATACTGCTTTTTCACAGCTTTTGGAGTTAGATTTGTTTTTCTTTTTAATGTGGCACTGTATGAAACCAGGCCTTAAGGCTGCAGCAGTATGGCTCAGATATATTTGGATGACACTCATTTGCGCACACAGCTAACAGGATGTGCACTCCAGGACCGATGATGACTTGGCTCCCTGTCACAGTAATCAGTCTCTAAAGTGCCAGGTCCTTCTTCTGTCAGGGAGGCAACAGGGCAAGGGGGCACTTCTGTTCTGTCCTACAGGATCTCTTATCCACCCTTTCAAAGTCTGAAGCTAAATCACAGGGAACAGAAGTCACAATGAGGTTCTCAGCCCACTGGGGATGTTGGTCCAAGACTGGGTTGTTAATACAAAGATAGAGGATCTGAATTACCGAGCCAAAGTGAGTGCTGGGGGCCTCGAAACCAGAAAAGTTGCAAACCGGGTGGGCAGGAGGTGCTTAAAGCATTCTGGAACTGTTTGCTGATGCCTGTGGTGATCTTCTGAACAATTCCAGCATGGACATGTGTGGATTGAGCTCATTTAAAGAGGCTTTGAAGGGACAGACATGCAGAGGAGAACATCAGGGCTGTGCATGGCCCCCTCACTCCTGCTGGGCCTGCTTTACCACTGTAGAACTCCTTGGAGGTTTGCTGGGGGGCAGCTGGGTGGAAGTACTCAGGGAGTAGATGTAATGAGGAAAGGCAGCAGTGCTCAGGATGGATTGAGAGCATCAGCCTGCTGGAGCCTGGCCCAAGTTGTAGTCCCTGAGGCTCTGCGACCTTTCACCCTTGGCCTCCAGTTCTCCTACATGAAGCGAGGAAGAGGGGGCAATGGGGAAGGGGTCAGAACTATGAATCTCACCAGCTGGCTAAGCGGGATTATTGTCGCATAATAAATCCAGGGCCAGGCATGTTTATGAGGCTCTCAGAAGCTGCAGGAACAATATCATTTAGAAAACATTTATGCTCACAAGGCGAAGGCAGTCCCTCCCTCCCCCAACCCTTTATTTATGAGGCATGCCAGGTAATTAAGTGAGAGCTGGGAAGGGAGGAGGTTGGGAGAAGATCACCCCTAAATAATCCTGCCCGGTGAAGCCACCATCTGGGCTGCTGTGCCAGAGAGATGGTTCCCATATGGCCAGATAGTTGATGAGCGGTGCATGGATCTGAGGGCCGAGTAAGAAATAGCCAAGAAATGTAAACGGACCCGCACCGGCATGATCTGAGCTCCTGGAGGGCAGGGAGCATGTCTTCTTCATTAATAGATCCCTGGCACCCAGCACAGTGCCTGGCATATGCTAGCTCTTGAATGCATGTTGTTGAATAAATTCACTCACCCATTTATTCAAAACAATTTAACAAGTGCTACCATGTGCCCGATACTGTGCTCGCTCTGCACTGCTTTGTAACAATGAGAAACAGCGGACAAAGCCACTGCCCCCATGCAGCTTCCAGTCCAGCAGGCATCAGGCACTGAAGAGATGCTGACTCCGCTGATCCTTTCACTGGTTTCCCCACCAAATATGGTTACAGGAAAGTGGGGGAGGGAGAAGAATGAAAAATGAGGGGTAATCAGGTGTAGTGCCTTGCAAGGCCAAGTTATTACCAGGGAGCTAGAGAATTAAAGGTCAGAACAAAGGACCATTCTTCTAGCATAAAAAGGTTCAAAAGTTTTGTTGGCAGAAGGGCTATGAATTGCGTGTAGGCCCAGAGAAGGTCTTTTGCTGGTTAACCCTCATAGGACTTGATCTCTGACTTTATTATCTCAGAGTGACCCAGAAAAGGGTAACCCGAGGTCAGAGCCTGCTGCCAGCCAGAGTCGTCAACCAGCTGGATGTTCTTGTTCCCATCCCCCACCTCATAACTCAAACGGTCCTCCTCCTCATCCCCCCACCTCACCTGCGACCGAAATCAGTGAGCCAGTCCTCGCCTGGGACCTGAAGATTCCTGGCCATGAGGAAGGGCGCTGCCCCCCGAGGGGCTGGAGCTGCATGGCTGGGTGCTGTAGTCTTTTGGTTTTTAGGATGGCACGCCAGTCTTGGGCCATTGAGCTGCCACAAAAGTACTCTAGTAGATTTTAAAATATATGTCTCCATATGTAAAGAACATTTAACTCTAAGAGCACCCATTAAACCTGTGAAGTATGCACGCACAGGAAACACTTTGCCCACTCTCACAATGTGTACTTGGGAGTGCAGGTCTGTGTCTTCACACATGTGTGGGTGTGTTGGTTACCATGAGCAAGAGCCAGTGAGGAGAACTCAGGCTCCCTTTTGAGCCTCCCCTCAGGAGGACCAGTCTTGAAAGCCATGCTGTGAAAAGCAAAAGCCATGGGCGGAGGTCTTGGAGTATGAAACATGCTGTGCAGAGACAGGGGCCAGCGTGTTAGGAGGCACCAGCCATGGGAGGAAGGAAGCCATCTGAGAAGTGGGTCCTGCCCCACATGGTACCCACAAGGCTTGGAGTTCTAGAATTCCCAAAGCATACAATCGCCAGCTAGGTAAAGTGGTTGTTTCAAGTTCCTGTGTTTTAGGGCAATTTGTTGTGCAGCAATAGAAAACCGGAAAGAGACCCACTAAGGAGGGGGTCCTTTCTGCTAGAGTCCTGGCCTATATGAACACCTAGCAAGTTTGAGCAGACTCAGTTTAGCCTGAGGCTTCTCTGTGGAGAAGGGATTTCACCAGAGCCATTCCCAGTGCCAGAAGTACAGAGGCCAACTCCTCTAGCGCATACCCTGCCGGCCCTGGCCATTAATGCTCCCCCAGCCTCAGCCAGAGCCTCCACTCCCCTGTCTCTGGAACCAGCATGCTCAAAGCCCAAGGCCAGGCTGTCCTGCACTTGGGTGCCTCTGGCCTTCGCTACTGTGTGAGCCCTGGAGGAGGGCACGCGGTCCTGTGAGTATGGAATGCCAGGCTCAGTGCCATGCGAAGGAGATGTCTGGGGAGGTGCACAGGACAGAGGTGCACAGGACAAGAGGATGGTAGGCCGTCTCAGGCAGGGGCTGTGGAAGGTAGGGGCCACCAAAATCCCTCAGTGGGTATGGCTTCAGAGAAAAGTGTTTTATGCCATTAAGTAAGACCAAATTGGGCTTTATGAGTGAAGTAGAGTCTATGTTTAAGACTTTAAAAAAGACATTTACTGCCAATTTCTGCTTAGTGCTTTACTTATGCTATTAAGCTTCCATTTCGTGCACAAATGAATTACGCGGCGAGCGCTCTAGCTTAGTTTCAGGAGGCAAACTGTGGCCGGCCTAGCGCCTCCCTGTTACTGTGGTGTCAGTGAACAGAAGGACGTTGGATGCAGCCCGGGCAGATGGACAGATTAGCTCTGCTCCGCGATTACCTGCATGTAGCCACACTGTCAGGGGGATTCTCAAACTCCAGGACTGAGAGGTAGAGGGAGGAAGCTGGCAGGTCTCTGGGCCACCCCAACTTTGCTGGCTGCTCAGTAAGTTCCCAGGGACTGTGTTGTTTATAAGCTATGGAAGAAGCAGAGACCAGGGGTCCCTCTCTCAAAAGCATCCCCCATCCTTAGTCTCACAGTATCTGAGTAGCAGCCCATTAACAACAAGCGGGAAGGCAGATCCCACCAGAACGTCTGATTCCTTAAGGAACCACTTTAAACCATTCTGCAGAAGCCTAGGGCACATGTCTACCCTCTGCTATTAGGGATACTTTCAGAATTACAAACCTAGCCCTTCTACCTCCCTTGCTACTGACCAGTTTGTTGTCCTCAGCTTTCAAGTAACGTTGTAGGATGGAAAAGCTGCTCAACCTTTTACACATCTGACTCAACAGTTCCCCTAGATCCTTCTCTATCTTACTGGTTCTGACTTGGGAAAAAGTTAGCTTTCTGACCCAGTTTTAGTGGTTCCAAATATCTCTCCATGGGGGCTTGCCACACCATTGGAGATTCTGTTATTTGAGAATTCATGCTCTGAGTGAAGGTGTTGCGTCTCCAGGAGTCCTCTATGAAATTGTAATTCACCCCAACTGTGGAACCATGTGAAGTCTTAGTAGCCATTAATGTTCCTGTCCTTCCCATCAGCTGGGACTCCCACTTGCCCAAAGCCCCATAGAAACACATCACTCATGTACTTCCCTGATTCACAGCATCCAAGCTGCTCTCTGAACTTTGACAAGCTTTGCCCTCTGCTTCCCAAATAGTACAGAATACTTCTGCCTTCTGATCTCATGATGCTCTTTCCCTATTCTTGACCCTACCTCACATCTCTGATTTACCATTTGCCTTCTTTCTCAACCACAGTTCAGAGATCCACCCCCCCCCCCCAACCCCGCCAGGTTCTCTGCTCTAGGCTGTCCTAGAATAAACAGCCAGCTGGTTCCCTGGGAAGGTAGACTCCCAGAATGCTTTCCACATTTGCCAGGTCCTTCATGGAGCAGGAGAGCCAATGCCTAAGGATTGCTTAGTAGGGCTGTGAGGGAAGAGTGGAGCACTGTGGGAAAGAAGCCCTACCATACAGGGTTTTGGGGGCTGTTTCAGGGGTTTGAGCACTCAGCACTGGATCAGCTAGGCTGGGAGAGAAGGTGAGGATAGAGAACTTGAAGTCAACCTCCCCCTCTGCACGGAGTTACTCAAAAGAAGCCCTTTTTATTATCATTCTGGATCATAGACCGTGGTTCTTATTTATTTGTAAATCCCAGGACAGTCACTGAATCAGAGAGGGTCACAGTTGGAAGGGACATTTTTCTTGCAAGGCTGGAGAGGTAAAGGGCTTTGACCAAGATTACAGAGCCATTGAGTGGCAAAGCTGGACTCTACCATCCATGCCCTCCTCCCTGTTTGTTTAGGGCAGCGTCATTTCCAGGGAGTCATTCATATGGAATTCAAAGTCCACAGTGCCTCTGAGATACAATAGTGATTGCACGGGAGAGTCGCCTGGGCTGCCTACACAGACCACACCCCAGATGGCAGAAGGAAGTGGATTCTGCCAATGGCAATAAACCAGTTTACCTAACAGTAGGGATGAGGATAGTTCCTTTGTTCTGTGTGACTTCTGTCTTGCTAAAAACAGTCCATGAAGCATTTCCAGATAGGCAACCCCTGGGAATCTGAATTGGATTATGAGCATTTATCCACCTGCCTAATGAACATTTTTGGGCATCAACTGTGCGACCGGCTCTGTACTGTATATCGAAGATCCAACAGTGAGCAAGACGTAAAAGGTATCTGCCTCAGAGACCTCACAGTCTAATGAAGGATTTAGATAAATCAGATATAACCCAGATCAACTTAGGGCTATGATGTGCAGAAGTTCAGAGTGTTATATGGAGAGGGTGACTCATACAATTTATTGTCCAAGATACTTAAGAGAATGTGCTATTAATGATTATGTGAGTACAGCATATACAAACCAGGACCATTCTGGACTAGCCACCTTAGTCACAGAAATAAAGAGAAGATTTTAAAAAAGAGTAAGATGTGGGAAATAAATGAGGGAAAGCTTCCTGGAAGAGGGAACCTACAAGCTGACTTGAAACAACTTTACTACAAGGATTCCCATAATGTGTATTGATAAGGTAATTTTAAGTATGTATCAGAGATTCAAAATCTAGTTTTATTCATCTTATTCACTGGACATGCAACTGCTTTTCATTCATCCAGCGTCCTCCCCTCCCCCAAGTTACCCCGGGCCCACTGTCAGGTGATCTCTCAATAAGCAGACCCCACATTCATCCTCGAAAAGCAGAGTTATTTCCAGAAAGTACCAGACACAAGCCCCAGTTGCAGACCCTCCAGAGTGACTAGAATCTCCTTTTATCCACAACCAGGAGTGATCAGGACAAAACCTCCTTTCTAAGTACCAGACACTATCAATTGCTCAATGAGGTTTTTACCCTTGGCTGAATCAATACTTTTCTGTAATATTTTTTTCCCTAATGTGACTTCTCACCTCTCTTTCTCTCTCCTTTCTTGTTTGGCTTTTATGTCTCTTATCCCCAAGAAATCTCCCAGGTGTTTTCCCCACTGTTGCGTCCCCTCGTGCTCATGTTCTCACCCACTGCCATGTTAACATTCTCCAAACCCACACTGCATCCTTCATCCATGGGACATCCTCATCCATAACAAAGCAAGAAGAAAATTGAAATACCGATGGGGAGAAAGGGTCCATTTGCTGAAGTGACCTGCTAGCTTTCAAACAGAACTACTGGTCAGTTAAGCTCCTGGAAGAGGCGTAACTGATTAGGGAGTTGCTAATACGACGTCATGAAGCTCTGACACGAGAGTCCTCTGTGATGCCACAGTGCTTTAGTGTCTGGTGGAGAAAGCCAGGGGCCAGTGCAGGTGGGTGATGTGGGGATAATTATAACAACAGCCAAGAGCTCTCCTTGCCTTGTGTAAACTTAGCCAGAGCCATGATACCTCCTCCCTCCAGGCATCTTTGATCTGGGAGGTCTAGGATGCTGGGAAGAGTCAGAAATAAACAGCTGTAACCCATGTAACTGTCTCCCCAAACCTAAGACAATTTTAAATTTGCTGTTTATAGTTAGTCTAGCCACAACAGTTAGCTTTGTAAATAAGTGATGTAAGGCCCCACAGCATCTCACAGTCAGTCCCTTCCCACAGTTGAAATGAAGAACAAATAAAGTGTTGGTGAAGTGGAATTTGCTATAAGAGGCAGCTTTTTAATTCAATCACTGCCCCTGGGCATGGGGGCAGTGTAGAGGGGATGGCGGTGGGGAGAGATGGTGGAACTGATTCAAGGGGAAATGGAGAAAACATAGAGGAACTGCCTTTTGAATATTATGGGATGTCTTTCATGGACAACATTAAAGTCAGAAGGTAGCCAGAGCCCAAATCAACCCTTAGCGAGACCCTAAAAGCCCTCCTACCACCAATGAGGACATTCAAAGCAAAAAAAAAAAAAAAAAAAAAAAAAAATCAGAGGCCTTTACATTAGGTGTTCTCTGTTTTAGAAGCCTGTGGTGTAGAGGTCTGTGTACTAACAATTAGGAATGGAAATTGAAGGTGAAAGTAAAAGTAGTATGATTGATAGATTCTATTTGGTCAGAGCAGTTATCTTATATGTATTCAATATTGAGCAGTTGCAGACAAACACTGAGAAATCCCCACACTCTGCCATGATCCCTAATGCCCCAAAGAGGCCTTCCCAGTGGATGCCAGACTGAGGGACGGAGAATATGATAGGGCACCAGACTCCACAAATTACAGGAAGGGGAGGAGGCTGTAGGTCAGGCCAGGGGCCACCTCTGTCTCTTCTTCTCCTTGCCCCCCAACCTTAGAAAGAAAAATTAGTCATTAACACCAGCCCTACAGAGCCATTCCATCTGAATATTCTCTGTAATTGGCCGTATTAAAGCTCGTATCTGTGTATAGTTTATATTCAAGAGTAATTTTCAATTCTTCTCAACTAATCCCTTTGGGTGTCCTAATAAAGTATCTTTTACAAATTATGAAGAAAAGGATCCCCCAGTGAAATAAACCAGATTTTTATCCCACTTGCAGGGTAGTGCCCAGGCAGTAACTACTCCCATGAGAAGGGGCCGCCCCTTACAAACACACCTCGCACATTTATGGCAAATGCAATTTACCTTTGGTTCTGTGTCGAAAGTTCTGGCACTTTTTAAATTCCCAGCACAAAGTAGGACTGAGGCGAGGAGCAGCTGGCAGTGCCGGAACAACACTAAGATGGGAGTCCCCATCAGCATGCGCCCCCAAGGCTGGGTGTCCCCAGCCAGCATGGAGACTTAGCAGGCACCGGCTGTTGGGTCCCTACACCATCGTCTGTGTCAAACACTGGGGTCAAATGGGGTGATTGTGGCCTGAAATATGAAGGATTTAAACAATTCAGACCATTATTTCTGGTTTATTACCCTGACTTGTGTTTTCTGTGGAAGGGTTGATGGCTTTGGTTTATGAGAGCCAATGAAAGCATGACAGATTCCTGGAGGCCCTGAAAACTCATTCTTATGTCTTCCTCCCACCATCCATCCATCCTCTCATACTCTCCTCCGCCACTCCTCACCCTCCACACATACAAAATACAAGTATGCTCTCCCTTGCTATAACAACTGGACCATTATGGTCTAGAAAACAGGTACTTTCAAAGCAAAGATACGGAAGTCGTGGGGGAAGGATTTCTAAAGGATGGGAGTCCTCAGGCTGCTTGAGTCATCTCTAGCACATCAGAGCTGAGAGAATCCTTGGAAACCATCGAGCTGCTCACTTTCCTTTTACGGCTGAGGAAGCTGAGATCCAAAGAGGAACATTAGTAACACAGGCAGTCTGTGACTTCCCAGTTCTCCTTGTCAAAAAAATTGATCTCATCCACGGCCTCCCTAGACCCCTCCAACTTCAGCCTCAAGCCATACTCAGGATGTCATTCTTCATATCTGTGTTCTGCACATGCCTGAAGAAGACAGCTGTGCCCATCTGCTTCCCTCCTTCCAGCCCAAGCCATGCTTTTCCTTGAAGAACATGGAGAAAGGGCACGAGTAGTCCTACATCAGAGGTTTGACTTCCTCAGGTGCCTCACTAAAGATCATCTGGCCCTGCCCGTCACTGAGGAGGGACACTGAAATCTCAAGTGGTGACATGATCTGAATAGACTCTCACAGCCTGCTAGAAAAAGCCAGCTGGAAACCAGGCTGCCTCATTTCTGAACCTGTCGTCTTTCTGCTCCAGGGTTCCTGCTCTACTGTCTGCCGGAACCTCAGCTCCAGCCCTGTCTTCATTTTAGCCTCATTGCAGTGAAAACAGAGCTCCTGGCTTCTGTCCACCATGGCCCATGAAGGAAAGAAAGGGGAACTGAGGGTACGTGAACAGGCAGCACTGAGCCCCAACCCGAACCTCTCTCCCTTCTTCACACAAACCCAAGCCAGCAGAGGAAAGCCATAGTGAGTCACTGCATTCCTGGTGGATAGAGAGCATCTCTGTCTGCTTTTGCCAGGCCTCTCGCTCCGGGCTGACTCAGGCTGGCAGGGTCCAACTGAACATTCTCTCCCTGCTGAAAAATGAGCATTCTCAGAATCTCAGGACACACGCAGCCGTGGAAAAAGTAAGTACATGCAGACCTGCAGAGACATGCATGCACACACACACTCAAGTACCCCCACTGGGAGGAGCAAGTGCTGAAGAATAAGCATACCTGACTTAAAGCCCAGCTGTATCTCCAGAAAAAGAAGATTCTAGAAGTGCTTGAATTTACCAGGAGCAGTTCCAGGGCCTGCTAATCTCAAATCTCCTCCATTTCCTTCTCTGAAAAATGGGAATAACAATACCTACCTTGAATGATCATTATGAGAATTTGAGAAAAATGTAAACCCCCTAACCCAGTGTGTGCATCAATGAAATGTCGTTTTGCTATGCTAATCCCTTACTGTTCACAATCACCTCTCCTTTCTTGGATTATTTGATCACTATCCAGAGGTGTGGGCATATCCAACTCCAGAGCAGCACTGATCAACATGATAGGAGAAGGATGCCATCAAGAAGCATGTGACCTAATATGGGCCAGTTGCAGGCTCTTCTCTACAAAGAGAAATGGGACCAAGAGAGAAATTAAGCTTCCCAGGTGGCCAGGACCACAGCAAGCAAACTCAAGGATTGTGGGCAGCCATGCTGTACAATATTTATGGGGAGTGCAAGAAGCAGGTGTGCAGGTCCAAGAGGAGACTTGGAGAGACACGCAGAGAGACACAGAGGTGGAAGAGAGTGACTTTCTGGGCCAAAGTTATGTTCCTTTCTCTGGCTGCCACAAGGCAACTCTACAGCCCAACATTTCCCTTGTTTTCCTTAAGCTAGCTTGAGTTGGTTTCTGTTACTTGCAACCTCATTAGTCCTCATTAGAGAATGACTGTGATGATCATATGCACATAAAGATAGATTTTATCTTTGACTTGTTTCCCCAAAGCTACTGAAGAATGTGGCTTTAAAACCATAGTGGTGCCCACAACCCTGGGGCAATGGGCAAACTGTAGTATAGGCCACTGGCATCAAATATGAGGAAGAAGGTTGGTTGGGAGTGAAGACAGATGCCTATCTCTCCTCTTTCTACCTGAAGTTTTTTTTAGAACATACCTGGCTTATTGGAACGTGCATAGCCCTTTAGAGCTCTGCCAGTTACCTTGGAAAAACAGCCTAAAGTTCAGAAACTTTCAAGTAATAATCTTACTGTGAACGATTGTGTATAAAGCACCAAACACAAAGTGGAGTGCCCCGTGAGTGGTAGCTCTTACTATCAAGCACCACCCCCCATTGGTAACTAGCATCCACAGACATTCCCAGAGCATGTCCCCAGAGTTCCTTTAATCCTTACCACTCTCAATGTAAGCAAAGGGACCCTTGTTAAACAGAAGAGTATGTCACCTTTCTTTCTTTTCCTTCCTAGACTGAGAGTTCTGGAAGACACCCTCCAGCCTTTGGAGGCCCTCACTGGCTCTGCCTAAAACACCCTTGGCTAGTTCTCTCCTCCATCTCTGGGCAACCACATTTACTGGTTGTCAGCATTTTATAAGGTACCCTAGGATAATATGAAAATACACCAAAAATAGAACATATGGTCCCTCCTATCCTCAAAAAAGTGATGGGAAATGATATTTTTGTAAAGTAACGTCAGCACAGTGAATGCAGCGCAAGTGAAATATCTGCATATCAGAAAGGTGCTGAGGAGGGTGTGAGTGAATTCACCAAGGTTTGGAGACAAGGGATGCAAGAGCTCAGAATGACGGCAAGGAAGAAATAAAGGTTCAGAACTTGTAAATCAGTTTTGCAAGAGAGAATACAGTGAAACAATGAGAAGCTTGAGACAGAGGGTGAGCACGTAGGCTGATGATACAGGTTTTCATGTCATCTGAGTACTAAAAGCATGTGAAGAAATGAATTCACAGCATAGTGGTTTTCAAACTTGGCTGCGTGTTAGAACCACCTGGGAGCTTTAAAAATACTGAAGGATGCCAAGTCCCACTCCCAGAGAATCTGATTTCATTGGTCCAGGGCACTGCCTGGGAATCAGGATCTTGAAGAGCGCCCCAGATGATTCTCCTGTGCAACCAAGTTTGGGAACCACCATCACCCTACAGGAGGACAAATGGGGTGGGATCAGGCAGCTGTTGTACATTTTCTCTGCTGATGAGGATGAGCAAGGTGTGAAAAGTTAAGAGGTTTGGGGTTAGGGATGAAGGAGATACTCTTCATACTAAGTGACCCATCTTTAATTTTCCCTCGAGTCTGACTTCACTCCTACAAGTGACCCAAGCTTAGGCATCCTCCCATTCACCCCTGTTGCCACAGTGCTCAGACCCCCCAGGCTGATTCTCACCCGGTCAATGCCTGAAGGAAAGTTTCCAGGGCCTGTGGCCTGATAGACCATTCATTGTGCACAGAGGGAGGTCAAGCCCAGCTGAGTGGGCGGCTCTAGCCCTGTTGGCTCTCAGCACAAAGAGAGTGTTGGTAACCGCACATTTCCAAAGTTCTGATTCCGCTCTTTCCTCATTGATGCTGTTTCTGCTGACCAGTATCTTGGCACACGGCAGGAGAGGGGGCGGGCAAGAAGCAGCAGCAATGAGAGTCATTTCAAGCCCAAGGGAGCTCTGGAGATCTGTCTAACTCTTTCTAAAGTCTGATGAGCAAACCAAGTGAGCTGTAATCCTTGCACTTTGCGTCTACGTTTAGACTTTGGTTAATCTGTACTCGGTACCGGCTATGTGTAAAGTACTCTGTGCTACGCAGACTGAGGCCAGGGAGGTACAGATGGTCCCCTGCACTGTGGAGGATACAATTTGAAGTGACCGAGGGGCTCATGACCACTCCTCACACTGCGTGTGCGTGCACGCGCACACACTCACACACACACACACACACACTCTCTTAACTATAAGCCGCGCAGCCATTTTATATGACATGGCCCGTCATGCCCTCTTGGATAGAGCTGATTGGGTGAAGATTGGGCCCCTGATCCAAACTGGACCTCTCAGAGGCTTTCTTCACAAATTAGAAAGGACAGCTCATGTTCACCAGATGGCTGGACAAGTGACTGAGGAGCGACAAGTGGCCATGATTCCTGCTGGAGGATCAAGAAACAGAGAAGGATGAATCCCACAGGATGACCAGGGATAACCATCTCCCATCTGGCACCAGCGCCCACCCGAGACCCAGATACGTATCTGCCCTGTCCTACAAGAGATGTATGTAACTTTCCTTATAATTCTAAACCATTGTTTAAAAAGCTAAGCTGTCTTGAGTTTATTTCTGTTATTTGGAAATAATAATAAAAACTTACATGAACATAGTATTTACTATGTGCTGAATACTGTTCTAAGTACTCTACATATATTACCTCATTTAATTTTCCCAGTACTCTTCTGAGTTAGGTACTGTTATGATCTCCAGTTTATGGGTGAAGAAAGGGAAGGCACAGAGTGACTGAGCTGTCTAAGATTATGCAGACCAAATTGTATAAAATGGATGCATAGTCTGATTTTATTTACAACCCCCGATGCAAACGAGACAAGATACTCAGGACACAGTTAATATCAACAGGAGACACAGGACCGTGTCTGAATAGCCACAGTTTAAAAAGGGCACCCGCAGCCAGAGTCGGTCAGGCAAGCTTCCTAGAAAGGCAGAACAGAATAGAAAGCCTTTCCCCATCGAGACAACAACTCGCCAGCTGAGTGGAGTTGGAAGTGAACCTGTCATGGACAAGAGGGGCCCGGAGGCCATTAGCAGGTCTTGGGATCCACACCGAGGATGTCAGGTGTGGCGGAGACCCAGGGGCTTATACCTGGGAGATGCTCACTGACGGTGGCATTCAAGAATGTCCTCCTCTGCTGGAAGAACTGATGGAGGCGGGCAGCCCAGGGGGAGGCTCTGGCAGCCTCTCCAGTAGGAGGCCATGAGGGCCAGGGTGGGGGCAGCAAGAATGGAGAAGACTCTGATCCCTGTTTCAGCTTCTTTGCCAGAAATGCTCTGGCTTGCCTCAGAGCCTCAAAGACTGTACTTTCATTTCTTCAGTCTTTCTGCCTAAAGAGTCTTCAGTCCAAAGTAGGGGCACTCTCTAGTTCAGTCCGTCAGTCGGTCATGAGGATGGAACCCCTGTGAGCATGGTACTGAATTCCAGTTACAAAGGCGAGGGGGCTAAACCCTACCCTGGGCAAGCCAGCCCGCCTGCAGCTTCTGAACTACACTGGATTGCCTGGCTGTGTCCCCAGCCTGCTTCCAGAAAAACATTCAATCTGAGAAATACAGAAAGGGACAAAAACCCATGATGCTTCAAAACCCTTTTCTGTGGTGTTTGCATAATGCAAACCTTCACGTGCTCAGGAGGCAAAAGATAGGGGGGAGACAAGATCCATGACTGAGCCTAAAGCATTAAAGTAAAAAATGGATTTCAATAAAACATGATATAGAAACAAGAAATAACTGTAAATGGAATTGAAAGCAAATGACATAAAACTTCAGCACAAGGCTGCTCATTGCAATTCTGGAAACTTTTCTTCTCGCAGCTGCGCTGCCATCAGTATTCAGGGTATTTTTCTTTCCATCTCTGTGGATTTATCACGTGAAGTGACGTATGACAGCTCTCAGGTCTCACACAGCTTCGGCAGAGGCCTCTAAACTTCTGGGGACTGGGGTTGGACAAGTGTCCAAGCTTCCCCAGAGATATTAAAGGGGAGGCCAGGGCCAGCATTGAGGAAAGGATCCTTCCTGCCTACTTTTGAGGGAGCAGAAGGTTGAGGATAGGAGAGACAGGAAGGGACCCCAATCCTCTGCTCCATCAATAAGAAAGTATGACACCCTCTCAGGTCTCCTCTCCAAGGTGCCTCTTTTCCCATATGCAAAACAGAAGCTGTGGTCCCAGCCCAGAGAAAGCTCTTGGGTAGAGGGGAGCTGAGGGGATTGCCCAGGAGACATTAGCTCCATAGTCATTGGGTCGTGAGGACAGGAAGGGAGCATGTACCCAAATGGCACATGACTCTGAGAACTCTGCTGATGCAACATGTGCTGTCCCTAACCAGAATGAATAGCGCAGAATATTCAAGTCCCCGGAAGCCGTGGGACTTGACATGATGTTCAGCTCCATAAATTTTCCTAATATAATCTTCAAGTCCTAGTTGGACATCTTGATCATCATCTGGAACACTGTGTCCTTGCAGCCCTCAGAAATCAGCCAGTTGGTGCCAGGCCACTAGCCGCCTCACTTCTGATAATCAGGGTTGAAGGGGGCTCGAGTTAGATGACCTGTAAGAATCTCTTACCACCCCCAGAGTCTGTGGCTACAACTTGGAATTCATATTAAATGTTGCCTCCTGAAGTCCTTGCATACTATAAAGATTCCTGTTTTGAGGGAGTCTTACATGTGTTACCTTCTCCCATCCTTATCCTAAACCCAGGAGGCAGACATTATCACTCCTATTTTGCATAGGAGGAAATTGGGGCTCAGAGAAGTTAGGGGAGCCAGTCTGATGAGAAGGTGCACTGGTTATAAGCATGGACCTGACTAAAGGTCATGCTCCTGAACATGTTCATGTTCATGAACCTGACTTCAGATCTCACTTCTGCTTCTAGTAGCAAATCCTTGCACAGGTGACTTAACCCCTATAAGAAATAATGGGATGGGACCATAGACTAAGCACCTGGCGCATAACAAGCACTTGGTGAATGGTAGCTCTTGGAGCTGGTGCTTATTCTTATAGTAAGAAAATTGCCCAGGATCATACAATTAACCAAGAAGCTGAAGTGGAACTGGAGCTTGGTCCCTCCGTTTACAAAATCTGTGCCCCTTCCATAAGCGGACACCCCTTTTAAGTGTGTGCAGCCAGAGAGCAATAAAGATAGCCATTTATTGATCATCAACAAGTGCTAGCTATTGGAGTGAGTGTTTACACTGATTGCGCTCAGCCTTCTCAACATCTGAGGCAGGTGCTGCTCTTCCTCTGAGAGCCTCCATATTGCATATGGGCCAGAATTTGATCCCCAAATTCTCTGACACCAGTTAAACTGTGCACCTCTGCACCCAACATTCTGGAAATACTTAGAAGGGACGTCATCAAGGATTTCATCATGCATGGGTGTGTCTAAGTGGGGCGGAAGCCAACCTGAAGGGAGAGACTCCGGCAGCTTTGCCGGATTGGGATTGGCAGTGTCGTGGGAGCATTGCCCATTTTAGAAGCCACCTTGCTCCTTGGAGTCCCCCCCCCCCCCCCCAT
This sequence comes from Meles meles, assembly GCF_922984935.1. Lineage (NCBI taxonomy): Eukaryota > Metazoa > Chordata > Mammalia > Carnivora > Mustelidae > Meles > Meles meles. The sequence goes on along the minus strand of NC_060073.1, from coordinate 110,465,304 downwards.
TCCCTCAGCCCCTCCATCAACTTGTCACTGCATGGACAGGGATGGTGGACACCTGCTTGCCTTTCAGAGCCCAGGGTCTATGCTAGATCAGTGACTGATTTGTCCCATCCCCCACCTCAATCCGTGCCCATTTGAGAATGAATAGATACATTATGAGTCTTAACAAGAGAGATTGCTCAACCAAGAGCCTGGCCGTAAGGGCTGGGTAGAGCAGGGGAGAGGAGAAGTGAGACTTCCCACAGGGGAATGTGGCTGCATACCGTTTGATATTATATTCCAAATCCAGCCTTCAGTCACTCACACAGGGATCTGCTTCTCCCTTTGAGGAGCCACCTGCTGTCAGTGATGCTGTGCTGAGAAGGGAGCCCTGCCCCCTCTGCCAACTTACTGAAGACAGTGACATCCAGATGCCCAGCCCAGGAGGCCCAGAAGACCCCCAGGTTTGGCTGAGGCTCAGCTCCTGCCAGTGCCACGGACATGTGGGCTCCGTGCAGCCCTCGGGCTTGGAAATGAGAAATGCTGCCCTAGGTCAAAAGAAGTGCTTTTGAAGTCTCAGCTTTCATCTCCTGGTGCTCCCCCAACCAGAAGTGACAGGGAGGAATAAAATGCAATTTATTCACCAGCCCTGGAGGCTCATTTCCAAGCACAATAGCCATACCAGGCAGCGGGCCTTCCCCAGACAAGACGAAAGAGAAGAAAGGAAAACCAAAGAAAAAAGAAAAGCATCTGAAGAGAATCAGGCCATTACAGGAGGGCTTTACAGGATGACCTGCTGGGCCACAAAGGAAGCCAGGGGCTCTGTTTGGTGCCTGAGGCACCTCTGTCCAGGCCTGTCTGGCATATGAAAATGGCACCCTTGGGAACAATAGCTCTTGAGTGATATTAGAAATAAGGCAACAGGTAAGAAGTAAGGCCACAGGTAGGAATAAGGTCCCTGCTTAGGAATAAGGCCACAGACACTGGACCTCAGAAGAGTCAGGGCAGCCCCAGGGCAGGCCCTCACCTCACCTGAGGCAGCAGGAGAATTGGGGCACAAGGGAATGGGCTGGGAGGTTCTTCTGGAGTTGCTCTCAAGGCGACTCAAGGAGAACAGTCACTTCCCCTCTTTGAGCCTTTGTCTGCTCCTTTGTGAAGAAGAGGAAATACCTACTTCATCCTGTTGGTTTAGGACAAAAGGGAAGAAGACATGGACAAAATAACCAAAGTGGTACCATTCAAAGGACATTCAATGAAGCCTTCCCTAATTCATCCAGACACTCAGTCATGACCTCATGTTACCATCATGTCTGTTGGAGCATCGATCCCACTGGGTAGATGGACGCTACACTCATATTTTGGCCAAACACCAAACGTGAACATCAATATGGGGCCAAAGCCGCATATCACCATTGTAAAAGTGACCTTCCAGAATTCAGGAATAAATCTGAAATAGTATACCAACTCATTATTATTACAATTGTTTAATTAAAATTGTTAGTGGTTAAATTTCAGAAGTTTGGTGTCACAGAGTTCAGAACGATCAGCTGTATGATCCCAGTGTAGGCACGGGAACTCTGATGAGTGCTCATTTCCAGTAGCGATCAGTAGGAGACTGGGATATTTTGAATGTGCTTTGGTTGTTCCCAGTACTTTTTTTTCTTTCCTATGCGTGTTTTTATTATATCTTGACAGAGGAAGGTTTATCATGGATATTGTTGCACATGATCTTTGAGGTTTTTCTCTTCACAGAATCCTGAGAATGACATACTACTCTGAACTCAACCTCTAAAATGGGAAGAATTTGCAAATTGGAAAGACTCATGATCTAAAGTGGCATTTACAAATGGAACAGTAAATTCAGATTTTAATGGTAATTTTGTTTAGTGTTATGAATGCTAATACACCAAACAATTCTGCAAAAGAGAAGAATTATGATATATTCTAATCTCTATCTTCAGCTTGTACTATTATTTAAATTTTTACAAATATTTCTATGTTCAGAAAAGATATAAAATTATTCCCGAAGTTATCTAGCCAACACACTTTCTATCTCCTTTTTACTGTTGAAAGTTCTGAATAATGTTTTTGCACACAAAAATCAACAGCTTTCAAAATGAGCATGAATTGCTGCACCATTTTAATCTTTCAGTAATGAATATAGATTTATTCCTGAACTGACATTGATAGAATTTCAACATCTCAAACACGAGATTTTTTTTTCACTTTGATTCTCATATGTTTGATTACCTCTGTACCTGTATTTCAAAGAGAATGTTTAAATAAAAACAAACCTTAATGGAATACTCCATATTATTGATATTGCTATGCCGATTTTATTTGTTAGTAACCTATGTGATTAGTTATACAAAAGTCTAAGAGTGTCAGACATGAGTGGACATTGTACTCCCAGGCTTCCAAAGACCTGTGCCTACCTTGGACCCGCATAGCAGACTGTGACCAGGGCCCAAACTCAGTGCCTGGTGCTGCCTGAGGCAGTGGCATTACAAGGGCCCTCCTGGCATTCTCTCTGTGGAGAGGGTGTCCGGGGACACAGCACTCTTCCATTCTCCTCATGTCCTCTGTCTTGGACCAGAGCTTCGTTCAACTTCTTTGCATATGATCGTTGGCCACTTCTCCCCCCACATACACACACACCAGGCTGCAGCAACATTTATGATGGGTTTAATAATGTCAAAGGCCTTCTATGCTCTGTAATTGCCTTCTTTTTACTCTGTGCTTCCTCCCCCACTTCCTGGAACATACCCTGAATGACAGGAGAGCTTGCATTGTAACATCACTGCAGTACTACGGCCATCGCCGTCTCTGGACACCTTTGGTTCGCCATTAAGTATGACTGTTGTTTTCAGGGACACAAAATAACAGGCTGGAAGAACATCAAAACCAAGTGCACACACACGGCAGCTCATTAGCTGAGGGTGTTTGCAGTGATCAGCCAAGACGCACAGAAAGGTCTTGAGAAGTTTTCATTAGTTGAGAGCCTCTGAGAACTTTCATAATATAAAATATGTATTTAACAGCTGAGTACCACAGTGCTACTATGTAAAAATATGATAGGGAGCATTAAACAAGCAATGCTTCTCTGGTTAATTATCTGTTTGCTTATGTCTCCAACAGACTGGAAACTTTCTGAGCAGAGGGCCAAGCCTCTCTGTCTTTATAGGCCCAGCTTTTAAAGTAGAACCTGCTATAGGACAACAGCGTCATCAACACGAGATGAATGATTGAATGAACAAGTGAGGAAATTGTCAAAGGGAAACACAGTTCTCCCTCTGCAGTCCCCTAGGCACCGGCTCCCACTTCTGCCCTGGAGACCCAGCTGCCTGGTTGGTGGGGCAGGAGCACTGAAGACTGCAGGGACTCAGGGTGGAATGAGTGTGGCTGGACACAGAGGAAGGAATGGGATGCTGATCCTCTCATCCCATTCAGAGGGGAGGGAGAGTGACAGCAGCCTGTTCCTGGCTGACTCTGACTGTTTATATTTGATCTTAGCCAAAAGGCCGTGAAGTGATATTTCTGACTATTTAAAATAGCTCAGCCTCAGTCTGGGATACCAGCGCCCCCCCGCAGCCCCCGGCAAGAACCCCTACATCTCCTTTCCATTGGTTCGTATTGAGCACTGGACTGGGCTGGGCTCTGAGGCCCTGGGACCATGCAAGTGGCAGGCACCACACCGAGCGCTGGGGGTGCAAGAGGCCTGGATGTATGGCCTTTTCCCGATGGCTCATAGCGAGTGGACACAGCGGTGCAAGCCATGCTCTCCCCCGTACTCTGTGCTATCTTCCCGCTCTCCTCTCCATCTCTCAGCGGACTCTTCTGGACCCTCCTACATTTAACTCTCTAAGGCTCATTAACTACGAAATCCCCAGCTTTACCACCAGACCAATTCAGAGGAGTTCATTTTCGGCTACAGTTATTCTTCCTTTTGAGTATTAATTTCCTTTAACACTTGCCCTATTAATCACTTTAACAATGAAATTAAGACAATTATTTTAATGAGATAATGGGTGATACACATTCATTACACAGTAGGCCAGAATGTCTTGGTAAAAGTCAGCCTTGTCAATAATATATTAGGCGGGGATGTGCTTCAGGAGGGTCAGGCTGAGGACTGTTCTGTCTCACTGGTTTAAAGACGCCTGTTCCTGTCAGTGTTGCTGCCTCTTTGCTTTCAGGTCCCATAAAGCAGAGTGCCAGTCACAGAGAGTGACGGACTCTTATTTTCCCCTGGAATCCAGTGGCAGCTCCGGAGGCTGCTGCCTAGGGGGCTGGCTCCAGCCCTTCCCTGTGGAAAAAAGCCTTTCTTCCCTACTGCCTTCATGATTTTCTCTTCATCCCCTTCTTCCACTCCTTCAGCTTCCACTCTCCCTCTCTTCCTGCCCCTTCCCTTCTCTCCTGACCTTTCCTCTTGTCCTTAGCCCCATCTAGCCAGGGAGGACCACAGTCTGCTTTTCATTTCATACCTTGCCTTGTTGTAGTTATGCTGTTTTTAATCGGTGCCAAGATGCCTCTCTAAAGCCTTGGACATCTCCCACTTGTCCTTGTTTATTCTCTTCCTGTTTGTAAAGGAGTTATTGGGGTCACTAAACTCAGGGAGCAGGGGGCATGCTAGGTTGTGGTGAGCAGAGCGGGCACAGAACCCAGTGATCCTGGCCTCCATCGCCTCTTGCGTCAGTCATGAGTGACCAAAGCTAGGAGCATCTCTCACTTCCTTGCCTCACCCAGCCCACCAACATTCAGTCATCTCAGCGGGAGTTCATGCAGAAAGTTTTGTGTCAAGGAGAGACCCAATCCTTTGGCTTAGGAGAAGTGGATCCAAGGAGAAGTGGATCCATCCCTTCCACTTGTGAGCATATCCTCAAAAGAACTGAAAGCAGGGGACCAAACCGATACTTGCACTCCCATGTCGAGAGCAGTTTGATTCACAATCGCCAAAAGGTGGAAACAGCCCAAGTCTCCATCCTGGTGGGTAAAGTGTGGTATATGCGTATGACGGAGTGTTATTCAAACAGAAAAGAAATGAAAGTCTGATACATGCTATGACATAGATGAACCTTGGAGACATTATGCTGAATGAAATAATTCAGACACAAAAAAAACAACTATCGTATGATTCCACTTATAAAGATGCCTACAATTGGCAAATTCATAGAGACAGAAAGGAGACTAGAGTTTACTAGGTCTGGAAAGGGGGGAATGAGATTTATGGCTTAATGGATATAGAGTTATTAGTTGGGACGATGCAAAAGTTTAGAAATGGAGGGTTGTAATGGTTGTACAACATTGTGAATGGATTTCATGCCACTGAATTAGATGTACGCTTAAAAATTGTTCAAAGTAAGAGATGTCTGGGTGGCTCAGTTGGCTAGGTGTCTGACTCTTGATCTTGGCTCAGGTCATGATCTCAGGGTTGTGTGATCGAGCCCTACATCAGGCTCCACACTGCGTGTGGAACCTGCTTAAGATTCCCCCTCTCCCTCTCCTTCTGCCCACCTCCAACTTTGCTCTCTCTCTTAAAAAAAAAAAAAACCCCACACACAAAAGACAAAACTGTTACAAGTAAAATTTGATGTTGTTATTTATTTTTCTACAATTACAGAGTGGGGGGAAGAAGCAGAAAGAGAAAGGAAATTTAAAAAGTAGTTTAAAAAGTAGTTCCTAGGTATTTTAACCTTCTTGATTATGGAGTGTACCACATATTCAGAAAAGTGTACCAAAGAGGTGCAATAAATCATCTTGATGATTTATCACAAAGCCAACTTTGCAGTAACTACTTTGTGGGTCAAGAAATAGAGTGTTCCCAGCCTTCCTAGGTATCCTGAATCCCCCCACCCCAGGATCTTTTCCCTCTAACCCCCACTTTTGAAAGATCACCACTCTCTTGACTTTTGTAGTAATCATTCCTTTGTTTTGTTTTAGGGTTTTCCTATCTCCACATCCAACTGTAAGTATGACTTTATGTTTGCTAATTTTTTTAACTTCATATGAAAAAAATCATGTGGGCTTTTGTGTTGTGGTTTCTTATACACTCATGTATCTTATACACGTATCTGAGATTCATACATGTGTTTGGGTAAAGCTGCAGTTTATTTTCGTTGTCCTGTAGTGGTCCATGGTGTGGATATTGGGCAATATACGTATCTGTGCTGTCAATGGGCATGTGGCTGGTTTCTGTTTTGGGGCTATTTTGCTCTGAACATTCTTGAACTTGACTGCTCATAGGTGAGAGTTTATAACTAGGTGGGAGTTCACAGGACACAAGCTATTTGAGTTTAGGAGATAATGCCAAACTGTCTCCCGTAGTGGTTATATCAATTTCTATATCTACCAATAATGAATGAGAGGGAACTATTTTTAGAGTGCTTGTTTATATCCCAGGATCTATGGGTAGAAAGGAAGGAAAGCACCCATCAAGAGAATCAATACTAAGGTAGACACTGTCAGTGTTTATCCAGATGCCCAGGGATCCTTCCTACCATTTACATGCACCCCTCCCCCAGCTCCTGTGATTTTTGCTTTATTTTTGCTTTCCCTGACTCTCCCTGAGGCCAGCCTTTTGACTGTGTGCCCACCGGTGTAGACCGCTGACAGTGCCTGGCAGGTTAGCAACCCCCACACCCATCTCCTGCCCCATGCTGACCCTTATGGCCCATAAGGGGGCTTATATTTAGCTCTTGTTCCAGTCCTGACAAATTTTGAGGCATCATTTACACCTCAGAGTTGTCCCACGGGACTCTTAGGGTCTGTGATCAAAGGAACGATACTGACATAAAGTGAAAATCAAGCAAAGTTTTATTTCGTGCCAAGCATCGAAAATCAAACCGACCGGTCGGGGCCATCTCTTATGAAGAGGCGACGACAATGAGGATGCCGCTCCTGACGACAAAGAGGCGATGATGATGAGGACGACAACCCCGATGACACAGACTCTGCTCCCCATGACGCCACTCCGACAAGGCCGCTCCCCAGATGAGGCCGCTCTGGACAAGGCCACACGCTGGATGAAGGCCGCTCCTGATGAAGAGGCCGCTCTGGACCAGGCCGCTTGCCGACGAGGCCGCATGCCGAAGAGGCCGCTCCCCGGAATGACGCTGCTCCAGCTAGACCGCTCGGGCGAGGCTGCTCCCGCAAGGCCGCAGCTTGGGGCAGCGAGGCCGGTTGTGGCGGGGCCACGGCGAGGCGGGTAGCGGGCGGCGAGGCTGCTCGCAGCGGTGCTGCTGCTCGGGGCAGTGCCGCTCCCAGCAATGCTGCTCCTGATGCTCCGATGATCCTGAAGCTCTGAAGCTCCCGACGACCCCAACGCTATCACTCCTATGACTACCCTAATGGCTCCCAAAGGCTACTTTAACAGCTACTCTAACGGCTATTCTAAGGGCTATTCTAACTCCTCCTACTTCTCCCCACCCCCCCCACCCCCCCCCACCCCACCCCCACCAGCCTCACAGACTAACCTTTATAGAGGTGGTTGAGCCCGGCCCACACACAGGTGGCCAATGAGATTTCAACTCACCACAGTTAATATATGCACACCCCACTGATTGGATACAGCTATCTGGCCTGGCCTGCCCCTATATCCGGGGTTTACAAGTAAGTTTCTCTGGCTAACCAGGCCTGTACATTCCCCCCTTTTCTTTGGAAATTAGTCAAATCCTTGACTTTTCAGCCAGTTCTATATTCTCCTGTTGTAAGGGGGTTATATTGAGCATGTAAGACTAACATTTTTACTGCTCTAATTTTCTTTGGTACAAATGACATTAGGGCGTTTATAATACAGGGGCCAAAAAGTAACAGTAGTGCACAGTCGGCTGATGAGTTAGCTATTCAACGCTTTGTATAACCTTTTCCATTTTTCCTAATTCCGTTCATCTAATTTCCCACCTATGCTTTGCATAAACAGGTAACAATAGGAGCAACAATAAACTCACAGTTTTTTAGTCTTAGCTTTAGTCCATGGTCAGTGGGGTCCATCAGCTGCAGCTTCCATCTCTGGGGTGCGTCCTCGTCCTTGTCTCATTTGACGTGACCTGTGTGAATCAAGGCCCTGATGCCTTCTACTTTTACTGCTATGGAGGTGGTCAGGATAACAGTAAATGGTCCCTTCCAGTGAGGCTCCAAGTTTCCCCCAAGTCCCTGGGTTGGTAAGGATGTGGTTCCACCTCCGTCTCCATTCCAGTGTGGGCAGTCCGGATCCCTGAGTGGGCTTTTTTAAGACAGACTGTAATGCCTGCAGTGACTGGAGTACAGACTGATCAGTCATTTCTGCTAGGGCAACCTCTTGTAGTCGAGGATGGAGGGGGGTGGGTGGGGTGGTGTCTCCCAAACATTATTTCAAATGGGGTCACCTTGCTTAAATAGGGTGTACATCGTGCCCTGAGGAGGGCGAAAGGAAGGAGATCCACCCGTCCACCGCCGGTATCCAGAATTAGTTTTGTCAAGGTCTCTTTAAGAGTCCGGTTCATTCTCTCTACTTGCCTGGAACTCTGGGTCCGGTAGGCACAATGTAGTTTCCAATTAGTGCCCACGGCCTTGGCCAATGCCTGTGAGACTGAACTCACAAATGCAGGGCCATTGTCTGACCCGATCGCAAGAGGCAGCCCAAACCTAGGAATTATTTCTTCTCGTAGATTTTTGGCTACCACTCCTGCCGTCTCATGTTTGGCGGGAAAAGCCTCTACCCAGCCTGAAAAGGTATCTACAAAAACTAACATGTACTTGTGCCCATATTTTCCAGGTTTCATTTCTGTAAAATCTATTTCCCAATAAATTCCTGGTTCCTTACCTCTTTCTCTTTTCCTCTTCCCATTTTAGTTCTTCCCACATTAACTGCCTAGCATTGAGCACATCTATCAACTACATCCTGAACGATATGCCCTAATTTAGAAACCTGGAACTGCTTGCCTATAAGCTCCTTGAGTTTGCATATCCCCAAATGAGTACCCTGATGTATCTGGTCTACTAACTTTTTGCCTAGTCTTTGAGGAAGAATTATTTTTCCTGCTTTAGTCTTAGCCCAGTCCCCTTCACAGTCCAATTTAACCCATTTCTGTAAATACTTTAAATCTTCTTCTGAATAGTTTGGTTTTTCTGGTAGGGCTGGAGCCGGGAGTGTAACCAGTTCTTGCACTGTTTCTCGGGCTGCTTGCTTTGTGGCTTGATCTGCTAATTAGTTTCCTTTTGAAATCAGATCAGTCCCCTTTTGGTGTCCTGGGCAATGCATAGTGGCCACCTCTTTTGGGTCCCAAATAGCCTGGAGGAGAGCCAATATTTCTCCTCTGTTTTTAATTCCTTTTCCTTCTGCTGTTAATAGGCCCCTTTCTTTATAAATAGTCCCATGTATATGGAGAGTAGCAAAGGTGCACCTGCTGTCCATATAGACATTGGCGGTTTTACCTTTGGCCATCTGCAGTGCCTCAGTGAGTGCAATCAGTTCCGCTTTTTGTGCCAAAGTTCCGTATGGCAGGGCTGCTGTCCGAGTTTCTGCTCAGGAGAAACCACCGCAGCCCCCCACATACCTCTTTCCATTGACCATGTAGCTACTCCCATCTGTGAGCAGAGTCATCTCAGCATCCTGGAGGGGAATGTCTCTGAGATCTGGCCTTATTCCTGCGACTTGGGTTAGGACCTCCCCACAGTCGTGTGGATGGTCAGCCAGCTCCTCTGGCAGCAGCATGGCTGGATTTAGCACCACTGGGGGCCGGAAGGTCACTCTTGGTTCATTGAGGAGGAGGGCCTGATACCCCGTCACTCAGGTGTTCGTCATCCATTGGACTGGTGGAGTCCGGAGAAGGCCCTTGATAGTGTGAGTGGTAGTCAAGATGAGATTTTGATCCAAATTCAATTTACTTGCATCCTTGACCAGGAGGGCCGTGGCAGCAATTATGCAGAGGCAAGAGGGGAACCCAGCCACTACTGGATCTAGTTTCTTGCTAAGATAGGCTACTGGCCTTTGACAAGGCCCCAGAGTCTGAGTCAAAACTCCTTTGGCCACCCCTGCTTTTTTTCATCCACATACAAGTGGAAGGGCTTGGTAACATCTGGGATGGCCAATGCACTCAGTACAGCATTTGTAATTCCCGAAATGCTCCTTCTGCCTCAGCTGTCCACTCTATCATAGTGAGCCCCCCCTTTCTCCAGTTCGTAGGGAGGTTGGGCAATCTCCGCAAACCGCAGTATCCACAGCCTACAGTAGCCCACCGTCCAAGAAACTCCCTCACTTGTCAGGACATGGTGGGGCGGGGTTATTGGGTGATCACCTGTTTCCTGGACTCAGACAGTGAACGCACTCCCTCGTGGAGATCAAAGCCTAGATATGTGGCATGGCTCTGACAGAGCTGTGCTTTCTTTGCTGATACCCAATACCCTTTTTCCTGCAGAGTCTATAAGAGAGCTCTCGTCCCCCACAAACATGACTCATAGTCCTCAGTGGCTCCTAGCAAGTCATCAACATACTGTAGCAGAGTGACTCCTGTGTTGGAGGTTCTGTACTCACACAAATCCTCGTGTAGAGCCTTGTCAAAAAAATGGTGGGTGAATTCTTGAATCCTTGGGGAACTGGTGAGCTGGCCTTGGAACCCTTCCTGTGGGTTGGACCATTCAAAAGCAAAAAGGGGTTGAGATTCCCTTGCTAAAGATATGTAGAAAAAATGCATCCTTGAGATCTAAGACAGTATACACAGTTCTTTTGGGGCCCAGGAGGGATAGTAGGGTATAGGGGTTAGGCACCATTGGGTGGATATCTTCAACCCATTTATTAACTTCCCACAAGTCCTGAACAGGTCAGTACTCCCCAGTCTCGGCCTTTTTGACGGGCAGCAAAGGTGTGTTCCATGGAGATTTGCAAGGAACTAGGATCCCGTCTCCTCAGAGGTGGTTAATTTGTTTTCTGATCCCTTCCTTTGCTTCCCGGGGAAGGGGGTGCTGCCGAATGTGAACAGCCATAGCCATCACCTTTAATTGTACCACCACTGGAGGTTGTCCCCTGGCCAAGCCAGGGGGCTTCCCTTCTGCCCAGACCTCGGGAAACTCGACCTGTAGGATTTGGAGAAGGCTCCCCGCCTTTGTCTCCTCTGGTTTTGAGACTGGCTCGTAAAGGAGGTATTCATCTACTGCTGCCATAAGCACCTGTACAGTGGGTTGTCTCAAGGTTACAGTCATGTCTCCTTCCGAGAACTGAATGCCAGCTCATAACCTGTGGAGGAGATCTCTTCCCATCAAGTTATATGTGGCATTAGGGAGGACCAAAAATCAATGTTTAACTACTTTCAAGGCCAAATTTAAAGTCCTTTCTGTTGTTCATTTATGTCTCTCTGTGCCATTTGCTCCTTGTACCCAAACTTCCTCTCCAGATAGTTTTCCCGTAGGTTTAAGTAATGAAAACTGGGCTCCCGTGTCCACCAAAAAAATCAATTGATTTCCCCTCCACCTCAGTTTTTACTCTGGTGGCCAGCATTGCCGTCATCCTTTTGGGGCACTCCCTGGCCCGGTGTCCTTTTTCCTTACAGTAAGCGCACTGATCTGAATCTAAGTCTTCCCACCTGCCTTATCTGTGCTTGGGCTTTTCCTTCCATTTACTATCCCCTACCTATCTCATGTAATGCCAAAACCTTAACCAGCTTTTTGTCTGTTTTTCATTCTCTTGTGCATCCCTGTTGTTAAACACCGTTTCTGCTATTCCCAATAACTCAATCAGATTCTTCCTTTCAAATCCTTCAATTTCCTGAAGTTTCCTCCTTATATTCGGGGCTGACTGACTGGCAAAAGCAAGATTCACTGCCCCCCGATTTTCGGGTGCCTCAGGGTCGATCGGGCTATACATTTTATAGGCTTCAATGAGCCTTTCTAGGAAAGCTCCTGGAGACTCATTCTTACCTTGAGTCACCGTACTAATTCTGGTTTAGTCTGAGTGCAACTTTTACTTCTGGAAATTCAGTTCCAGAATTTCAACATATCAAAGACCTGTATTTGTTCTGAAAGTCTCCTGTATGAATTTCCTTTAAGGCAGAATTCATCTTACAAGAGAATTAAAACAATTACAAATGACAAAAAACTCAGAATAGATATGGTCAAATATCAAATGATGACCCTTATCAAAACATTAAAACTTTAGGAAATGTATAGAACCTCTGGAGTAGTTACAGCATTTACCCAAATGTAACCGAAGGTTTATCATTGATTTAGCAGTACTTCCTGAGTAACTTAGCATATCAGGGAAAAGCCTTATGAGTCAAAGAGATCTCATTTACAATTCTGGGTGGGCAAAGAAAACCATTTACATTTTCTTAGAAACATCTCAATCTCTAATGAAGAATAAATATTAACCAATTGTGAACTGTTGCAATAGCAGTTAAGCACAAAACATGTTTACCAACAGATTTCAAAAGCACAAACCTAGTTCCAGCAACCAGTGCCCTAGCACTTCATCCCATCTGTCATCCAAGCAAAACTTCAAAGCTTCAGGTTACCAAAGACTCTGAAAGCTACTTTAACAATTACCCATCAAAACCCTGAGACAGTCAACCATCAGTTCAGCCATCCCTCCATCAACAGACCTCACGTTCCACCTGGGCCCTTTCCACTTCAGATGCCATGCTTTCCCACCTGCAAGGGGGAGGGGCTAGGCAGTCCACGTCGGGCCAGAGAAGGCAAGGAATTCCCCGAAACAAAGGGAGTTTCAGCAGCTGCTTGGGAATATTCCTTAAAGTCTCTGTCCCCAGTTAGACTAAACCCAGTTGGCTCTAGTGATAGCCCTTAACCCACAAAATGAGTGAGGGAGAAGCCCCACATCTATTATGAGGAACGGAGGGATGAAAGTCAGAGTCCCCTTACTCTTTGCTTGCCCCATTTCTTCAAACATAACAAACAACACAGCAGACAACAAAAAGACAAGACAAAGACAACCACAGGCCCAGCGGTCCTGCCACCAGTGGGGATTTCCTAGGGAGACTCAAACCCCCTGACCGCCTAGGGGGACTCGAACCCCCGATGACCGCCTTGGGGGACTCAAACCCCCTGACTGCCTAGGGGGACTCGAATGCCCTGGTGACCACCTGGGGGACTCGAACCCCCTGGTGACCGCCTAGGGGGACTCGAACCCCCTGGTGACCGCCTAGGGGGACTCGAACCCCCTGACCATCTAGGGGGACTTGAAATCCCCCAACCGCCCAGGGAGACTCAAACCCCCTGTCCATCTACCAGCAGAGTGGATGCGTCATCCACTCCAGCCCTGGGGAGCATGGCTGCGTCCAGCTTCTCCCCAGTGGACCATACCCTGGAGCTCCAACCAGACAGACAGACAAGATCCCAACACCTCCAGAGGCTTTTCCCATAAATTCCAATGCTGGCTCAGTTCTCATTGTTTGATCCCGGATGAGCCCCCAAGGTTAGGGTCTGTGATTAAAGGAACGAGACTGACACAAAGCGAAAATCAAACAAAGCTTTATTTCATGCCAAGCATCGAAAATCAAACCAACCGGTCGGGGCCATCTTATGAAGAGGCGACAATGACGAGGATGCCGCTCCTGATGACAAAGATGTGATGATGACAAGGACGACAACCCTGATGACACAGACTCTGCTCCCCATGACGCCACTCCAACAAAGCCGTTCCCCAGATGAGGCCGCTCTGGACGAGGCCACATGCTGGACGAAAGCCGCTCCCAATGATGAAGAGGCCACTCTGGACCAGGCCGCTCGCTGATGAGGCCGCACGCTGAAGAGGCCACTCCCCGGCATGACGCCGCTCCAGGTAGGCCACTTGGGCGCAGCTTGGGGCAGCGAGGCCGGTCGCGGCGGCACTGCTGCTCGGGGCGGTGCCGCTCCCAGCAATGCCACTCCTGGCACTCCCGATGATCCTGAAGCTCTGAAGCTCCTGACGACCCCAACGCTATCACTCCTATGACTACCCTAATGGCTCCCAAAGGCTACTTTAACAGCTACTCTAATGGCTATTCTAACTCCTCCTGCTTCTCCAACGGCTATTCTAACTCTTCTTACTCCCCCCCCCCCACCGCCAGCCTCACAGACTAACCTTTATAGAGGTGGTTGAGCCCGGCCCACACACAGGTGGCCAATGAGATTTCAACTCACCACAGTTAATATATGCACACCCCACTGATTGGATATAGCTATGTGGCCTGGCCCACCCCTATATCCGGGGTTTACAAGTAAGTTTCTCTGGCTAATCAGTCCCCTACAGGGACCAAACTGAAGCCACTGTCCAGGAACTCTGCCTGAAATCACACAGTTGGTGACTTTTCTGCCTTCCCTGTCCTGCTCCGCTCACTTCCTTCACTTTCCCCTGAGAGTCTTTCCATAATAAATCACTTGCAAGATAATCTTTGTCTCGGGATCTGCTTCTGAGCCATCCAGCATAAGAAAGACACCCAGACCTAGGAAAACCCAAGTGTGTTATCTCAGAAAAACCTTCCCTTCTGTGAGCCTCTGTTCCCTCATCTCTATTAGAAAAGAGTTGAGTTACTGATTCCAAAGATGCAAAGTTCCATTGTGGTATAAAATTATGATGATGTGGGCAACACCCCAGACCAAACCTGATCACTGAGAAAGAATAAGTCCAACCGAGATCCTAGCTTCTCAGAAAGACCTCTCAGACCTCCTCCCCTCAGTAACTTCCCCTCAGTCCCTGCATTCTCATGGAGGCCCCTAGACCCAAGTATGTCCATGAACACATGCACATGGATGCTGACTGGGGGATGAGCAGTGTTAAGCAGACCAGTATTGTAAGGGAAAAATGGGAGCTGACTCAGGGAAGCTGACGGAGAAAGAATGAGAGTTTGACGCACTGGTGTGTGTGGCAGATGTGAGCTATTATGCCATAAAGCCAGTCTGTGATGCTGACTCCAGCTGTTGTGAGCACAATGGGCACTTTCTGGGTCCTCTGCTGTGGCCTGAATGTCATTTGCATAGCAAATGCATGGATCAAGCACTTTCACACAGCCCGTCTCGCATCCCCACAACAGGCTCCCGAGGTGCTGTGTCTGTGCCTTTCAAACTCATGAAGAAACGAAGATCAGAAAGGTTAAGAGATTTACCCAAGGCCACAAAGCCAGTATATGAAAGAGTTGAGTCTGACACCTGAGCCTCGTGACTCTAGGTCCCAGAGGAAAAAAGAAGAGGTAGGAAGAGGTACTGAGCAGAGCAAAAGTTAACATTAATTGAGAGTTTACTGAAAGGCCAGTGCCTCTATGACCTCACTTAGGCCCCGCAAGATGGGTACCCTTCTCATAGCTGCTTTAACAAACAAGGGGTATAAAAGGCTCAGTCACTTGAAGCCACATGGCTGGCCAGTGGATGAGGAGGGATTCAAACTGAGCTAAATCAGCATGCCCACCGTAAACCTGGAGCAGAGAGATTTACAAGAGTGCCTGAGGCCCAGAATGCGAGATTTAGGTGTGGGGCAAAAGCAAATGGATACCATGGCATAAATTTCAGTGGCTTTGCAGATGGCACTTTCAACCCAAAGCCAAAGATGCTTATGTGGGACTCAGAAAATACTTCTCCCTCCAACACACACATGTGTGGGGTCCTGGGAAACTGAAAGACAGAAATACTCCTCTGCCTGAGCCAGAAAAATGTGTAATAGGGAGTGAGAGAAGGGAGGATGCGGTCTTCCTTGGACAGAAGTCCCCTCTCTCCAACGGGACTTCCATGGCACCACCCTGGCAAGGGGGTTGGAGCACAGGCACCCCACTAGGCCTGTGCTGGCCGGGGGTGGGGGAGTGGGACCACAGTTTCTCCTGTGGTGCTTAGCTGGAGTAGAGTCATTATTGTCTAAAAGTGTTCTCCCGCTAGACTGTTCTTTTCCTGGTCCTCTGGCTAGGAGGAGCAGATCTTTATTGGGGCTCCTTTGCCATCCTCATTGGTTATTTCCAGCTTGCTAACATCTTCACATGCAAGCTTGGAATGTATGAGCCTAGAGAACTCGCCCCCGTATTGTCCCTCAGATCCCAAGGCCCCTACCTATCTGCCTTCTTCTCTCTACCTTTCAGAGCCTTCTCATGTTCATTTTACACATACTGTGCCAAGTTTTGGTTGCATTTGATGGGCTGAATAGGGAAAAGTATGTCTACTCTACCTTCCCAGAGGCAGAAGGCACTAATGTCTTTTAAGGTCATTGGTCCTTATACACACTTACAGAGCATGCATTAGCCTGCTCGGGCTTTTTCCTCTTCCTTAGCTAGTCTCATGAGATGCCCCCATAGGGCCTCTGGTGTGAGCTGAGGGAGGAGCTCTGAGGTAAGCAGAGGGTGCTGTGGGAGTCTGGGTTACGGTTTAGAAGCTTTCTTGTGCTCCCTGACCCTGCTTGTCCTCAGTCCCTGACACACCACTTCCCTCTTCCCATGGATTGCTGCTGGGCCTGCCTCACCTCGTGACAGACAAGCTCACAGAGGTCTGCTGCAGCCACACCAGCCCCTGCTGTCCCATGGTCAGGCATTCCATTTCTGAAGACCTCACATCACACCAAGAGGTATATGCTGCAGATGGCAGGGTCTTGCTTCCAAAGCCCAGGGGCCTGAATTTTCATTCTGCCCTGAGACTTGCCACAAACCCCATGTGGCATCTTTTCCTGTTGCTGACACCTCCACCACGTGTGCCTGACTGTGTGGTCCCCATGGCAGGCTGCTTGCCCCACAATCCACACCTGTTGCAGAGCCCTTTTCCTGCTCTGGGTCACTTGAAGCTGGCAGCCTTTTGGGTTGCCTGGCATGGAGGCCAGAGCAGTGGCCCTTGGTTTGGAGTATGTTGCTTCCAAGGATTCCAAGGATTTCAGATTCCAAGAGAATCCAAGGATTCTCACCAGGTGTTCTGCTTCCATCATTATGGCAGGAGTTTCAAGATTCAATCATTTGTCTTTTACTTTGTGCCCCTAAAACATTTATGGATTTGGCAGGTCCCCGGATCTTCCTAGGGTTTATCTCTCACCCTCTGGGACCCATGTGTAATGCCAAGACCTCCAGGGATTCTTCAGGAAGGTCGTGACCTTAGCCAAAACTGTTCTGTGCCGCTCAGCAGACCCTAAAGCGGCTCATGGCGGGGGGCTGACTGCTGGCCCTGTTTGCCGTAGGGGGGCCCTAGTTATGTCTTACAAGGGGATTACAGGCAGTCCAGCACTGTTTCTACCACCCACGTGTAACTCATTGTTCCTCAGGACAGAAATCCCTCACAATGGCATGTTTCCATTGAGCTGGTGAGAAATAGAAGCTTTCAAAGTTCATAAGCAGTGGAGTCAGGCAATCTGAGTGCAGAATGCATCACAGAACCCACCCGGGGCAGTCTGGCTCCAGTACGTTTCAGCAAAATGGTAGCTCACTATTAACATCATTTGCTAACTAATCGGATGGCACAATCCTGAAACGTGACTGGCTATCCGAGCAGGAAGCACTGGTTTTGCTCTTAGACAAAGCACTGTGGCATACAAATGGATCCTGGGTCATGAGGAGGTTGGGACACTGGCTGGTACCAGCTGCAGAGGACAAGGTTCCCCTGCATCTTTTCCCAGGCCGGGAGCTCTGAGTTTAGGGCTGCATCCCCAAAGCTAAAGCATGGCCTCTGTGTCCTTCACTCAGGTCTGTATGTTCATTATCGTGGGAAGAAAGAGTTAAGGATCTCTTAGCCTTGGCAGGTGGCAGCCCAGACTTTCAACCCCAGGATGTGCAGGGGCTCCTCTCCTGGTCTAGTGCTCTCCAGGGCCTTTCTGACAGTGAGTCTGCTCTGGATGAGGGACAGTCCCAGCACACACTCACTGTGCCTTTACGAGCTCCAGGCAGAGATCCAGCACCCAGCAAACCTCCAGACAGGGTGTGTTTGTCTCCAGGGGTGGGAGCCCAGCCATCTCTGCGCTCCGCCCACACACCCACTCCTACTTCCCCTGGCCCTATGCCCATTCTTGCCCACTCCTCCTCTGTCTCGCACCCAGAGGCAATTCAGAGGCACAGGCATTTTTTTCCTGAAGGAAACAGCCCCCTCCGTCTGCCGCCTCCCTGGGTCGATAAGAGAGGGGATGCTCAGCCAGGCCTGGAGTCAGTAAGGAGATGAGATGTGTCTCTCTGGAACGGCCGTCATGATGTAACTAGGCTCAGCCTGCCCGGACCTCCTCCCCATCAGGAGAGCTGATAGCTGGACGGCTGGTCTCACAAGGACCGCTTTGCTGCCTGGGCCCTGACCTGGCATCCTGGCTGACTTCATGAGCAACAACAATGGCTTATATTTATCAAGAGCTTACTGTTTGCCAAGACTTTAAAAAAAGCATTTTATAAACACTGCCTCACATAATCTTCCCAACAATCTGCTGATGTACATATTACCATACTGTCCATTTTATAGAGGCAGGCAACTTAATAATATCAGATACGTAGTGCGCCATGTCCTGTTCTAAGCTACCAACCATCCTCACAACAACCCTATGCAGTAGGTGCTACGATAATTTCCATTTTATGGTTGAAGAGATGGGCACAAAGAGAACAACCTGCTCAAGGTCACATGGCAAGTGTCTGCTCTCGAGTGCACCCTCTTTACTACCATGCTGTATTGCCTCTCACTGTGCCCGCTGCTGAGATTGCTGGCTACTGTGCAAGGCCTCGCCCACCCACTGTCCAAGGGTCCGTGTCTGAATCCTGCTCAGCCCGACTCTATAGCCAGTGCTCTTACCAGGGCATTACTATCTCTCGTTGGGATAAGAAATGCAAACTCACAGCCTAGAAATCAAGCCAAGTAGCTGGAAAAGAAACACTTTGCTCTTGGGGGTCTCCCAGCGACCCTGCCCCCACCGCCCCAGAGAGCGGACCCAAGCAATCGTGCAAGCCAACCCAAGTTCACAAACCCAGGGTGGAAAGGAAATGTAGCCACAGGCGGAAGAGATTGGAATTAGCATCTAAAATCCCTCCCATGGCTGAGAAAGCAACAATCTGGAATATTGTAGGAAGGAAGGCTGAATTCTCGTCCAGGCTCTGATAGGACTGGAGAGTGCACCTCTGTTGTTTCCCTCAGCCCTGTTCTATGGGCTCTGTTATCTGTACTCGCAGGAGACAGCACGCCTCTGAAGGCATGTCTGGTTCCGTTCACAGGCACCAAGATAGAGTCAGTCTCCCTGCCCGCAGTGGCTGGATGTCACTGTCAGGAACTCTCCACTATAACTCCGGTTACTGAAATAAATGATTAGGGAGCTTTCTCTTTCCTGCTCTGAGCGCTCCATTAAGCAAATGAAATAGAAGCATTCAGAAACACTCCCTTTTTCCTTTCCCTCTTGTGATTAACTGCGTAATAAAAATGGTATTACTTGAGCATAAATTTCAAAGAAGCCCATCTAAGTGACAAACCATGCTAAGGATAACAGCAAACAAAGGTCATATTTTAGGTGACCTCAGTGTCCTGTCTGATCCGTCCCCTGTTCCTGGTCCGAGCCCCTCTGGGTCTTCCCAGCCACTTCTTCCCCATCCTACTCCACAGCCTCTATCTTCATTGGAGGCATTGGTGTCTCATGCCTCTGGAAGAGTCAGGTTACCTTCAGACTCTCATCTCTTACTGGTTCCCAAACCCAGCACTGGTTGCCACCCTGCAGGAAATTTTAATGAGGCTTTGCCTGAAATAGCCTTTGTCTAGAAATTACCTTGTATTCCAATGGCAAGAGGAAACATGGCTTAGTTTGCCAGAATACCTGGATATCAGATGTTTTCCTGTCCACCTAGGGTCTTCTGATTACTGCCAAGCCCTCAGCACTTGCTCAGCCTTCCAACTTCTTGAACAGTTCTAGTCTCTGGGTTTGGCACCTTCTTTTACTCTGTTCTTGCTTTCCTGGGTCCTGGCTTCCAGCTTGCCTTGACCTGTGGTCAGTCTCTCATGTTTACCTGGCTTTTTGGGTCCTCACCCTACCTGGCACGAGGTGAGCATGATATGAGGCAAAGTGAGCTCCCAGCTCCCAGAATCTATGGAGCAAAATGCTTCCAACAATAGCTCCCTGTTTCTGTAAACATAAACCTCAAGCCCACCAGAGAATCCTCCCTATACTTTGTCCTTAGTTACTAGAGAAGAAGGTGCACACAGAAATACTTAAACATTTAAATGTACCCACACAGACTTACATTCATGCACACCCAGATTTACATATATGGGTTCACACATGAAAACACATATGTAAATATAACTACTTACATAGATCCGGAAAGATTGACACAGAACACACACGCACGCACGCACACACGCACACACACACACTGCATGCACACATACGTTCATACATTAATAATTAAAACCAAATGAGAATTTGCCTCCTATCTTATTTATATGTACATATTCTGTATCTAGCCCAGTGCCAGGAATAAAACAAGTGTTCAATGAATCCATTTTTAGTAAATGAAAAAGAGACTCATATCTGACCTCCTGTGTAACCCACATGAGTAACTAGACAAACTCACCCAGTTCTCCAAAGCCCGAGTTAGTCTCTGGGACTGGGAAATCAAGGTGCTGCCCCACGGAGGACACGAAATTCCAGATGGTATGGCAGGAGAGTGCCCTCACTGACTTTTCCCCTGTCCCTGTTAAGGTCCTGGTCTGAGTGGAGCCCAGATGTTCCTCCACACCGAGGCTGGCAGAGAAGCATATGCCCAGGAAAGCCCTGCCCACTGCTGGCCTCCCTGGTCCTTCGCCCCCTACTGGGACCCATCCCCAGTTCCTCATACTGCAGGAAGTCCTGCTGTGATATGTGCCCGGAGCATTTCCTGTTTTTCTTTATTTCTCAAACTCTATGACAGATTTCTCAGGAGCCATGCCTTGCCTACCAGGCTACCCTCCACCTCCCCGCAATATGTCGACTGCATGGAGCTAGGGAGGCTTCCTCCCCACCAAGACACGCTGCCTCCCAGCCTTGCTAGTCACCAGGCTGTGAGTCACCAGAAAGAGAAGGAACCTCCACTGCCTCTGGGCTCCTGCCTCCTCCCGCTCCTCACACTTGAACACACGCCTCCTCACTCTCCCAGCCTCTCTCTGCTCACGCTGGAGGCACACGGCCAACCGATGTCAGTCGTGTGTCTGCATAGCCAGGTGGCTCATACCCGGCCTCTCGTTTAACCCTCACGGCGGGCCTCTGTGGTGAGAATTTGTATCCCCATTTAGAGATGCCCAAACAAGCCTTTGGAAAGCCCAAGTTCATGTGGCTCATAAGAGCAACATTCTAGTGTACATCTGTCTGGCTCCCTGCACTCTGTCCTGCACCAGGGTCTCTCCCATACAGTGCTGTGTTTGGATCTGCCTAAACTCCATGCCAGAAAACACAGGCACTAATTCAGTGTGGGGCCAACTTGAGCCTCAGTTTCTTCGTCAGTGAGGCTGGGCTATTCCATTCCCGATGGCCCCCACAGACCTGTTTATAAGCAGGGCCGCCTTATTCAATTGTGCAGTTGGTAGACTGCACGAAGGGGCCCAGTTGGGGTATGGAACTCCAGTCCAGACTGCTCTGGCCAAACTGCACTGGCCTCAAGGGGGTGTCTCTGTCTAATGCACATAGAAGCTCAGTAGAGCCTGGGATGTTCCAGTTTTTAGAAACAAGGCCAGTCAAGATGCCCTACAAAGCTTGCAGGCAGAGAAGTCTCATTGCAGTCAAAGCTCCAGGTGCTCCAAGCACCGGCAGAGCACTCCCCCACCCCCACTCCCCCACCCCCGACCCCTATGCTTCCTGCTCCTGCCCAGGTGCTCTGATGGAAACAGAACAAACTTCTCTGGGGGCTGGCTCATTTCTTTCCACATTGAATGAGGGGCACAGGGGTGGGGACAAGGAAGGAGGATACTGGCTAGCACATTATTTGGAGGACTGCATTTCAATAATTTCAAAAAAAAAGAAAAGTTTATCAGTTAGAATCTCATTTGCCAGGTAGAGAATCAGAGGTGTGCCACCCAGCGTAAGTATCCTTCTGGGCCAGCCTGGGAGGAGAACTGAGGTGGAAATAACAGGTAGGCAGCAGTCTGAAATGAACTCAGTTTTCCAGGTGAAATGTAACACACCTGCATCTCAACTTCACTATCGTCCCTCGCTCTCTGTGGTCCAGGCACATTGGCCTTTCAAGTCTTCTGTCTCCCATTCCTCCTTCTCTGGCCAGCTCTCACTTAGCCTTCACCATCTCTAAGCCCTAAATTAGTACAGGAACCCCTCACCCCATTATACACCTGTATACAAATGTATGAAACCTGTACTTTTTCATTGCATGGCCAGGGTCAAAAATGTCTTACCAGCTGACAGCACTCTGCCTCTTAGGTGGAAAGTCCTCTGCTTAGGGAAACATTTAATGTTTAAGTTAATCTCAGGCAACAGGTGAGGACCTCGGGGTATTGATAGGAGCCTATGCAACAAAGAGGAGCAAAACTGTTCTGTGTGAATTGAGAACAATTTGTATTTCTCTCAAAGAAGAAAAGTATATGGGAAGGAGTCCGCCAGGTGCTATGAAGCAGGGACCAGCTCTGAGTAGGATAGGGGGTAGGGTGGTGAGTGACATTTCTCAGTGCTGGGAAACCTGGAGGGCATTTTAAGAAATGGGGATTCTTGGGGCGCCTGGGTGGCTCAGTGGGTTAAAGCCTCTGCCTTCGACTCAGGTCATGATCCCAGGGTCCTGGGATGGAGCCCCACATCATCGGGCTTTCTGCTCAGCGGGGAGCCTGCTTCCCTTCTTCTCTCTCTGACTGCCTCTCTGCCTCTCAATGGTCATAATTGAGAATCCTACAGCTAATTTTTTATAGGAATTGCATTAAATCTGTACCATGAAATATCTGTCAGTTCATCTGTAACATCCTCAATTTCTTTCACCAGTGTCTTATAGTTTTCATTCATCAGACCTCTGTTTGTCAAATAAATAAATAAAATCTTAAAAGAAAAAAAAAAAGAAAGGGGATGCTTGATGTACAATTTGATCCTGTTTGGGCTGCTACGATATAAACCCCTTCTCTGATACCTCCTTCCCACAAAAATCTGCAGGTAAGTCTAACAACCCACAAGTTACCTTATGTAAGCAGAATTCTCTTTTCTTTTTCTCAGCTTCATTGATGAATAATTGACAATAAAATGATGAGATCTTTAAAGTGTACAACATTATGATTTGATATACATAAACATGAAAGATTTACCCCATTGAGTTAAGTAACATATCCTTTCCCACACGTATTTACCTTTGGCGGGTGGGGGGGTTGCAGAGAAAAACATTTAAGTTCTACTTTCTTAGAAAATTTTGATGATGCTTTACAGTGTTAACAGCTATAGTCACCATGTTATACACTAGATCCTCAGACCTTGTTTATCTTGTAACTTGAAGTTTTATGTCCTTTTACCAACCACTCCCTAGCTCCTACCTTCCAGTCTTCAAGATCCCAAGGCCCCTACCTATCTGCCTTCTTCTCTCTACCTTTCAGAGCCTTTGCAACAGATTTTTGTAGTTTGATTTTGTATCCTGCAACTTTGCTGAATACATTTATTCTAGCAGGTTTTGTTGTTGTTGTTGTTGTTGTTTTTTGTTTTGTTTTTGTTTTTGTTTTTAGATTCCACATATAGTGATACCATACAGTGTTTATCTTTCCCTGTCTGGCTTAGTTCATTAGCATGGTGCCCTCCAGGTTCGTGCATAATGTCACAAAGCACAGGATTTCCTTCAACGCTGAGTAATATTCCACGGTGTATGTTTACCACATTTCCTTTATCCACTCAAGCCCTGACTGACACTTAGCTTGTTCCGCTTCTTGGCTATTGTGGATAATGCTGCAGTGAATATGGGAGTCCAGATATCTGCTTGAGAAGCTGTTTTCATTTCCTTTGGCCATATACCCGGAAGTGGAATTGCTTAATCGTAGGTGATAGCACTATTTTTAATTCCTCAAGGCGCCTCTGTAGTGTTTTCCAAAGTGGCCGCACCAGTTTGCGTTCCCACCAACAATGCACAAGGGTTCTCTTTTCTCCATATTCTTTTTTTTTTTAAGATTTTATTTATTCATTTGACAGACAGAGGTCACAAGTAGGCAGAGAGGCAGGCGGGGGGCGGGGGGGGGGGGGGGAAGCAGGCTCCCAGCAGAGCAGAGAGCCTGACACGGGGCTCGATCCCAGGACCCTGGGATCAGTGGAAGGCAGAGGCTTTAACCCACCGAGCCACCTAGGCGACCCTTTTCTCCATATTCTTGACAATGTTTGTTATCTCTTGTATTTTTGATAATAGCCATCCTAACAGGTATGCGGTGATACCTCATTGTGGTATTGAGTTGCATTTCCCTGATAATTAGTCACTTCCAGCACCTTTTCATGTACTTGTTGGCCATTTATATGTCTTCTTTGGAAAAATGTCTATTCATAGGGTCCTTTGTCCATTTTAAAATTGGGTTATTTGGGGGCGCCTGGGTGGCTCAGTGGGTTAAAGCCTCTGCCTTCGGCTCAGGTCATGATCTCAGGGTCCTGGGATCGAGCCCCGCATCGGGCTCTCTGCTCAGCGGGAAGCCTGCTTCCTCCTCTCTCTCTGCCTGCCTCTCTGCCTGCTTGTGATTTCTGTCTGTCAAATCAATAAAATATTTAAAAAAAAAAAATTGGGTTATTTGGTTTTTTACTGTTGGGTTATATGAGTTCTTGATATATTTTGGATATTAACCCCTCATCATATATATGATATTTTCTCCCCATTCTACAAGTTGCTTTTAATTTTATTGATGGCTTCCTTTGCTGAGCAAAAGCTTTTTAGTTGTATATAGTCCCACTTACTTATTTTTGTTTTCATTGCCTTTGCTAAGATGTCAAATCCACAAAATCATTGTAAACATCAATGTCAAGAAGCTTGTCCCCTATATTTTCTTAGGAGTTTTATGGTTTCTGGTGTTATGTTCAAGTCTTTAATCCACTTTGAGTTGTTTTTTTCTTTATTAGTCTCAAGTTTTTATTTAAATTCCAGTTAATGGATATACAGTGTGATATTAGTTTCAGATGTAGAATTTAGTGATTTATCACTTACATACAACACCTAGTGCTCATCATAGCACATTTTGAGTTGATTTTTGTGTATGGTGTAAGATGGGATAAGTTTCATTCTTTTTCATGTTTTTACAACGCCATTTATTGAAAATTTTTCCTTTCCCCATTGTTTATTTTTGTTCCTTTGTCAAAAATTAATTGACCATATATACATGGGTTAGTTTCTGGGCTCTCTCTTCTGTTTCATTGATCTCTGTATTTGCTTTTTGTTTTTGGTTTGTTTTCTTTGTTTTTTTCTTTTTTTGCCAATAACGTACTGTTTTGGTAATTATAGCTTTTTACTATAATTGGAAGTCAGGAAATGTGATGCCTCCCACTTTGTTCTTTTTCGGGATTGCTTTGGCTATTCAGAATCTTTGCAGTTCCATACAAATTTTAGGGTTTTTTTTTCTATTTCTGTGAAATGTACTTCGACATAAAAATGGTCATAATTGAGAATCCTACAGCTAATTTTTTATAGGAATTGCATTAAATCTGTACCATGAAATATCTGTCAGTTCATCTGTAACTTCCTCAATTTCTTTCACCAGTGTCTTATAGTTTTCATTGTACAGGTCTTTCACCTCCTTGGTAAATTCATTCCTAGGTGTAAATGCAATTATGGTGCAATTGTAAATGGATCATTTTTTAAATTTCTCTTTTGTCTTTCAATATTAGTCTATAGGAATGCAACAGATTTTTGTACTTTGATTTTGTAACAACTTTGCTGAATACATTTATTCTAGCAGGGTTTTTTTTTGGTGGAGTTTTTAGGGTTTTCTATATATACTATAATGTTATTTGCAAATAGTGACAGTTTTACTTCTTCCTTTCCAGTGTGGATGTCTTTCTTTCTTTTTCTTGCTCATTTTCTTACTGCTCTGGCTAGCACTTCCAATACTATGTTGAATAAAAGTGGGGGAGTAGTCATCCTTGTCTTGTTCCTGATCTTAATGGAAAAGCCTTAAGCTTTTTGCTGTTGAGTTTGATGTTAGCTATGGGCTTCTCATTTATGGCCATTTTTATGTTGTAATACATTTCCTCTACACCCAGTAGCTTAGAGTGTCTATCCTGAAAAGGTGTTCAATTTTCTCAAAGATATGCATCTGTTGAAATGACCATATTATTTTTATCCTTCATTTTGTTAATATAGTGTATCACATTGATTGATTTGTGAATGTTGGGCCATCCTTGCATCCCTGGAATAAATCCCACTTGATCATGGTGTATGATCCTTTCAGTGTATTTTTGAATTTGGTTTGCTAATACATTGTTGAGAATTTTTACATCTATGTTCATTAGGGGTATTAGCCTGTAATTTTCTTTACCTGTGTTGTCCTTTTCTGGCTTTGGTATAAAAGTAATGCTGATCTTGTAAAATGGTTTTGGAAGTGTTCTCTCCTTTTCTTCCATTCAGTTGAGAAGGATTGGCATTGGTTTTTCTTTAAATTGTTTGGTTGAATTCACTGGTAAAGTCATTTGGTCCTGGACTTTTTTGTTTGTTTGGAGGTTTTTTATTTTTTATTCAGTCTCTATACTAGTAATTTGTCTGTTCATGTTTTTATTTCTTCATGATTTAGTCTTAGTAGGTGTGTCTTTCTAGGAATTTATCCATTTCTTCTAGGTTGTCCAATTTTTTTGGCATATAATTGGTCACAGTATTCTCTTATGATACTTTGTATTTGTGTGACATCAGTTGGGATATCCTCCTTCCTTCCTAATATTATTTATGTGAGACTGCTCTCTTTTTTTTTCTTTTTAACTCTAGGTGAAGGTTTGTATATTTTTTTTTAAAGATTTTATTTATTTATTTGACAGACGGAGATCACAAGGAGGCAGAGATGCAGGCAGAGAGAGAGAGAGGAGGAAGCAGGCTCCCTGCTGAGCAGAGAGCCCGATGCAGGACTCAATCCCAGGACCCTGAGATCATGACCTGGGCCGAAGGCAGAGGCTTTAACCCACTGAGCCACCCAGGCGCCCCTGTATATTTTATTTTTTAAAAAAGAAAAAACCCAGCTCTTAGTTTCATTGATCTTTTCTGTTGTTTTTTACTTTCTATTTCATTAATTGCTGTTCCAGCCCTTCTTATTTCCTTCCTTCCACTAACTTTGGGCTTAATTTGTTCTTTTCTATTTGTCCCTGAGGTGCAAAGCTAGGTGATTTATTTGAGATCTTCCTTTTTTCTTAATATAGGTGTTTATCACTGTAAACGTCCCTCTTAGAACTGCTTTT
The DNA here is from genome assembly GCF_922984935.1 of Meles meles. NCBI lineage: Eukaryota > Metazoa > Chordata > Mammalia > Carnivora > Mustelidae > Meles > Meles meles. The sequence goes on along the minus strand of NC_060073.1, from coordinate 110,438,099 downwards.
GCTGTGTCCCATAAGTCTTGGTTATGTTATGTTTCTATTTTGTTTCAAGATTTAAAAAAATTATCTTTTGATTTCTTCTTTGACATTGGTTGTTCAGGAGCATGTTGTTTAATATTCACATATTTGTGAGTATCCCAGTTTTCTTCTTGTGATTTCTAGTCTTATTCCTTCATGGTCAGAAATGATGCTTGATATGATTTCAATCTTCTTAAATGTATTAAGATTTGTTTTATGGTCTAACATATTATCTACCCTGAAGGATGTTCCATGTGTGCTTGGGAAGAGTTTATATTCTGTTGCTGTTGGGCAGAATGTTCTGTGTTTATCTATTAGATCCATCTAATCTAACATGTAGTTTAAGTTCAGTGTTTCCCTATTGATTTTCTGTCTGGATGATCTATCCATTGTTGAAAGTGGGGTACTAAAGTCTCCTACTGTCATTGTATTGCTATCTATTTCTACCTCCAGATCTGTTAATATTTACTTTATGTATTTAGGTATTTCTATGTTGGGTACATAAATATTTATAAATCTTACATCCTTTTGATGAATTGATCTCTCTCATTTTATAAGGACCTTCTCTGTCTCTTGTTACAGTACTTGGTTAAAATCCATTTTGTTGATACAAATATTGCTATCCCTGCTTCATTTTGGTTTCTGTTTGCATGAGATGTCTTTTTCTATCCCTTCCCTTTCAACCTATGTGTGCATTTAAAGCTCAAGTTAATTTCTTAAAGGCAACGTATAATTTGGTATTTTTTGAAGTCTATTCTGCAACTCTGTAACTTTTGATTACAGAATTTAGTCCATTTACATTTAAAGTAAATATTGATAGTCATGGACTTACTACTGCCACTTTATTCATTGTTTTCTGGTAGGTTGTTGTATCATTCCTTTTTTCCTTTCTTCCTCTCTTGCTCTCCTCATTTATGATTTGATGATTTTCTGTAGAGGAATGCTTTGGTTCCTTTCTCTTTATCTTTTGTATATGTATTGTAGGCTCTTGCTTTGTGATTACCATGAAGTTTACATAAAACATTTTATATTTATAACATCTATTTTAGGCCAACAGCTTAACTTCTAAAATACACAAAAACTTTACATTTTTACACTTCCCCCTATGCACATTTTATGCTTTTCATGTCAGAATTTATATCTTTTTTATTAGGTACCCTTAACAAATTATTGTAGTAAAAGTAGGATTTTCTTGGAAATTGAGAATGAGGCTTAGTTTCACATCTGGTGAATACAGTGTGGAACAATAACAGCACATATAAAAGTATTAAGTGATCCATGAATTATGGAAGCAGGACTTTGGCTCCAAAGCTGACCATAAGAATCTAAGACACCTCTCCACATAGATACACACAAGGATTCCTGGAGATAGAAGAAAGTGGTTTGGGGGTATGAGCTGATTTTATCTAGACTATGGGCATTCCCAGCCCATAGAGAGCACACGGACTTAAATCACATTGATGATGATTATAATTAAATACTTGTGTTAATACATGTTAATTATTTGTTCCTTCCCATTGGAACCACAAGGACGGGAATTATATGTGTCCTATTTTTACTGGTGGGTCCTTAACATGTTATTATAGGTATGGCATAGTCTGTGATCAGTTACTATTTATTGGATGGATAGGTGGATGGATGGATGGGTAGATCTTGTATCATTAAGAGGTGATAACACTAGGTGAGGCAGTAGAGAAAATGTAAAGACTGTTTAAGAGAGGGGTTTCTGGTTGGCTCAGTCGGTTGGGCATCTGACTCTTGATTTTGGCTTGGGTCATGGTTTGGAGGTTGTAGGATGGAGCCCCACATCAGGCTCTGCACTCAGCATGGAGTCTGTTTGTCCCTCTTCCTCTGCTTTTCCCCACCCCTTGCTCATGCTCTCTCTTTCAAATAAATGAATGAATAAAGTTGAAAAAAAAAAAAAAAGAGGAAGAAGAAGAACCATTTGAGAGAATAACAGACATAAAATTGAAGATTCCATCTAGCTGAGACTTCCTGATACATGGGACAGTGGGATTACAGCAGATGTTCTAGTGTGGACACAGGAAGGAGAATGGGGCTTGGACCCTCCAAGAGCAAGAAGGTAGCATCTTCTTGTACCTTCTTCAGGGGATGGAACAAGTTTTCCTATGTTACACGTAGGCAAGTAGACCCTTCATAATGAAATTCCTAGGCATTTAAAAGCTTCTTCCACAATTCAGGGTCTTTTGAATGACTAGTTAATACCAGCTATATATTTTTTTCAAGTTCTGATTTTGTGGTAGCCACAAAATGCTAAACATTTTACATGGACTAGTTCACTTACTCGTCACAGCAACAGTCCTGAAGTTAGATGATATTACGCTACTCAACAGACAAAAAAGGTGGGGCTCAATATAATTAACTTGTCTGAAATCAGGTGACAAGACTGGAACACATGTCAGTTTGATTTTGAAACTCATGCTCTTCACCACTTAATGATTCCTAGACCTTTCCCAGCATCCTTTCAAGTATCACATATTCACCTAGACAGAACATGCCACCCTCCGCCGGTGTACAGGGGAAGGGTGATAAGCCACTGGCATAGATGCAGAGTCTGGGCAAAACTCACAGCATGTCTCATCCTTCAGAGGTAGTCCTAGGCCCTTGCTGGATCCTTGAAGCTGGAGAAAAGCCCTGTGCTTTATGGGTCCTGGAACAGTGAGGCTGATTCTCCTAGGAGATAGGTCTGTGAGCTTAGGCTGCAGCCCCACTCTACCTAGGCCTCCTCTAACTGGCAAAGGGCCAGGAAGTTGGGGGTCAATTCCCCAGATCAGCCATTTCTGGAAAGCTTCTAGGTTTAGATTGCTGACAGATAAGCTAACCATGTCTCCCAGGCTTCCCGCACGACTGTGCTTCCATGAAACCGGTTAACTGCTACTTTCACTTTGATCAAAGCCCTCTGTGGCACAGGAGAGGAAGGGGAGGAGAAGGGTCTGGATTCCAGGGCTGAGACTCTTTGGAAAGTGGCCAGCTCTGCCTGCTGAGTGAGGGGAAGGCAGCATGCACGCCTGAGCTTAGAGCCCTGGGACAGGGGTGGGAGGCGGGTGTCTGGAGCCAAGTGCTGACCTTAGATGTCCCTCTAGCTCCAGCGTCCAGCATCCTGGCCCTGCTCTGCAGTTTCTGCTCAAAAGGGTGAATCTTATCAGCAGGGCCTGTGGTGGTGTGGCCCCTGAGCTGCAGTCCTGAGGCAGTTTGCACACGAATGATTTACTCAGCCCAATAGCACCTCAGGTATATTCTTGTTTGAAGCCTGCTGCTAGGCATTTGGAAGGTTTTCCAGGAACCTGGGAGCTCAGGAGCCTTCCAAAACCAGCCAAGAGAGAGGAATGCTTTGGAGGTGGCTCCTTAGGAAGTGAAAAGTCCTCCCCAGCTGTCAGGCTGTACAAAGTTAGAAAAGGGGAAAGCCGTGGGATTACTTAGAAAAGAAAGTTGGAGAAAGTTGGAGAAAGAAAAATGTGACCTTTGAGAGTCTTAGGTCAGCAGGTAAGAGGTCAGTCCAGAAGAGACCAGTCATTTCCCTTTGTCCCTGATGGACTATGGGGTCATCCTCTTCCTAAGGCTTCAGGGAGGAGTCATGCTATCCCCTTCCAGCATGAGGCTCATTGAAAGCCAGCTGGCCAGGGGTCCAGGGACACCACAAGACACTGTGTCAGCTTCACAGTCCCAGTCCATCAGTGACAGGGTGTGCAACAACCTCAGGAAATCTAGAGCTGTGGTAGCTGGGGTGCTCTGGAATATGGCCTGAGCTGGGGTCAGTGTTCATTCTCTGTGCCCCTGGAGTGCATCCAACAAAAGAGGCTCTGCCTGGATTGGTTTATCAGTATCCAATATCCTCTATAACCTGGCATTCCCGCTCGTGGGTATATATCCAGAGGAGGTGAGGTCAGGATCTTAGGGAGATGTCTATACTCCCAGGTTCACTGCAGTATTCTTTTACAATAACCAAGATATGGAAGCAACCTCAGTGTCCACTGATAGACGAATGGATAAACAGTGAGAGAGATAGACAATGGAATATATAACATATATAATATACATAATGGAATATTATTTATTCCCTTAACATTTAATGTTATTTTAATATCATTACTCCTTTAAAAAGAAGAAGATACTGCCATTTGCATCAGTGTGGATTAGCCTAGAGAACGTTACGCTTAGTGAAATACAAATGCCACATGATCTTATGTAATCTTAATTACTTACAATATGTGGAGCCTAAAAAAGCCAAATTCGTAGAAGCAGAGAGTAGAGTGGTAGTTACCAGGGTGAGGGGGAAATGAGGAGACGCCGATCAAAAAGTACAGTTTCACTCATGTAGGACGAGTGCTTTCTGGAGACCCAATAATGTAGGACCATGACTATAACTCACAGTACTGTATGGTATACTTGGAATTTGCCTAGAGAGTAACTCTTAGGTTTTCCTACCATAGACACATACAAAATGGTAACTGTGAGGTGATGGATGAGTTAATTAACTTGATTGTGGGAATCATTACACAGCATACACATATATCAAAACATCACATTGTATACCTTAAATAAATACAATATTTATGTTTTAAAATTTAAAAATAAAACACAACAATGAAATGAAACCCGTGTACTGCCGCCCCTGAAGCCAGTCATCTGTGGCTCAGGCACACGAGTCCCTCGTCTGATCAGCTGTGGCCAGGCTTCCTCTGCATGGCTTAGGCACAAAGCCCAGAGACGTTACAGAGAAGGATTCTCTGGGCCTCCCCTCAGAAGTAGGCACTTCCCAGATAGGCCCCTCTGAACTGAAGACTGAAAATCTGAGTCCTCTCTGGGAGGGGCTGCTTTCACCACCCAGACTCTCGGCTGGAAGAGCAGAGGCATCACCATCTCATGACGTCATGACACATCCTAAGGGGTCTCGCCACAGAAAGTCCAAAGACGACGACTTTTTTTTTTTTTCTTGCCACCCACATACTTCCATCCATAATCCTGGGGCAACTGCCCCAGGGACTGAGTCCAACTTTGGTTTCGCCCACACAAACTTGTTATAATTCAAAAGAACCGTATTTGTAGCAAACCTTCCTGATCCAACTAAAGGCATTTTCAAAAAAACATAGAGCCCAGTGAGGCGCTAAGCTGCCTCTTAATTGCTCCAACGGAATGTTTTCAAGCTCCAGGCCCATCAACACCTTCTGTAATCTTTGCTTTCAGCCCACGCTTGTGGATACAACCAGAAAGTTCTCAGTTCCTTTTGGGAACGCTACACCACACTGTACATGCATTTGTTCATTTCTTGCACCAAATTAATGGCACCTTCCTGAAACGGAGACATGACTCAACTCCAGGAAAGCAGCCAGAGGTTTTCAGAACCACAAGAACTCTGTTTCACTCGTGTTCTTCTCCAGCTGTGACCTGGGTCAGAGATAAAGGCGCTAAAGCTCTATTTTGTTTTTCTTATTAAGAGATGGGAGGTAGGAAGAGGAGGAAGGGAAGCCCGGCCCCCAAAGGACCTTCAAAGTTGTCAAGTGCAAAGGGAGCCACAGAAGTCAACCTCTGGGCCAGGTGCCTCACCCTACCCACACTGCTGCAAAGACCCCATTGCTCTGGCCATGTGGTTTTGGGGAAAACACAGCCTGGCTTAACAGATGGATCTCTGGGTATACTGACTTCAGAGTCAGAAACCAGTTCTATCATGAGCTGAGTGGTCCAGGCAAATGTTCTGTTGACTCTGAGCCACAGTCCCTGATCTGTGAAGAGGGGCCACCACACTCACTGTGTAGGTCTGCTCTGAAGATTAATTTCTTACTTACAGCCCTATAGTATACCCTAAATTTGTTTGGAGTAAGGGTATAGCAGCTCTAATGGAGCCCTCTCCCCTCAATTTTACATAATACCTAATTAAATTGAACAATGTATTTGTTTTTTGTTTGTTTGTTTGTTTTGAGCAATAGAGAGCACATGCATGAGCTATGGCAGGGTCAGAGGGAGAGAAGAGAGAGAATCTTAAGCAGTTTCCACACCCAGCATGGAGCCTGATGTGGGGCTCGATCCCATGACCCTGACATGATAACCTGAACCAAAATCAAGAGTCAGGTGCTCAACCGACTGAGCCACCCGGGTGCCCCTGAACAATTTATTTGTCTTTAAATGAGAAAATCTGAAAAGCATTGGGAGGAAGGTGGGGGGACGAGCTGGGAAGAACAGGGGCTGGTTAGAGGCAGAGTTCATGAGCCCTTGGATAGCTTGTTGGTTCATCTGTTTGGTACCAGAGTGCCAGAGCCCTTTCTTCCCCTAGTGTCTGGCCTTTTGGCTGCAGGTGGGAAGGGAGGAGATCTAAAAGGATGAGGGTAGGTAAAGTCCAAGGAAGGCCTGAGAGAAGGAAGGCCACATGGATCATTATGGAGGCCTGGCTTTTACTACCCTGGCCTAGAAGCCATACTAGAGGAGCAGGAGGGAAGGCCCAGACTTCTCCATCTCAGGAAGCCATCTCTGCTGTCCCCAAAGGCCAAACGAGGTGATAAAACCATAGCATTATTGGATGTGTGAATTCCTAGGACTTGGAGCTGACCTGGGAGACAATGAACTTCAGGTGTGGTGGGCTCAGAAGAGAGGCAATCTCTAAAGTACATTTTATTCTCAGGTGATGGTTTTAAAAGCAGAGATACACAGCGATACTAGGGCTTGCCTGCTACACCTTGTCATGGGTTGTGGGTCTCATCTTTCCTGCAAGGAATGCATCATGTTCTCTCCAGTCCGCTCCTCCAAGAAGTTACTAAATCAGAAAAGATTTGAGTTCATAGACCATGGGCTATTTCTTTGTTCTCCAAGCCTTACCATCCCCTCTACTGCTCTAGGCAGGGCTTTCCCTATCTCTTCTGGGCTAAAGTGTATACAAGTGCCAGGTATTTCACTTGGAAAGTTCTAGGACCATTTATGAGCTACACTCTGAAAGCCTGCCCTATGGCCTGCCAAGTAGATTTAGTTTAAAAATAACTCCTTACAGCTCCGGTTGACAGTAATTTGTGGAATTAAGATGGTGTCAGAGACAATTTTATGAAAGCAAGTGTTGTCCCTGGTGATTGTGTTTCCTGAAAGATGAGTGGATAACTCACCACAGGACATTCCATTAGCCTGCATTACCCTCCCCCAAGCCAAACAAAATAGACCCCTGTTTTTCTCTAAGACAGGTCTCATTTTCAGAGCTGACAAAACTGTTCTCACTGGGCCCAGAGATCAGAATGTGTGTCCAGCTGGGATGAAGAATGACACTGATGTGGACAGAAATTTTCCTTAAACTGAGCTCCCTGCTCCTAAAAAGCGCACCGCAGGTCATCAGCCATGAGGCCCTTTCCAAGTACCCAACAAAGCTGCTGCCATGAATTTCCCCTCAGTCAGCTTATACCCTCCGTGAGCCCCTGAATCAAGTAGAGATTTTTCAGTATTACCCAGCCTAAGAAACCCTAACTAGCTTAAGGAAGAAGGAAATTTATTGGCTTGTATAATGAAGCCCAAGTTTAGGGCGGGCTTTAAGCACAGTTTGATATAGGGGCTTAAATGATGTCATAGGAACTCAATCTCTTCATCTCTCAGCTGGGAATTATACTCTCCATGTTAGCTTCATCCTCAGCAGGTTTTCTTCTGACTGCAGCTGCATGGCCGCCACAGTTCTAGACTTTGTACCATCCTAACTCCAAATCCATAGGTAAAGAAAATCTATGTTTTTGATACAAAAGTCCTGATTTATTTGGATTGGTCCAGCTGAAATTGTGGGCCTAGCTCTAGGCCAGATATTATAGACTAGAGAAAGTCATGCCCTGATGAGTATGCAGGTGACCCTGGGTATGAAATCAAAGCCTTTGAAAACCCCAGGTGTTGGGGGCAGGGATGGGGTCTATTGGAGTCTCTGTTGGAGATTGCGTTCAGGGGCATGTAGTAAAAGCCCACCACCAAGAGGTTTGTTCTTCTCCCATCATGAGATGTCCAGGAAGCAGCCCAGAGCACAGTCTCCTTCCAGACCCCTGCCGCACCAAACATTGTTTGAAGCTCTCATCCTCTTGGCTTGCAAGAATGGCTGCTCTTACAATCCAGGCCTCCCAAACACTTTTTGGGCATGAGGAAGGGGGAGAGGGCAAAGAAGAAAGTCTAGTGCCAGCAGAGTCGATTATTTATCAGGAAAAGCACCATGAAATTTCTCCTTCTATCCTATCTGCCAAGTCATATGATCATATGAGCACTCCCAGCTTCAGGGTAGTCTAGAGAGGTCTTTCTACTTAAAAACAAACTTGGGATTCTGATAATAAAGGAAAAGAGGAAAATAGGTATTCGGTATGTCAACTAACAATGTCAGCCATGGTTACCTGCTACACAGACAAAAAGAAAAAAAAAAAAACTGCTAAAGCATTTGTCACCCACTGCGTCCAGTTCCCCTTTCCCAACCCCAAATCTGCTTTTTAGTTCCTGCCTCTGAGAAGAATAATCAGCTCCTGGTTGGTGGCTTGGAGCTGAGCATCCCTGGGGTCATCTCCAGAGACACCAGAAGCCACATTATTCAGCATCCATGAAGGTGCCCCAGCCATTCTTGGCAGATGGTTTTGATCTTTCTTTAAATCCAAAGAAACTCAGGGGTGCCTGGGTGGCTCAGTGGGTTAAAGCCTCTGTCTTCAGCTCAGGTCATGATCCCAGAGTCCTGGGATCGAGCCCCACATCAGGCTCTCTGCTCTGCAGGGAGCCTGCTTCCTCCTCTCTCTCTGCCTGCCTCTCTGCCTAGTTGTGATTTCTCTCTGTCAAATAAATAAAAAATATAAAAAAAAAATCCAAAGAAACTCAGAACTGATGACAGTTGGTTGTTAAATATTTTTTTAAATATTCTTTTTTAAAAAAATACTTTATAATATAGCAGATATTTTAAAAATTGTTCCAGAGTTACAATTTTGGGAGAATGGTATTAGAAAAATGTATGTGTACATCCTTACGTATATAGGGATATATTAAGTATCATTACAAATCTTTTGCATCTTAACTGAGTGTTAAGGCTCTCTCACCCTTAGTCCTGGGAACCCTGAAGGAGTCCATTATTTCAGCAGAACTGAGCAGGGGTTTTCCTGGGAAGAGGAGTTGGGGTGGGCTGTCTGAGACCCGGGAGAGAATGCCATCACCTTGGGCTTCTAGAGCAAGGGTAGCTCTGCAGTGGCAATGGGTAGAACAGCCACTCTCCTCCCACATGTGGTCCTAGGGAATATATTCAGTACAAGCAAAACAGGAAGGTTGTTTCAAGTTGTTTTAAAGATCCCAAATTCTTAGTGTTTTTTTCTCCTACTTCTTAGAATCAGGAGTTCACAGAATGTTGGAGCTAGAAAGAAGCGTAGTGGTCATCTGGCCTGACCCTTTCCCTTTTCACTGGTTCTTTGTGCAGATTTCTTCATGTAATCTCATTGTATAAAAGACCTCATCATTTAGAGAAATCAGTGAGATCCACAACTCCCTGTGTATTTTGAGATGTAAATCACAAACCTGACCATGACTTGGATGGAAAGGATGGTTTGAGAAGGAGGAAGAGAGGGGAATCTGAAATATACTGCTCTACTGGTTGTCATGGCTGGCAATCTCTTTACCAACTGGATTTTTTTTTTTTAAGCTTTATACTTTGTCATGATTTCAGACTTATAGAAAAGATAAGAAATTCGTACAAAGAATTCCCGTCTACTCTTCACCCAGATCCCACACATGGTGACATTTTACCACATTTGCTTTCAATAGCTAGATAGATACATTTTTTTTTCTCTCTACCATTTGGGCTGCAGATATGATGCCACTTTATTTTTTCAGTGTGCATTTGCTAAAAATAAGGACATTCTCTTATAGCAAAGTATAACAACTTCTCATATTAACATAGTACAACAATCAAAATTAGGAAGTTTGCACTTTAACAATACTAGTAACTAATTCCCACACTTTATTCAAAGTATCCCATTATTCTAACAGTGATCTCCATGGGTAAAGAACATCCTGGATCACGGGTTACATTCAGTTGTCATGGTGTCTCTTTATCGCTTCGAATCCAGAGAGTTCCTAAGACTTCCTTTATCTTTCTTGACTTTGGCAGTTTGGATCAACACGGTCCAGTTACCTTGTAGAATTTCTGAAAGATTTTAAGACTATCTAGAAACTCTGTCCTTATCATGAAGGAGAAGAATGCTATGACTTTCTGTTTGTGATTAATGCTAATGAGTCCAATCACGGTAAGATTCCCACCCCATTACAAGGAACAAGAAGATATTCTTAAGAGATATTCTTAAGAATATATTAAGAGATACTCACCTGGGCCCCAGTTTGGGGTAAATGGGTCTAAATCCACTAATGGTTGAGTACAACTTCAACCCTTTCAGAAGATGTGATCCCTTGGGGAAGATCTACATTGCATCCCTCAAGATCTAGGATATTGCTCATATGCAACAACTGACTATGGACCTTTTTCCACCATGGTTGGTTGTCGCAAATGAAGGATTGTTTTGTTTGTTATTCACTCAAACCTAATTAAAGCCAAGGTTAGCAGGGCATCTGCCAGCATCCGATGTCTTCCCTCTTGCCTTCCCCGTCCCATCACCAGTCAACATGATTCATTGGCTTTTAGTGCATTAGGCAAATTTGCTATAATTGCAGAGGGGAAGGAGCAAGGGGCCCATGGCACCACCCAGGCGCTACAGCATTGCCTTCCTGTAAGTCACACAGACTCCAAGAAAGGGGCTTAAATTGCCTTTATTGATTTGTCAGCCTCTAATAGATCATTTCTCACTGAGCAAAGGACAGGACCCTCAAAGAGAATTCTTCCTCCTCCTCCTCCAATCCTAATCATGGGTCTTATCTCAGTGGGAAGAGTGTCTGAGGGGTTAATGACATGTTAGGGAGAATTAAAATGTAGACATCAATTCTCCCAAAGATGCAGCCGAGAGAGGCCCAGTGGGGCTTGTTTCCACCTGTGACTGCTCCAAACTAGACTTCTTGATCCCAAAATTGTGTATAGGGAAGCAACCCTCAGGATTCTCATTTCTTTTCATGTGCAATCTCATGAGATGAACCTACTGTGGTCTCATATCCAATCCTTTGGAGTAGCTCCTTTTCTTACGCATCTTGGAAAGGGATGAAGTACAGCGTGGCCACATTCCGGAATCCCGCAAAGAAGGGCAGCCAGCCACTCGTTCTCTAGCACCGGTCCTTAACTCACATTACACATCCAATAAATTTTTTAATATTTCTTATACACTGACTGTGTGCCAGGAACTTCACTCAGTCCTTTGCAAGATGGAGCCTTAAATCTTAGCATGCTTGTAGATACAGAGATACACATAACCAACACACAACACAATGTGGTAAGTTTTATGGTAGAATTTGTACAATATATGTAAAAGACCCTGAGGCATTAGGAGGAACGGGATGGAAGGGAAGGCCAGGTTAGTCTTCCCATGTGCCTAGAAGGATGGGTTCACGTGGCAGACAGACTGAGGGGGGCCTTTGCAATCCACCCAGTTAACCAGGTGTTCCCTGTTCTGTCCAATTTGATTGTGTGTGTAACAGATGCACCTCACTCCTCTGGACAGTAAGCACCTTGAGGGCAGAAATCTTGTCTTACTTTTGGGGAGTTCCTCCCAGTACTCAGCCAGGTGCTAATCACACAGAAGGTCCTCAGGGCATCCTAGGTGGAATTAAATCCACAGCTGTGATCACACAGCTGTGAGGAACCCCTGGCCAGCTATTGAATGCAGGCTTCTGTGAGGACTTGGAAGGAGTCTGGCAAGTGGTGGTGGTAGGGAAGTTTCCAGTGTGGGTCAGAGTAAGTGTCAACACCAAAACCCAGGATATCCCTTTAAAACAACATTATGTCAACTACCTTTACAGTGAAAACACTTCTGTGGCTTAAAAAAAAAAAAAATCCCATTTTTTTTCTAGCAACATTTGCTACAAAACTACCAACATAAATAACACAGTTACTTAGTTTTTTAGAATTCACTCTTCACTGACAGACTGTAACCTGGAGTTAAAACTAATGTGAACCCCATTGGTTGTAGATGGGAACATTGTTATGGGGCTGTGCTTTAGGCTCTCCGCTCAGTAAGGAAGGTGGGGGCTAAATGGGAGAAAGAGGAAAGGAGGAAGGGATAGAGAGGAAGCGGAGATAGATGGGGGGGTACTGGGAAAGGATAGATTTTTGCAAGAATTTTCTCTGTGTTGCTTTGCTTTTCACTTCCTTCAGAGGAGCCTTTTGCTGTCAGGGAGGCTTGGCTCAACCTTTGTTATGGGCTGTCCTTTCCGCTGTCATTTTCATTTTTTATCTCAATGGCTCACAATGTTGACTCCACTCAAGGGGGTCCTGGAGGAGATAGAGTGGCCAAAGGTCGAAGCATCTCTGGTGCAGGAGCTCAGAGAACAGTCTTCTGTTCTGTGCTATGACCGTGGGGCCAGGGCTCCCTTCCTGCACACCTGGAGATAGAGGCTTGTGTCCCAGTCCAAAGACTGGGAGGCACCTAGGGCATCAAGGACCCAGAGCACTGTGAGGTTATCTCTGCAACTTTCATTCAGAGGTGATGGGCAAAGTAAACCAGCCAAATGGGAAAATAGTTTGACCTTAGGGCACCACAGCGGAACAGCCGGCTTGCTGGTGAGTGTGAACAAATGGAGACAGCTGGGTGCAAATTTACAACCAGAGAACATTCTTCAGGATTTTCAACTCTTTCCCCCCCTCCAACAATAAATAGGGAGAACCCTGGACTGTGGTTTAAAAAAAAATAGCTCACACTCTCCCTCAAATCTGTCTGGCTTGAGTTTGTGGAAGAGGTTTGAGGGGGAAAAGTCACATTTGAAAATTGAATTTATTTTGAGCTAGCAATGGTGGCGGGAGGCAATTTTCCAGAATAAAAACCGTCTTCATCTTTTTTTTTAAATTACTTCCCACCCACCCACCCCCGAAAACACACTATTCCTCAGTGCTTTTCTTAGTGAAAAGCTCGCTGTAAACCAGAACAACCACCTTTGTAAGGGGAGCAGTTTTCTGGAGCAGTTCTGCTGAGGCACGGCTGAGATGGACAAGGCCAGCCCCGTCTAGTTCCTACTGGCGGTGTAAACCTCCACCCTCTAACTTAAGGGGGTTTCCTCATTGCTAACTTGGGGCTGCACCAGCTGTGTACAGATAAAGGCTGAAGATGGCTCTGAAATTTCTCCATAAACTGAAGCACCATAGGCAAGGAAGGCATTGGCATTAAGGAGGCAAATAAGGCCTCCCATGGCCAAGAAAGCTGTCAGTGAGAACTGGAAACACCCCTCTCTCAGCGACACCACAGGGGTGAGAGCGAAGGAACAGCTGCTGGCTCAGTTGGAGGAGCTCGTGGGGAGAAATGAGCGGTCTCGGCATCACAGACAGAATTGCTTCTGGGTCCTGCACGGTCTCCCCACCTACTTGGCCTCACAGAGGGCTGACCAGGCAAAGGGAACCAACCAGTTTCACAGAGAGGCAAACTGAGGCCTGACAGGGAGAGCCCTTCTGTATGGCCACATTAAGACTCATCCACAGCAATGCCAAGAGTGGCCTCCCTCGCAATCCCCTTAACATCAGGGTCAATGTAGGCCTGACCCCAGTCAGCCTCCAGCCTGAAAGGTCATTGGCCTGAGTCTTGAAAGCAGGTCAGTGCTCCAGGAGAGCAGCTGCGAGACCCCACTCTGAAAGGACAGCTAGTCCCCTGGCAGCAAGGACGTCGTCTCAGCTCCCAGAGGAGGGGGGCTGATTGCTGAGGCCTGCTCACCCCTGAGCAAAGCTGTGAGCCCTTCACGCAGAACAGGTTTGCGCATGGGATCCCTACCCACTCGGAACCACTGAACACGGAATGAAAACTCTAATTCCTTTCGCTCGGCGGGGGCAGAGGGGGGAATCCTAGGAGAACCCCACTGCCTAGAGCTGGCAGAAGCACTGTTCTGAGTGAATCAGGTATCCCCAGATCCTTCCCGCATTCCCTGGAACCTCACTGAGGGAGGCCTGAGTTAAGGGCGTTAATAGCTCACAGCTCAGAACACAGGGGCCTCTTGTACCTCCCCAGAGATGCCTGCCCATGGCCTGCCACAGCCTGCCCGTGGAGCCAACCCGACCATGTCACCACGATGAGCTCACGCTCTGGAGCCCCTTGTCCCTGTGGCCGGGCTGCAGATCATTCATTGTGATACAGCATCGGCCCGGAACTCGGACTCATCTTTGGTTACCCAGCAAGGGCCACCAGGAGGCCACACACCCTGAAGTTTTGCTGGACACTGCCATACGCTGTAGTTCCTATTGGCTTCTTTCTTGCTGGAAGGACAGAGTGGACTAGCTGCTACAGAGACCATGTGGCCTGCAAAATCAAAGGTATTCACCGTCTGGCCCTGTTACCAGAAAAGCCTGCCACTCCTGCCTTACGTGATTCTCTTACTGAAGCCTAGCAGTTACCCCATGGGTGAGGTTTTATCACCCCTGCCTGGAAGGGCAGAAGCTGAAGACCAGGAAGTAGCTTGCTAGTAAGTGGCGGAGTCTGTATCAAACGTAGGTGTGTGAGCTCCAAAGCCCAGGCTGGCTATAGGTATAACCCTGCCTGTCTGTAGGCACATCCAGTCGATGGGCAGGATGTTAGTAGGGAAAGGTCACATCTTCCCCCAGTGGGTCAGCGGATTTGGAACCATATTGTTGAATAAGGACTAGGTTAGGCTTAGGTCACTCCCAGCCTTCTCCCTTGGGACCCTGATTGCAAGGAGTGGCTCTTAAGGTCTTCCTGGCTAGAGTTTGCAGCTTGTAAATAAATCTGAAATCCAGAGGAGCCAGGCAGGCCTAGAGCAGCCCCTGGCCAGGCCAACCACGGTTACCATGACAACGGAGTCATTTCCATTACAAACCCTGCAACAGGCTTCCAGAAGGTGATTAATGGCTGACCTCTGGGGGCTGGGAGCTCTGGGGAGGAGGGTGTGGTGGTGGATGGTGGGGGGGTATTCTTTTTAGTCTGTGCTATATTTGGGCTAGCTACTTCTCTAACCCTCCACCCCCGAAATTGGAAGGTTAAAGTGAATTTCCTAGTTGGGGTGCAGATGCTAAAACACCCCATCCGCCATCACCTTAAATCCTAAAGTCAGCCCAAGGAGCACCTTGTAAAAATCTTGCTCCAGCCTTGAGCTGAGACAGAGGAGCCCAGGAAACTCAAGGGCAAACAAAGGAAAACAAGAAGCCAAGGAGGGAGTGCAAGCCTGTAACTGGTTCACCCTTGCTGGATAAAGGGCACCCACTCCCCAAAGGGAAAAGGTACAAAAAGAATTCAGTGAAGCAAGAAGCAGGTAGTAAAAGGCAGGGAATCCTACCTCCTTTGAGCCCAGAGAAAAGCCTTTTCTACAGACTCAAGAAGAGGAGTGGAGAAGGGTGGGCAGCCTGCCAAAGCAATGACCCATGCTGTGAACCCGAGGGGACTCAGAGGTCCCCATGTCCCCTTGACCATGGCCAGTGGGTGGGGGGCCGACTCCATGGCCTGCCAGGAAGGGCTGAGCTACGCTTTACACTAGGCCTTGGGGTGTCTGTTGCAGGGCCGTTCTGGGCTCATTCACTGACAGTTTTTCTCTCTACTGACATTTGAGTGGCTCTGTTTTTGTTTGGCCATTTTCACTGCTAAGGAGTCACTCCCCCTCAAGCCGGCTGGGGGCAGTCAGGCACTCGCTCTGTGGGTACCAGAATCCAGCATGGGGTGTGGATTAGTTTCATCCTTTCTGCTGAGTTAATGTGACTCTGGAGTTGAAATGGGATATTTCTGCCAGAGAGAGTCATCTCACTTCTCTGGAGTCTGAGCACATTTCTGTGATGTGAACTTCAGGAAGAGGCTGCCTGCCCTCACTCTGCCCCCCCTCTCCTTTGGGAAAGTAGAACCGGGAAAAATCATCTCCCCCGTGACACCCTACTACCACTAAAACTATCCCTGAGTCTTTGCTGGCATCCCACAGCCGGCCCAAGACCAGAAACTCACCAAGCTAAGTGTCGTGGCTAAGATTCTCAGTCGACAGAATATGTCCTACAAGAAACCTAACTACTTTTCCTACAACTTGAGATGATTTTTGATTTTGAGCTCCCGTTCTGTGGCAGGGAGTCAGCCCCAGTTAATTCCAGGGCTCCCATTTTTCACTCTATGGGAGGCTGCCTCCAATCTGGGGAAGGGCTAGCTGGTGCCCTTTCATGGAGTGGGGACAAGAGTGATGTTTGCCTTCTCAGAGTCCTCTAGCCCCTCTGGCAGCCACCCACACATGTCCTTGTCCCGTCTGGGCTGCAGCTCTTAGGACATGCTAGTCTTCCTCCTCCCAGCCACACAGGCTCTCCAGGCTCCCTGGCCTCACTGAGCCATATGCCCACAGCTCTTAGCTGCACACCAGAATTCTGCTCCGTGAGGACCCAGGGAGGCATCCTCTCCAAACACCTAATACTTCACAGAAGGTTCCTCTGCTCCCATGACAGGCTAGGTACTCTGGAACTCAAGAAGTTGCTAACTTGCCTCTCACTGGGAAAGGGGACACAAGCTTTTCTCTTCTTAGATCCCCATCTTCATCTGGAAGTTCTGCTAGTGCACAGCCCCATCTCTGGACTCAGCCTGGAGTGTGGGGCAGGGCATATGCTTCTTCCTTGGGGCACCCACCAGGAACTAACTCTCCTGGTTCCCCAGCTCTCCTCCTTTCCTCTAGCCTGTCTAGATACATCTCGATTCCCCATGGGCTTCATGGACTCTGATGGATTGAATATTGCTCCACATCTTCTGTTTTGTCCTTGGTTCTCTCTGACCTGCTTTGAGGGCTCGGCTTTTGGAACACAAAGTATAGAAATTGCTCTCTGGATATATCACTACTCCCTCGGTGCCTTGCTGGCCATCTCCCACGAAGGGAAGCGTGAGATACAAGAAGCGCTTGGGAAAAACACATCAGCCAATTCCCCAAATATTATCCTGCTGCACTCTGCTTGCAGGGCCCTCCCTGGACCTGCACTTACAGCTGTAGCACTGGTTGGGGCCCATCGCCTCCTCACTCCGTGGAAGTCAACATTTGCCGCAGATTTCCTTAAATTCTCAGGCACCCTATGTTCTCTTGGTCCTTCTGACTCAAAGCAGTATTCCCTCTGAATTAGTTCTGTCTGTGACCCTCCTACTGGTCACACTCTGCCCCCACCCCCTCCTTGCCATCTCTATGCCAACACTGTCTGCTGCAGGCCTTGAGTGTATGGGGCCTACTTTCCTTAGGAGGTTGTAAAGCACAATCATTTCTTTTCTTTACAAAATAAACACAAAATTTGGTATTGGTTAGCCACACTAACCTGTTTAGTATGGCTGTTAGAAATAAGAAGATAGAAAACTTGCTACAGTCCCCATTGGAGACTGCATTGGAGACTGGTAGAAAAATTGCCTACGGCGGCAACCGCTGTTACTTGTGTGTTTTCTGTGTGTTACCCCTTGCTGAGACTACCTGTAGCCTGGTTTAAATCTCAGCCTGACTTTCCCTGCCAGTAGGATGTGTCTCTTCTCCTTCAGTCAGCGTGTCTTGAGGGACTAGAGATTAAAATTATTATTAGCTTAAGTAGCAAATGGTTAGGATAACGCATGGCAAAACACAATGTAACAATTTCCAGATTGGCAGAGCTCCTTTCTTTTCCATTTATAATCGAGAAGGGACTATCTTTATCCTAAGATGCTACTTCCTCATGGGTGGAGGACAGGCTAGATGGGAGATGGGGATTGCGGAGGGCGCTTGCTGAGATGCGCTGTCCTTTGTAAGTGAGTCACAGAATTCTACCCCGGAAATCAATATTGCCCTATATGTTAACTAACAAAATGCAAATCTACAAAGTAAAAGTCAAATAAAGTTGCTCCTTCCTGACAACGAGGTTACGGGAGGTTGGAGAAGCACCGTGTGTGGCTCCATGAAGGGCCCTGCTGGGCTTCCCTGCCTCCCGCCTGCCCCGGGGCTGCGGCCTCCCTCCCTGACTTCCCCGGGTCAGGGCCTCGTTGTCTCAGGGCCCTGCCTCTCTGTCCCTCCCTGCCCCTTTCCTGTGCCAGACCTCCTCCCCGGGGCCCTCCTCGCAGCCTGGAAGCTGGTAAACAGCCGTAATGTGATAATAGATGATAATAAGTTAATGTGTTACCCCTCTTTGGTAACATTTGCATTTTCACAGGATCTTTCTGAAGAAAACTCACTCTTAACAACAACATGACTGGGATGGGAGGATCTGAGCACCTGCGCCTGCAGGGCGTAAGGGATTGTATTTGTGACAAGAGCAGTTTTGATGCCTCAAACCACAGCTCTGTTCCCGGGAAGAGATGGAGAACAAGAGGCTTCTTAGGGGGCTTCTGGGCAAAAGGCCCTGAGATGCAGGCCGAGGACAGAAAGGGACTCTGACCTCATAGAAAAGGAAGAGACACCCCCCTGGACATAAATTCCTCAAAATAGAAATGGGTGGGACAGAGGAAACCCCAGTAGAAGAGAAGCAATATTTCTGGGCCGTGAAGGCGCCTGGTCCTGCACACAGGAGGCTGGCACATGCTCCCCTGCGGAGACTGCTTCCAGGAGTGACACTGCAGGCAACAGACGGATACCGTGGGGCTGGCTGCCGGCCTCCTGGGGTGGGGCAGGGAGTCCGGGGAGTAGCCCGGGAGAGGCAGAGACATGCCTCAGGACTATAGGGTTGCCAGAGTCCTGGGAGCCCACCTCTGAGCCAGAGGAGCTTCTCGATGGTCACCGGTGTTCTTCCTTGAGCTGGCCATGCTGCAGGGCCACCAGGACTACTGTCCCGACCTCCCTTGAGCAGGCCACAGGGCCTTCTACATTAGGGCTGGGCTGGTTGGAAACGGGGCGTTGGTGCGCGGATGATGCATCTTAGCCTGGACCCTTCCAACCTCTTCTT
The DNA here is from genome assembly GCF_922984935.1 of Meles meles. Classification (NCBI taxonomy): domain Eukaryota; kingdom Metazoa; phylum Chordata; class Mammalia; order Carnivora; family Mustelidae; genus Meles; species Meles meles. Next base: position 110,419,165 of record NC_060073.1, on the reverse strand, counting down.
GCCTTTTTGCAAGACCTGCCACTTCACTCCTCAATGATACTGCCGGTGACAGCAAAACACTCCTCGCACTCCCCCTCCCCCACCCATGGCCCTGCCTCACTCCCAGGGAGAACCCAGGCCCCAGGGGCTCTGACATGACCCTGACTAACCCTAAGCCTCCCACCCTGAGCACTCTCCTTTCTGGGGGATTCAAAACAAGCAGCTGCCCCCAGCAGAGTGGCCGCTGCTGCCAAGCATTTGGCTGGCACGAACAGAGCACAGGCCTGGTTGCTTCTCAAAATAAATTCCGCTTCCGTAAAATAATTCCGAGAGCCGCCGGCTGGCCATGTTGGCAGGGGCAGCAGGGAGGCTGACTGCCACAGAGGAGTGGGCCCTTCCAGGCTGCCGCTGCACGACTGCCCTGTGCCCGTGGCTCCTGGGGCCGTCAGCCCCCCAGGCAGGGGGTTAAGCAACATCCAATGCAGATGCTTCCTCCAGAGGCCAGGCCACCTGGGTTACCTGTATACCTGTGCTAACCTCACAGGCTCAGCACAGGGGGACCCACAGGCCTCTTCTCCAGATTTTGAGAGAGACTTAGGATGGGGAGGCTGGAAACTGAGCTCTACTGAGGGCCTCGAATACATACTTGGCACACATAGAAAGTGCCCACAGCAGGCAACACATCCCAGACTTGCCCCTCTGCCATCTTGACCCGTGAACTTCTCATGGGCAAGGTCTCTGTGTTCTCCATGCCAAGTAGGAAAGGGATCAGAATCCATCCAGGTGCTTCCAGGGCAGGGGGATTGACACCAACAGGTAAAATTTACAGGTAAGAGGAATTCAGCTTTATTGAAAGAACTTTCAAACAGGCAACTCTATCTAAAAATAATGGGCTATCTTGGGAGCTAATGAGATCACAGTCCCTAGAGGTGTTCAAGCAGAGGCTCAAAAGCCAGCTGCAAGAAATAGAATAGTCGGCAAACGCTAGCGGATGGTTGGTGAGTTGACTTCTAATGGTTGTTTAAAGCCATAGTGCATGTAAAGGACTTCTGATTGGAGGAAAGAATATTGATTGAGTATCGCTACCCCACTTAGAATCACCACATTGCACGGAGAGGGACGGAAAGGTAAATTAACATTTATTGAAATCCATTATGTCCTGGACACATTATCTTTAATCTTCACAAGTATATGAGGCAGGGTTTCTTATTCCTGTTTTACAGTGAGAAAAACAGATTTCAGAGATGCTAAGAACCTTGCCCCAAATCACATTGTGTAAGCAGGCAGCACAGCAGGATGGGGGCCAGCTCTCGTGGCAGTCCGGCTGCACGACACCCGGCTTCCTCAGAAGAAGCTAACAGTGCCTCCCCTCTATGCCGCCCGCCTGGGGATGCAGCCTTCTCTTTCTTCCACGGAGAGGCCAGTCTGACCCGCCATAATCTGTCACTGAATTCGACTCATCAGGCAGCATCTGGGGGGGGGGGGGGCAGGCACCCACAATTAAGGAAGTATATTCGCCCAGGCAGAGCACGTGGGATATTCGCAGGGTTGATGAGAGCGTGTGTACTTTTCACTATTGCTGCTGCAGTGAGAGGCGTGATGGCAGGTGTCAGGGAAGCTGCCACTTTGGCAGTTTACAGGCAAATTGCAGTATTGTTTACAGCAGCCCAAGCATCCCTAGGGGGATCTGAGACCCAGCAATGCGGCAGCTTCCCCAGCAGGAAATCTCCAGAGTCGCCAGTGACGTGAGGCTGTGGTTGGTTCTGGGATAGGGGACCAGCACGGTCTGGGGTCAGACGAGGTGCTGCAGGTCGGCTACCTTACTGGCTTAGGACATTGCTGGTGGAAACATGGCTTTGTGCAGTCAACAGCACTCCCGCCTGGAGTGATCTGAACTCTTCCTTTAGTTGACCTTGCGCTCTCTCTCCATCTACTTTAACCCCGTGGGGAAACTGAGGCGAGCCAGAGCTGAGAAAGACACAAGTTTTAGCTCTGAGCTGGATTGTGCAGGCCCAAGTCTTCTAGAAGCTAGTACTTACAGATCTCTTTGCTCCTTGCTTCATTGAAAGAAGCCCAAGGTGGCAAAGAGCGAGTCCTACCATTCTCCACAGGCCCAGAGAAGCAGCCAGACTTGTCGGGCAAGGAGAGCAGCCAGGCAGAGACTAGGGTATTCTGCTGGAGCCCAGCCATGAGACCTGGCTTTTCTAGCCCCACCTTGGTTTACTTTAATACTTGGGCTTGCTAAGACCTTCCCTGCAAGTAAATGACCCAGGGACTGTCCCTTCTTCACCTGCCAGCTCCTCCCTAGCCACTCCTGTGTAGCATCTGCCGGGTTCCTGCCCATCAGGTCACCTCTCTATGGGTCTCTCCCTCAGGGTGCCTGGCTCAGCCTCGCTGTGATCACTCTTCATGGAAGGTGAAGCAGCAGATCCTAAAGCAGTGAGCACTGAGCCTGAACGAGGGACTCACTCATTCTAGTGGATGCTCAGAATCAGAAGCCTTTGGACTTTGCTGCTCAGGAGATAGTTAACGTCCAGCCACTCCAAGCCAGGGCCTGACACGGGCTCAGAGCAGCGACTTGGCAGGGAGGGGGCTAGGTTCCTGAAGGAAGGTCCCAACCGCAAGCAGCCTTTCATCTGCCCAACAGCTGCTCCTTCTGCTCCCTTGAAGTGTCCTGAAATGGGACATGCTCCTGAGGCACTGGCTGAGGCGGGGACTGCAATATTTCCAAGTGAAATCCTGTCCTGTGGACAGGAAATGTGACCATTCATTTGCTAAACTTGTCAGCCCATAACTGAGCTTCCTGTGTGCATTTCCACCCAGCAGGGACAAGGCAGGGGAGTGAGCAAGCTGGTTGGAAGTAGGGACACGAATTCATAATCAGGATTTACCAGATCCTCTTAGAGGGAGTCAGCATTTATGTGGCAATGAGATTATTTACAGAGCTCTGAGCGATAGCAATAGATGGTCAAAGAGCCTTGAAAAGCAAGAGACTGGAGCAGAAGGGTGGAAATCTCCAGAGGCCTTGTTTTTGGAGCCAGTGGGCAAACGATTCTCAGACCACAGCAGACATCACGACCGAATTCATACAGCCCTCAGTGACTAGTGGTGTGACATCTTAGCTCTGAATGTTACAGTTGGAATTGATGAGATAATGGTTTATAGAGTAAAAGAAACAAGATTTGTGCTTTGTTTGTAGCTGAGGATTTTTTCTCTTCCTTCCCCCATGTGAAAATCAGGGGATATTGAAAATTCAAGCCCCTCAAAACAGGAGGCAGAGAGCAGACCCCGCAGGCAGCCCTGGCCTGGCAGAGGAGCAGAAGCTGACATCAGAGGGGGGCTCCAGGTCAGAGAGGTGTGGAGCCCTACGTCACAGGGTGCTTCCTTCAGGCCCGGGTAGGGGCCTCAGAGAGCTCAACACCCCCAGCTCCTCCCGCCCCAGTCAAGACACCTTCCTGGGCTGGGCCCGAGGCGCTCACATGGGTCCCAAGAGGGCAGGGCGAGCAGAGTGGGGAGTGTAGGAAGAAAGTGCACTTTGCTGTTTATCGCTAAGCGCTGGTGTCTGAAAGCCTCAAACTGAAGGTATCAATAATTCAAACATTCATATGCTGGAGAGTATTTCCCTTTTTGTCACATTTCTGGCCAATTGATTTCCCCTGACCACAAACTTGCTGCTTTTAGAACATCATTAATAACAAATCGACTCTGGTGGAATCTGCCCTGGGAGGGGGCATTATCTGGGAAAGGTCCCTGACCTTGTTTCCTCTGAGAAGAGGGGCTCTGGTCAGTCACAGCGGCATGAGGACTGGGAGGCTTGCTTTGGTGGCAGAGGGACCTGGGAGCACCCTAGTCAATTGCCAGAAGCCTTAGATAGGGTTACTGGGAGAAAGGGGCACGTGGGGGTCTAGAACAAGAATGCAGTGTCCAAACCTCTCTCTAGTTCCCTCCTTACCCTCCAGCCACCCCCCACAGTCCTGTCTCTGGAGGCTTCCAAGTCTGAGTCCCAAAGCCCCATGAGATGAACACCGCTCAGGGGTCTGGGATGAGCTAAACAGACGGTAGCTCACAGTGCCAGCTGGGGCCCCGCCTCACAGCCCTGGGCCTCCCTGCTCAGGCCACTCCACGCAGTGAGTGCGGCCAGCTTCCCTTCTCTGAGGCCCTTGTGGCAGCACTTCTGTCCCTGCTGGCACCCGGGGCCCAGGTGGTCTCTCTGCCTTCTTCTCCAGTGATTCTCTTACCCTCCTCTCCACCCCCACAGAGTCTGGCTCTCAAGACACGGCCTGTGATGGGTGCTCACAAAGTACAAATGACTGAGAAAACTTTCTCACAAATCCTGCCCAGGGAGTGAAGTATGGCCACTGCCTTGCGCCTCTGGATTTATACAGAGGAGTGAGTCTCTAGTGGTGGCTTTCGGCAGCTTGGGAGAATGGCTACAGAGGGCTTTTTACCTGAAATCAGACAAGATGGCCAGGACCCATTTCACCTACAGAAGACTGCTCCCGATCAAAACTCCCCCATCTCTCACTGTGCTGGGCAGAAGTCTTTCTGGAAAGGTATCGATAGAAACATGTAGAAGATCCTGCCGTGGCAGTGCCCCATTTAGAGAAAGGGGACAGGTCCCTTCCCCTGCTCCTGGGCAGGGTCATCTCCAAGGTGTGAGTGCCAAGATGCATCTTCTCCCTCCTCCACACCATTCATACCCATCAGGCCTCCTCCAGCCAAGCTAGAACTCTTGCAGGAATCCCTATTATAGACAGGCTGTGCTCAAAACAGGGGTGAACAGTCTAGCATTTCTGCTCCCATCCCTAGAGTGGCAAGCACTAACATCAGCCAGAATCGGGCCCCCCAAAGGGCTGAGCTCTGCTGACCCCATGGCAGAGCCCTCTCTGCTCCCCCCGCAGCCACATGGCTTATATCGCTGGAAATCTCTTGGTTGGCCTGATACTGATTTGGCTTTGAACGGGAGTCAGTAAGAAATACGCACACCACAGGCCTGAAATAGAATCTACCCTTTGCAGTTATAGCAAATGCTACTACACTTGCTGGGTCCAATTTGAACATGGCTACCCCAGGACAGGGCGCCGGGGTCCAGAGATGCCTGCTGTAGCCAGTCTTCATCTTATAAGACCACAGGGGCCCAGCGACAGTGGGCAGCTTGTCACGGTGTTTTACGGGCAGGATAAACATTAGTGTTACATTCCCGTGCACAGCATGGAGTCTGAGCCCACTTTATGGCTACGCCTGGGGAGATTGGAGGGCTGTGCTGAGCCAGCTACAGGGAAACGTACTTTCCTGGTGGCTTTCCAAGAAAATCATTTGGGCTTGCGGATTAAGGAAGTTATGGGCCTGGAGGGGCAGAGGCTGAAGCCATAGATCTCCCCAGTCCAGCATCCCCTCCCAGATGGGTTGACCCCATGCACCTCAGGATACACAGCATGTGCTAGACCATGCCTCCCCCCAAGCCCCTGGGAATTATCTTGTCCTTGAATGGGTGTTAGAGCTGCAGGGGACTTGATAGTTTATCTAATCTAGGCGGAATAACAGGCTGGAGAGATTGAATATCTGTCCTAAGAGCACCTAACTGATAGTGATTTTGTGTCTGTGGATTTCTTCCTACTGGAAATCTTTGAGAAGGCCTTCTTTTTTCCAAACTTCAGATTTTTTTTTCAGGGTATCTCTAGAAGGGATCAGACTTGGAGGGATGTCCTGCCTTGACACCAGAGCACAGCTGGTGAAGTTTTCCATCCACATCCTATATTCCCTGGTCTACATTTTCCCACTCTTTCCCCTAGAAAGAAACTGACTTTTATGAAGCACCTAACATAAACCAAGTTGTTTTCAATTTACAGCAACTCTGTGAGGCGGGGTTATTAGTCCCATTGCAAGTGTAACCACCGTGCTGAATAAACAGGACCCATGAGATATATTCAAAAGGCAAATTTGTGTTTGTTTGCCACTGTCCCTTTAAACTGGCTCTATGGCTCGTCCTTTTCCTTGACCCTGGGTAAAATCTCTGACTTTTCTGCCCGCTCTTAGAGACTCTAAGTCACTTTACATCACCAACATGGTACCTCGATTAAAAAGATGACTCGTCACATCCGTCTTTACACAGAGACATAGTAATCGGGACATTATAGGTTCCTGCTGTGCTAACAAACAACCCTAAAAGTTCAGCAGTTCATGCATGAGTTCAGAGTCCACTGGAGGTCAGGAGACACCCACAGCTGTCCTCCATGTGGGGACTCTGTCACTTTGTCTTGTGGTTCCATGTTCCACAGGGAAGGAGAGAGCCTAGAGGATCCTACAGGGGCTTTTTCGCTGCTCAGTGAGACATGACACACATCACTTCCAAGCACACTTCCTTCCCCAGAACTAATCATATTGTTCCACCTAACTTCAGGGAAGGAAGGAAAGGGAAGAGAAACCGGTGAATACATGACCTTGTTTGTCAGTAAAAATAACCCTACACCCACTCCCGCCTCAGCTTCAGTGGCTGCTGCCACGGGGTAAGAGGCAGAGAGGAGGGGATGCCACGAGCTTCTTTGTTCTTTCTCAGAGACCTCCCCTCTGCTCAACTGCTTCTGACCCCTCTGGTGTTGGAGCAATGGGAGGAAGGGTTGCTGAGAAGAGCAGGGAACTTTTCTGACAAGTGCGGTAGTAAAATGGCTTCAAGAGCTCTGGGTCTGGAAGATGTCTAAAGCCTCTTTCTCTCCCATGGGTGCTCTCCTGGCTTGTCAGAGGCCCCACGGGGAGCAAAAGACAGCATTTACCATGTCTCAGGCTCTGTGTTGCCTTCCCACTGGCCACCCCTCCCCAGGCCCTGGTTTTCAGATGGCCCACTCCACACAGATGCTCCCTGTTGGAGTTCCCCTGCACCCCCTTGGGCAAGGCTTAAAATGTATTTGGGCCAATTCTCTTTCCCATCAGGGTCTAGAAGGGCCATAGAAAAGTCTATTGCCTCTGTTGCCCTGACAAACTCCAGTCCCAATGCAGCAGCAATCCTCCTTAGCTTCTCAGCCACAGCAGCTGGCTTTTGGGCCACGGTGCCTTTGAAGTTTCATGGGCAGGAGTCAGATATCAGCTTCCTGGGTTCCTCTAATTACAGGGGATCATATGAAGCTCTCCAAGTGATGCTTTCTTGTGACTTGAGGTACAGGAGAATTATTCTACCCTTTCCTTTCATGGGGAAGGGAAGCTCCAAACAGGGCTCACCTCAGAGGCCTTCTCTTTTAAAACCCTCTCTTGATTTCCAACAATTTGACAACATAGGATTGATTCCTGTATTGTGGGTGAGGGATTTTGAGAGTTATGATAATGGATTTCCAGATAATTCTTTTGTAAATTCTGCATGCAGCCCAGCATGCTTCAATCAGTTTAACATTCTGTGACACATGACAGATGCTCAACCCAATTCAGGCTGGTTGAAGAAAAATGGAGGCCTTATTGCAAGGACATTGGGGTACCCCATGGAACCCAACAGCTTGAATTCAGCTGGGGTTTAGGGCTTACTATAACCAAGGGCTCAAATTCCTTTAGGCGTCTCTCTATCTCTCATATCACTACACCTGCCCTGGTCTCTGCTTCAGCTTTTCCCTCTCTCTGCAAACTGATTTACTTCCCTTACTTCTCCGGTCTAGTCATGTAAACATGGCTTCTGGCCGCTCCTAAAATACACATCTGATAGTCCAGCTACACGTACACACACAGAGACTTTCCATTCTCTCAGGCCCAAGACCAAAAATTCTGGGGAAGGAGACAGAAAGGATCAGCTTGATCTCACCTTGATTTATTAGCTCTGTCTGGGGACAGGAACCCATGATCATGTGGCAGCTCCTCTGGCAGCCCTGGCTGGTGTGTGAGGTGGAAAATCTCAGATGGCGGCAGTTGCCAGGTGCCCGCAGGCACTCCTTCAGCTGTTGAGTCACTTGGACTTGTGCTAATGTGCCTGGTGGTTCAAACCCTATCTTCAGTAGGATTGGGAGGTGGTGATAGGGTTCTGGTTTGTACAAAGTCCATGGATACCAGCCCAGCTCCAGGAGTTCTCTCTTCTTACCTCTTTCACCAATAAAGACTTATTTTCCATTAGAAGAAAAGCATTTATCTCGTATTGCCTTGAATTGTGAGATATCTGCCCAAGAATGTTATCTTTCATACAAGACTGCAAATACCTAAGTTCTGGGGCTGTGTTTTTGTGATGTTTCTATACCCCAACTCATCCCAGCACTGCCTTATACACACAGTAATTATATTTAGTGAATGTATGAACAAAAGAATGAATGATTCCAAAGGATGTGAACCTGCTGAATCCATTAAAAACTAAAGAATGACTAAGGGAAAGCATTCATGGACCTTGGATAAAATTTCCTGCTTCCCTCCCAGAAAATCTGGGTTTCACATACGAATAAGGTTAAAGTTTAAAATAGGATCTAGCACAATTTTTGCAAACAGAAGATATTTGGCAAATGTATGCTGACTGGCTCAGAGACACTAAGGCCCTGACTCCATGTTGTTCGAGCATCATCTCCATGTCCTGGACCACCTAGACTTCCACTATCCTATCTTCCCAGCTGACCTGTATACACTGGAGTCACTCAGGTACTGGGATTTGCCCAGAGGGGTATCACCGGGGCTATTTGCTCAAAGGACTTCACTCTTACGTTTTGTTATCAAAGGAGTTATAATTCAGAGAGGACTTCCCTACAGCAAGGGAAATGGGATGCTGGAATGAGAGAAGGGGGGTAACAGTGAGATCACCTTGACCTTAGAGTTGTTTACCCTGACTGTCTGCAGAGAAGAGGTAGATTAGGGTTGAGTACCAGATACTTCCCTAAAAATACATGGGGAAGCCTGGGGAGAGAGCAGAGGGAGGAGTCTGGTAAGGCTGAATCAGGCATTAGTAGGAAGCCAAAACTGGGAAAGCTTATCATTATTTAAAACTCCCATTAAGACTCTATGGTGGTGGGGGGGGGGGGTGCTAATTTCAGGAAGTGACGGAGTGGTTGTAAGTACCCAAAATTAATTGATGGTTTTAAGGAAGAAATAGAGTGTAGGTACCACTGCGTCATAAACCCATCATTGGAGAAAAGGAAGACTATTAATTCTCATGATTCCTCATACCACAGGACAGAAAAGTAATAGTTCAGGTTGTATATGATGAAACCTAATGCTGTGGCATAATTTTCTCTCATCGATTGGTTCTCAGCCTATCTGCTGTGATTTATAGGAATAACGGGGAGGGAGTGCTCACAGCAGGATGGCCGGGGCTGGGGAGGTTTATGTGCAATACTGGTTTCCAGAGTTAATAGATTTTCAATTATGGCCTATGGAATAGTAGTATGCTCCTGGAGTCAGCAAGCCTAATCCCACTCCTAGCTCACCAGATCCCACCTGCCACTCCAAAATAGACATTTGGGCAAGATGGGAAAGCCTCCTACCTCGGTCAGTATCCTGGGATAGGTCTGGCTGGAGGGAGTCTAAGTCCCATATTCCATCAATAGAAACCTAATGACCCTAAACTACTCATTCCTTTGTCCCTGAAGCTGAAAATCTGGAAAAGATATGGCACACAGAACCAGAATTATACCTACTCTACTCAGAGTAATGTGGTAGCCCAGCAGAGATTTGATCCAGGAAACAGAGTCTAGACTAGGAGACAGATCACAACAGAGGTCATGGCTGAGAGTCTAAGCAGGAAGGAGACAGTTGAAGGGGTCTCAGGCTGAGGAACCAGAAAAAAAGAAAGCATCAGTGTTTAACAAAGAAATCCCCAGTTCAGGCTACAACCACTTCATTATCATTATATCCTTAGCATCTGTGTGTTTGACACAAACAAGCACTCATATCTATTAAATAAATGAATGAAACAAGTTTGTGGAGTCTGCGACAGGGACAGCAGGGACCTTTAGCACATTGAATATTTACCAATTCCTCCACCTCTTCAGGCCCCTGCCCCTAAGTGGGGCCAGTGACTGGGCTAGACCACTAGACTATGAGTAGAAATGATGTAAGATATTTAAAGATTGGTGCACAATTCTCCAGCCATCACTTACCTTGTAGTGGTGACTGTGAGGACTGCATGTTCCAAATGACACAGTTCAAGACGTAGGGACTTTCATCAACTTGTGTTCTTTAATGCCCGAGTGGAACAGAGCTCTTTCCTCTCCTTCTAACTAGTGTTGGATAGGTAATGGGAGTGAGAAATAAACCTGTGTTTTCCTTAGCCAATCCTGAACAAACACAACACACTAGATTTGCCAATTGTCTTTGTCGGCTTGGGCTTCTATAACAATGGTCTTAAACAATAGACATTTATTTCTCACAGTTCTGGAGGCTCAGAAGTCTAAGATCAAGGTGGCAGCAGGTTTTGGGGTCTGGTGAGGACCTGCTTTCTGGGTTGTAGGTGGCCATCTTCTTGCTGTGTGCTCCCATGTCATTTCCTTGGTGTGTGCACTCAAAGAAAGGGAGCTCTGGTGCCTCTTGCTCTTCTTATGAGGATATAAATCCCATTATGGGGGCTTTACCCCCATGTACTGGAGGTTAGGGCTTCAATATATGAATTTGGGGAGAAAGCAAATACTTAATTCATAACACCAGTTCAATCCAGTAGTTTCCTTCAAACCCTCCTTTCTTACCCTCTTGCAAAAAGACCTCTTTCTTTGAACATTATGTCATCGGGTTCATTATCCTTTAACTCTTTTATTCATCTTTGTCACCATCATCTTCCACCTTCCTTTCATAGTCCTTGTTCATTACAGAATTTATTAGCTGGGTCAAAAATTTCTTTTTCTCTTTGGCTCCTGCCATCATTTGTTTCACATATATATCTATTATCCATCCCAAGTCTTAGTTTCAGAAGTTCTGGACATCAGCAACGCCAACAACATTCATGTCCAGTACCTTCAACCAACACACTCTAGACCCTGACTCTTCCGCCTTTGGATACGCAAATTCCAATAGCCTAATTTTCTTTCCCCTCCTCTCCCACCACAATGTTGTTAGACCTCATTGAGGCCTCTAATCCTTCAAGTCCAACCTACCTATCTGCCTCCTCTAGTGTACCCTAAGCTCTCTGAAGTCAGCGAGTGTTCTCAGCACTTGTCACAGTGCATAGTCTAAGGAGTCATACTGAAGATATTCATGAAAAATCAATGGGCAAAGTGGCTGTCCCTGCATACCTGGTGGGTTGTTCCCCACAGCCTCTTAAAGGTGTTTTTGGTAAATGACACAGATTCCCCTCAAGAGTATCTGGACAGGAACCAAAAGATCAGATTTCTAATTCTGGCTCCATCCCTGGTTACCTATGTGGTCTTGGACAAATCTCTGACCCTTCCCTGAATCTCAGCTTCCTTTTGTCTCCTCGCCCCCCAACCTTTTTGGTTGAATTGTTAATGGGAATCAAATGAAATCATGAATGTGAAAAGGATTTTAAAATGTAAAGAGCTTTACAGTCATATAAGAATCATTTTGAAAATACCAATGGATTTCCTGTCTCTCAGTATGTACTGACTTAGCAGATTCATACTCTTCCTTATGGAGGAAAAGCTGTGAAAATGTTGAGGGAATCAAGTACCCAAAAGCCAAAGATGAAACATCAGGGACTGAGCTCAGCACAACCTGCTTCTCTCAGCCTTCCATATTCCTTCATTTACCAAACATTCATTGATTTTCTACTATTTTCAGTTACTCAGTATGGCATAGGCTTTGCCCTTACAGAGTTCAGTTTTTCCATGGGAACAGATGAATAAACGACTAATTGCTACCAGTGTGATAAAAGCAAAACAGGAGTAAGTGCCGGATGCTGGAGGTGCAGGAAATGTTAATTCTCTCTGAGGAGGGAGGAACACAGAGGATCCTAAGAGAAGGGACCCATGCTCTCGGCAGCTAACGGGATCAGCTTTCCTGCGGACACAGTGACGAGGCCAGGTTCTGGAGGAAACAGGTATATGGAGAAAGAATTAAACACAACTGGACTTTAAGCCCGTTTCCTTAGCTTCTCCCGGTATGTGCCCCTTGCCCAGGGACTACCTGGCCACAGCCAACGAAGTTGCAGGTGTGTGTACGGTTACTCCTCCCGACCACCCTGTGAGGTACAGGGCCACGCTTGCCTCTCTGAGTTACAGCCAGACCTCTGAGACCAAATCCTGCATTCTCCTCACCTTGTCACTGCCCGTCATACCTGGAAAAGATGTCATGTCAGAGCCTGAGGAGGAGGAGGAAGGCCTCCTATAACATCTGTAATTGGCTTCAGAGCTGTAGGGCAGAGTTACTGTCCAGGTGACCAGCCTGCCTCCAATCAGAATCCTTCCTATACCAGTGGCTCCCTGTGGCACAGGCCAAACTGATCTATACCTCATTATGTCAGATTCCCCAGCCTCGCCCAACGCAAATTAAATGCTATCTGCACAGGAGCAGCCCCCAGGCACTGCCTTCCCAACTGGCCAGGCAGCTGGGAATGACAGGGAGAATTGCAATGACTCCCACTGATGACAACCTGATAAGGCAGGTGGACCCAGAGAATATGCTGCATGGCAGACAGCCTGTCCTCCCCCTCTCAAGGGGCTCAGGTCTTCCTCCCTGGATTTTTAGAGGCTTCTGAGCCACCCCAAGAATGGCACATTCACCCTACTTCTTCTTGGACAGAAGATCCTGAGAAAGACACAGACCCAGTCATCACACTGCCAACAGGGTTCCCGAGCATAGTTCGAGCAAACAGTTGGAGCATTTCTAGTAACCTATGGACAGAAGAGATTGGGGCTTCAAAGCTAACCTCTTTCTTTACTCTTATCCTGACCCCCTAGGTGGGTGTCTCTGTCTCTCTCCTCAAGTGTGCATGGATGTTAGGGGAGGGTTAGGAATATCCAGATGTAATTTCCGATAGTAAAGTTAGCATTTTCAATTACTTTCCACTCATTTCTCCCCCTACCTTTTATACTTTTAACTCTGAAAACTCCTAATAAATGTCCATTTAGCCATATAAACAGGAAAAGCTGGGTAACAAAAAATAGTAAATTTTCACAAGCCCCATGTTCTGCTTCCTCTTATGCCTTTCCCCAATCATGGGCTTCCCAGTTGACATGGGTGGCATTCATAGGTTGGCTTAGAAGAGACCACGTTATCAAAATCCACCGTGAACCTACCATCTCAGAGCCCTCTCAGTGTATGTGACCATGTCTGGAATTGTGAGAGGGATGTCCCTGCTTGCAGATGGGGCACCAGATGCAAGGCCTCAGGAAAACTCAAGGGGACAACTTTCTAGAATTCAGGGAGGTTTGAGGTGTGGGAGTAAACACACTCCTCTTCCATCCCCAGGAAGAGGATGACCCAGATAGAAGTAATTATGCTATAATACTATGCTATAATATGCTATATTAATATGCTATATAATTAATATAATTAATATGCTATATAATATAATAAGTATATATTAATATACTATGCTATAATAATATGCACAAAGCTTAGAATCAGGGAGTCCATGCATCTGAATATTGCCATCTTCCTCACAAATAACATACCCCAGGATAGGTTATGGGGTCTCTAAGCTTCAACATAAGCATTATACATTTTCCTCTCTTACTAGCTTTACTAGACGGCACCTTATTTCGAACACTATTTCTGTTTATGTATTTGTTTATTTTTAAGGATTTTATTTACTTATTTAACAGAGAGAGAGAGAGGAAGAGAGCACAAGCAGGGGGAGTAACAGGCAGGAGAGGGAGAAGCAGGCTCCTAGCCAAGCAGGGAGCCCAATGTGGGATTCGATCCCAGGACCCTGGGATCATGACCTGAGCCGAAGGCAGACTCTTAACTGACTGAGCTACCCAGGTGCCCCAGAACATTATTTTTATACTCAAACAAATATCTATTGTGAGGAAAATGCAAGATTCCCAAAATGCAAAATACATTTTTATAGTATGCCACAAGATTAAGAAGAATTTTGTGCCTGTAGCACTCAGCTTCAGGCTACACATACCCTTTCATTCTCCAGTAGGACTGTTTCACTAAGAAGCTGAGAGGTCTTTCCATTCAACAGTTCCTACCATCATGGAGCCTGACACTTGGTATTAGGGTTAATCTTTTCCAAGGATCTCTTGGAATCATTCCTCAGCATCTTGGCATACCTAACTTCAAGCCACTTTTAAGATGACTCTGGCTCAAAGCCTGTCCCTCCAGAATGCTGAAGAGGAGCCTGACACCACCTGAGACATGAAGATCCTCTTTCTTGGCATGCAGTGACCCCAGGATACTCTCAAACACACCTGACCAAGCTTCTAACTCAAATGCTGAGCTCTGAGAAGATGTAATTGCCCCTGAATACCCGAATGCCACCCACTAAGTTGGGAAAACCCAATCATACTCATTCGAAGGGACCTAGCATGGAGCCAAGAACAGAATCAATGTTTATTTTCTTTCCACTGAAAAAGAAATGACAAAGGTAGTTGTCTGGCAGCCTTTGAACTTGAGCAACACTGATTTATTGGACATTTGACAGGTGGACCTGAATCCCCAGGCCTGACTTCTTCCCCCTGTTTTCCCTTTTCCTTCCTTTTCCCCACACTTATGGCAAAGGAGAGTGTGAGCTCTCCCTGTAGATATTTCCAGTAGCACTGGGGCCTTAATTGAGGCTGAGTTGAGGTTTCTGACTCTCAGGACCGATTGAGGCCCAGGTTCAAACTCTCTGGATTGGGTCAGATCTGAAGGAAGAAGGTCTCATCCCTGTTGCCTGTCCTCTGTAGTAGGGAAAGAAAAAGAAAAACGAGAAAAACCACCGTACCCTCAATAAAAACCTCAGGTGGAAAATTTTAGGTCAAGTCTTACATGGCACTAGACACACTTAATATTAATGCAAATCCTGGGCTCAAAACAAGGTACTTTTCCACTTCCGTTTCACATAGTTCCTCTGTTTTTCCCTTCTTTTGTGCAGAGGGAGAGGGCTCTCTGTTTAGCCCCCAGATAAAGCACGTGAACGGGTTGAGAACAAAGCACCCTGAAATATGCCGCTTTAGCCTATTGAATATTTTGAACTGAAGGCGCTTGAGAAACGGCAGGTACAGAAAGGGCTCTGACCTCCCTCCTACCTAAAAGCAAGACATGACATTTCCCATGAGCAAGTGCTCCCTACACCAGGAAGAGAAGAACATTTTTATCACCAGAGACTGGGAGTTGATGCTGAAATGGATCTGCATGAATAGACATTCGAAGTAATCTCCATCTTTCATTAGCTCCCGCACAGATCTTATAGTCACTGTCCCAGAGCTTTCCACCCTTAGAAGCTTAAAGTTCTTTTCCTTTGTCTTGTCACTTCTCCACAAATGGATGGTTTTTTGTAAAGAAGGCACATAACCTCTGAGTCCCAACCACTTCTTTGCATCTTCATTTTTCCTACGAAATATTGAAATTTCCTATAAATAGTAAAGATATTAAAGAAAATGTGTATGCTTTTCTCCTATTAATCTGTCTTATGTCAGTTTAAATCTCAGGCCAGCCACAGAACCTAGGAGAGTACTAGGAAAAAGTATTTCCTCTTCCACATACACCTGGATTCTTCTAGAACCAGGTATAACTACCTGAATTCTCCCTGTTCCTTTTTGCATCCAAGAAGCTGAGGCAGGTATACACCCTATGCCCCATGGCTGCTCACACGTGCCCACATGGAAGCCAGCTTAGTGTCTCTCTTTTCCTCTCTGTCTGCAGGCCAGGGCAACTGAAATTTGTGTCTAGGACTTGGTTTTGGGATTTGGCTTCAGTCGCAGTCTCCAATCGGTTTTTGCCATCGCCATGCTGTTTCATAGTGGTACTTCTCTTCCCCTTTGGTTATTGTTCTTTGTGCACATACCCCGTCTTTCAGCTCCTTAGAGGTCAGGAGGTTAGTGACTCCCTGGACACTAACAGTGACCATTGCTAGCAGGAGAACACAGACAGAATGACAGAGATCACACAAATCTTCCACACTCGCACTTGTGTGCTACCCCGCAACTGTGGCAAGGTCCATTTGGCTAGTATTCATGTTTACCAAAGCAGCTAGTCTGTGGCAGAGCAAGGCTTGGGGGTCCAGGCTCTGAAAGCAGGATATACAGTGGAAAAGATGCAGGCTTTGGAGTCAGCCGGACCACTGCTTGAGTACCAGCTCCCCAGCTTCATTGCCTTCTGATTTGTAGAGGATGTGGTCAGCCTGACCTTGTCCCTCAGCTCCCACGTGGCTTCTCATCCCCCTCTGCTGCTGCCCACAGACCCTCCCCTCCCTCCCCACAGTGGCAGCCTCACTTCTCCCAAGAACCTTCTCTCTGGATCAGAGGATGAATTCAGGATCAGCCCAAGGGAGGGGAGCTTTACAGAAATACCCTTCTGGTCCCCATAAAGAGATAGGGACGGGGCAGGGGGAGGGGAGTGGGGGGGGATGGGGAAGGGAGGGGGTGTGGATCTGGATCCTCCCCATCAGCCCCTGCAGCAGGGACCCTTCCCCTTCCCCAGTCTCCATTGTTAGGCAAACAAAGTCCTTGGTTCTAGGGTGGCTTGCATGCAAATTGAATTAAGTCTCCATCTGTTAGTTTATTCATTGCCGAGTTTTGTGTTTTGTGGTTTTTTTTTTGTTTTTTTCCTTTTTGGACTCTCCACATTTCATACTTGCTAATGAGCAGATCAAATAGCATCAGGGGCTGTGGGCAGGAGGCAGCTCTGTTCTGCTGGGAGCCCCAGTGTGCTCTCTGACACCTCCCAGAGATACCCCTCCCCTCCTGTCCTCCCTTTGGATTCCTGCTGCTTCAGCCCTCCTAGGAAAAGTGCCCAAGCTGTTGATTCAAAATAGATATTCATTTGCATGGAATTAGCATGTTGCTCTTTTAAAGTTCAGTTCAGTTCCGCCAACAGGCCCACCATCCCAGGCCCTCTAGGATGTGGTAAGGGTGTCTGGCTTGGGGGAGGATGTGGAGCATATACTGCAGTTCATCCCTCAGGACAGTGGTCTCTAGAGGGCCATTTCTCGGTGGCAGCCTCTGAGCTCTGCTGTTTGCTTGCAGGAGGCCAGGAGGCACCTTTGAGGCAGGTGCCTCTGGCCTTCACCCAGGCTCTGTTAGTGTTAGAAATGCCTGCCATCAGTCCCCGTGGAACATTTGATAGAGGGGAGAGAGTGGAGGAAGTAAGAGCCCTACAGCATCTATGAAAATACCACAACAATGAGAATAATGAAAATACCCATTAATCGAACTTACATTTTAATTCTAACACTTATAAAAATCTTTAAAGATAAACAGTATCATATCATATCGTTGGGACTCTTTCAAGTGCAAGTATCTGAAAACGTGTCTAATAGACTAACAAAAAAAGGGGCGAGGAGGGAATGTTGTTTTATGTAACTAAAAAAATCCAAATCCGGGGTTTTAGGTGTCAGGCCCTTCTAGATTGAACAGCTCAAATGATGTCATCTGGGCTTGGTCGGCCTCCCTCTCTCAGCTCTGCTGTGCCCGGTCTGGAATCACTCTGAGGCAGCGTTCCTCAGTTGGGTAGCTTCCAACAGCTCTGGACTTAGGCTGAGGAGTATCTCTTTCTCAGTGATTTGAATTCTGGTCGGATGCCGGGTTTTTATTGGCAGAGATTAAGTCACATGATCCCCTGTAAGCCAATCGCTGTAGCAGGAGGCCCAATGGCTATTGGCCTGAGCCATGTGGGCGTGCCTGGAGAGAACCCGCGTGGCATCAGGGCCCCCTACCCTTTCAAAATTCCAGGCCTGTGTCAGGGCAGGGGATTCTTACGAGAAAATTGGGTTCCTGTTTATAGAAGAAAGAGGAATGGACACTGGGTGGCAAAAACAATAAATAGCTATTGCAGATACCATGCCCCTTTATAGAGGAAGAAAAACGCCCAGAAGGTCCATCATTTTCCTGGGGGTCACGTAGCTAGTGAACTGCCGGTATGCAAATCTAGAGTTGATTATCTCCAAGCTACATGCCGCATGTCATCTTTCCTCCTACATTGAGTTTCAAGAGGGAAGGAGAAGTATATACAACAGAAAAACTCAGCTGATGTAATGGAGACCGAGCTTCCCAAATGCCCGGATGTCCTGCAAAAACGTCATGGGAGAAGAGGAAAGTCCTTAATCCATAGGACCACCTCATGATGGAAGTCATTTTGTATTCTATAGCAAGAAGGGATCTTAGGAGATTTCAAATCATAGGAGCTGACATGAACCACCTGGCACAGTTCCTTCACATCCCTCCCTATGTGCCCCTTGGTGGGTACCGGAGACCACCTGTTCTCTGCCTTGAAGAGGGGCATGTGTGTCTTATAAAATACGAGAAAAAAAGAAATAGGGAATTGACTTTTACAATCTTCTATGCTTCTGTTATTTTCTTGGCCACTAATTTCCCATAAATATCTCCAATACTGTTAATGCCCAGGGCTGCCTTTGCTGAGAAATTCACAGTGGGAGCTGATACTCCTTCAACCCTGTCTCTGCTATATTCCCCCGTGCATTTCTCAGGATTCTTTGATGGCCAGCAACAGAAACCTCCTCGGGTAATTTAAATTGAAGGGTTGGGGTAGTTACAGAACCCAGAGAAAAATCTGAGCAAATAGGCTGCAGGAAGGACAGAAAGCAAGACCACTCCAGGGATATAAGAGGTTATGAGCTGGGCACCCAGATGAGCAGGCAAATTATATTGGATTTAACCTGCTCTCTCTCCTCATCAAGCCTTGCCTCTCTGTGCAAGGTTTTGTCTGCCTAGGGAAAGGTGACTTTTTCTTTGCTCAGAGATTCCTCAATTCCTTTAGCTGTGTGCCTTTTGTAGGTATCACAAAGGCTAGCCACTTCGTCGTGGTTACTCTGTGCTGGGTTACCCTCCAGCCCTGGTCCAAGTCTTCTGTAGTTGCTGCCAGGGCTCCTTGCTCCTGGTGGGGGTCCTGTCATGACCAAAGGCATGCAACCTCTGGGGGCGGTGGGACACAGACTTAACCCTTATTAGGCTGGGTCCCCGGGGGGCTGCTTGTGGCAAAAGCCTGGGGTTAGGTCCGACCTGGTTTCAGCTTCGATCCTACAAGCATTGACGGAGCGCCTCTTTCCACACGGTGGGACATCAGTGGATTTGTCCACCTTTCAAAACTATTTGGTGCCGCCCAGGGTCTAGAGGTTTCGCAAGGAAGAATTGTGAACAGATGGCATAAGTTGGGCAATAAGGTGGTAAGGGTGTAGAAGGGCCATGGGGAGAGAGTAAGCAGGAGTCAAGTGGAAGGGATTTGCGTGCTTTCAAAGGCTGCTAGGCAACTGTAGTCAGTTCGCCAGTGGGTCAGCGGCTTCCCACTGCACTGCAAGAACCTCTCGTCATGGCTGTGAGGGAGCCCAGTGCCCACAATTGCAGGTACTTGCCTCTGGGAGGAGCATAAGACACATTGTTGAGAATGTTTAAAAAAAAAAAAAGAACAAACATAGCATCTCTATTTTTATTTAATTTTTCAAGTAAATAATAATCGTAATTTAAATTAAAATCTATTATTAACTTAAGCTTAAATTTACTTACGTGCATTTTATTTATTAAAAGAAAGAGAGAGAGATTGGTGAGCTTGATCCCCTGACAGACATTCTCCTGTAGAGGGCACAGGATCAGGAGTCGGGGGTGGAGTGGGAGGAGGCAGAGCTCCCAAAGGAAAATGGGCATTCTTGATCAAAAGAATGCACAGCATTGCTGTGAAAACAAAACCAACAGGTATCCACCTCACCCCACAGGCTGAATAGGAACCAAGTGTTCTCCCTTACTTAATCTGGCCATGTTACCAAACCCAGAAGCAGTCATGCACGTTGAATTCCTTGTGGATGCCGCCCCCTGGAGTTGTGCAGTGGAGAAGACTTATCTTTCCCCTCCCTATTTCCTGCCTTACCCGTCTTTCCAGATATAATATACACAGGGCTGCGGTTGATAAATGTCAGTCCTTTTGCTGTTGGGTCAGGTAATTCTCTCAGCCCAGCATGATGTGGGAGAATCCCTGTTTATGACCCTTCCTGTCTTTTTCTTTCTTATCACCCAAGGAAAGGAAGCCTAGGTCTTCAGAACAAGTTGGCCCCACTTGGATGATCCCTTCCATCCCCCTCTTTTAAGTTCCTTAATCTGTACCCCACATTCCTCCCTCTGAAAACCACCCCTGCCCTACTGGAGGAAGCTGTCGGCTCCTCCTTCGCTTCTGTGTCTTGCAAACTTCGAGCTTTTACTTGAATAGAATGCTAATGAAGGTTTTTCTCTAGTTGTAAGAAGAATGGAAATGGTGAGTGCTCTAATTCAGTTCATTGTTCCAGACTGATTTCCTTACTGGTTATGTTAGAAACAAACACCCTAAAGTGTTATTTTTCCCCGGTTGACCTCACCTGAGAAAAGCAAAACCTTCATTCTCTCTGTCTTTGACCTTGATTCCTTTAAAAAAAAAAAAATTACCTGTGAATTACTGTGCTAAGCAGCTTTTGACCCCTTCCGGAGCCTGGCTTACACTATAAGAGCTATTCCATTAGCCCTGAGTGGCTGTGCCTGAGCCATCTGAGATGGCAGAAACCGGGTCCTATTAGATTCCTTCCAATCCTCAAATCTCTTTTCTGAGAGAAGCAGGCAGGGGTTGGTCTCAGTTTGTCACTACACATTTTTTGTTTTATTTAATTCTGGTCCACTCTACTCCTGATTCTCCCAACTATTAACCTTGCTATTCATTTCTGCTTCTGCCCTTAGCTTGACCTTTAGACCTACCTCAGGGCACCGCTTTTGTACCTACTTCCTTGCTATCTCTTCACAACTTTCGGCTGTTCTACTCTTCCACTTGGCCTGCTGCTTCTGGACCAGATATAATTGTGGGTATTTTGTCACATTAGGGAGCTGTCTAGAGAGCAGGGAGAAGTGATAGAGGAAAGTGAAACAAAGGACAGGTATGTTTTGATGAAAGCCAGTTTCATGGAAATGTGAGTTTCCTGAGGGAGAGCCACAGCAGGGGCCCCGCTGCTCTTGACCAGATCAATGGTTCAGTGGAATGGGAGAGAAGGGCTAGTGCTGGAAGCAGGAAGAACCATGAAAGTCGATTTCAGTGCACAAGGCAGGCTATGCCTAACCCGTCTAACGAGCAAGATCACCCGCATGCCGGTCAACGAACTACTCAACCTCCCCTACAACACGGACCCAGCAAGAAGAGCCCCAGACTGGGAGGGAAGGAGCTGAAGTACCAGGCAAGGGCGGACCCAGACATGATGGTAGGCGGCCGGCCGGTGTGAATTAACTATGGGAATTTGGGCAAGTTACTTAACCCCTCTGAGACTCACTCTTTTCCATCTGCAGGATGAGGGTCTTGATACAATCTACCACATGTGGTTACTGTGAGGCTTGCATAACGTAATGTATAACTCTGTGCCTGGTACATAGTAAGTGCTCAGGAAAAAAAAAAGACAACTACTCTGATCTTTCCTGGCCTTATTCCTTTCCTCTCTTCCAGCGTATATATTTCCAAGTTGAGAGGAGGGGATGTGATTAAGGCAGGAAATGAGAGACAAATTAAATCTTTTTAGCATATCTTTAACCTGAAGTTTTTGCCTTTGTATCAAGGAAACATGAAAAGAAAGGGGGCTTCTTTGCAATTCTAGCTTTTTTTCCCCTCCAAGAGGCAACCATCACAAAGATCCCTGGCAGCTAGAGCACTGAGCCAGCAAGCCTGGACCAGAGGAATGGTGCTGCCTGCTCGCTGCAGCGGGAACCGGCCACAGAGACAGATCTCATTAATGCTAATGGCCTTTGTGCAGCTAATTAGCACCATATCACACTCAATATTTACCCTTGTCTGCCTACAAAGCTCCACTTTCTCCTTGGGAAGCAAGCTGTTTCTCTACCTGACTCGTGGCAAGGAAAACCCCTGACGCCAACAACACTTCATCTCTGCCTGGACATGCAGCTGGGAGATAGAGGTGGGGGCCGCCACCCAGGGGCCTGAGGAGGACAGACAGAGGGAGCTCCTGATTCCCATTCCGGTCCTGGGTGGAGTGCTAGGCAGCTGGAGTCCTTGCCCACCGAGCGCGCCGTTTTCAGTATTCAGCCAAGCAGCTGTCAGCCCCAAGTGTCCTCTCCACAACTGCCTGTTCTGGCAGCACAGAGATGAATAAGGTGTGGGGTCTGCTAGGGGTGTGTGTGGATGCGACTGACCTGCCCCCCTGTGATAATGGATGAGCCAAGCGCAGAGCTGGGTGTAGGGGAAGGAACACTGAGGCCTGACCAACCGAGTCAAGAAGGGCTTCACAGAGGAGGAATCACAGAGCCATCCAAGCACCAGGAACCCTGAGCAACAGCGCCATCTGCACTAGAGAAATTTGGCTCCCTTAGCCCCCCTCCCCCTCCTCTGAAGCAACAGACTTGGAATCTGAGGGAGGATCACGGCTCTGAGTCCCAGTCCTGCGTGGAGGGCTGTGGGCAGAGGTGCTGCCTCTGGACGCTGGGTTTTGGAGACAGCAGGCTCACGATGGCTCCATTAGCAGGCACGGGGGCCGCTTCCCTTAGAGAGCCCCGGCTGGCCCCCAACTTGCCACCTTGCCCCACAGTTAGCTCCAATGCTAACCTCACAGATGACCGTGGGCCGTTGGTTCCTCAGGGTACCCCAAGAGATGTGCCATGACTGAATTTTGCGCCCCCTGCCCGGGCAAAGTCACATGTTGAAACCCATCCCCAGTGTGATAGTATTCGGAGGTGGGACCTTTGGGAGATGAGTAAGTCATGAGGGTGGAGTCCTCACGAGCGGGTTAGTGGCTTTATGAAAGGAGCCCCAGAGAGGTCCCTCACCCTCTTCCTACCGCAGGAGGACGCAAGAACAGGCAGCAGTCGGCAACCTAGAAGAGAGCTCTCACCAGAACCCCACCCTGCTGGCAGCCTGACCCTCACGCTTACAGCTTCCAACTATGAGAAATACATTTCTGTTGTTTATAAGCCACTCAGTCTGTCTGTGGTGCTTTGGCACAGCAGCCCAGACTAAGACAAGATGTGGGCTCAAAACAAACCCTTCCACCCTGTGAAGTGGTTGCCTGGCTAATGCCCACCCCTGAAATGCATAGGAATCCCTGACCTGCCACTAGCGGCGGCCAAACATAAAGGGAGCCTGGTCCATGCAGAGCACTGGGAGAGAGCCTGCCCCTGCCACCTGCCCCCCCAGCTCGGAGGGTTGGCTGGCCCCTGCTTGAGAGCAGGAGTTGAGACTGGAGGAGGACCTCTTGCTTGCAGGTGGCCTCTCATCAAACCCCGGGAGCTGCCCACACCCCGAGACACACACGCACACCCTGAGACACACACACACACACACACACACGTCCATGCACTGCAGCCCCTTCCTACAGCTCTGTTCACCAGAGCACCACTGAAAGCTGTGTGGGAGAGCTGGTCCGGCAAGGCCCTGCTCATGCACTCCCTGACACCCATTCTCTTGGGGCTCAGGGACTGCAGACCAAGCTGCAGCATCCGAGAAGGACCCAGTGTTGGCCGCTCTTATGTGTCATGCTGTAGCTGAGTCTATGCAAGGACAGTACAGGAGGAGGGTGGCTCTGGCTTGTCCCCAGCAGAGCGTCTTCAGTGTTCAGAGGCTGGAGCTTGCCCACAGCGTTGAGTTAGACCACAGAAGAACTGGCTTCTGAGCAGGCACGCCAACTGCGCAGGCAGCTCTAAGGCGGGCTGTGCTTCTGGTCTCTGCTTCCCAGAAGCTGCTTCCATGTGATGGCAACAGCTTTCCGTCTCTTTTCCACTCATTCTCTCCCCAGCAGAACCTGAGGGCATTGTTTCAGGACAAAACTAGACAGGCAAGACAGAAACAGCCCTGGTGCCAGTGCAGATCCTGCCCCAGTAAGTCCTAACCTGTCACCACTGACCCGGCCTGCAGTAGACCCAGACTTATGGCTGCCAAACACTAAGGCTTGGCCAGTCTTGATCTGGAGATGGTTCCCCTACATAGACTCACTCCCCCCGCACACACACGTGTGCACACGCGGGCACGGGTGCATATACTCACATGGACACATGGCCTCCCAGGAAAATGCCCCAGCTGCTCAGAAAAGGGAAATGCACATATTTTTCAAATGTCAGACCCAGGAAGAAATCTAAAAGCCATCTAGCTTAGCATCCTCTTGACAGATGGCTAGAAATGAGACCCTAAGGGGAAAATTGCCCCGCCTGGAGTTGTCCGGCGTTGCCAGCAGGACACCCTGGCTTCCTAACTCCTAGGATGGTGGTCTTCCTAGACCATCAGCTGCACCCGGGCCTGTACTGTCCGTGACTGCAGCGTGTGCTCCTGCTGATTCTTCCCTCTGCTGCAGAGCTGGTCAGAAGCTGACACACCGAGAGGAGGGGTTTCAAGCATTAGCCTCCATGTGAAGTGTCAGGGCTGTGTGTGATGTGACGGTTGGGAGCTCAGCTCTGACAGCTGCCCACCCAGGTCTGAACCCCCGTTCAACGACTGAGGAACTATACAACCTCCCTGGGCCTCACTTTCATCCTCCGCTAAATGTAATAGTAAAACAACCTACCTCATAAATTGTTATGCAGGCTAAATGAGTTAATATAGATTAAAGAAACTGGTACAGAGCAAGTGCTATGTGAATCTAGGCTCATATGACTATCTTTGGAGTATTTATTATAAATGCATATTACAGACCCTATCCTTGGAGAATCAAGGATTCTTGGAGATTCAGTCTATCTGCACTGAAAACCAGTCACCTGCCTTTCAGCAAAATTCCTTGTGATTTTAGTGTGTGTGTGTGTGTGTTGGGGATGGGGGGAGAGTGATCTAAGGACCAAATTTAGAGAAACTCAGCTTTCAAGGTTGAGGAACTCTGTATTAACTCCACTCTGGTCTGTAAAAAGGGCTTTGATGATCTTATGAGCCCTCTTGTATGAATGCCTAGAACCATATTTCTCCAAGTTTGCTCTTTCCTGGGATAGCCTGCTAAAAGATTCATCCTCACATCCTACCTGTCACCTGCTACTAACAACTCTTGGGCTTAGGAAGCAGATTTCCCACAGCTCCCGTCCTAGGTGGTCTGCAGGTTCCCTGACGTTCAAGAGTTACTGACAAAGAACAGGTTTCCTAGGTGGCACAGCCCAGAATGTTGGAATGCTGACCGCTTCTGGTCCCAGGGACTGAGCCTGCCACGGAGAGGGCTCAAGGCACCCTTCACTTCCCTCCTCCTCACCCACTCAGGGCTGCCTCTCCACGGATCTCAGTCCCAGCCTGGATGGCATTTCCATGGCGGCCCCTCATTTTCTTTCAAGAACAGAGCTGACCTCTCTGACCCACTGGCTCTCTGCCCAGCTCAGCAATAGGCAGCATCCGTGAAAACGGTTTTGCCCTTCTCCCTCCAGGACCGAGAAGTTGTGCTAAGGAGGGAGGGAGGGGGTCAAGGCACCAATGAGGGGGCTGCGGACACCATGCCTGGGAGCAGCCAGGAAGACAGTCCCCTGCCTAGACAGCCCCTCCCACCCTGCCCGGAACTCTGTATACACCTGCAAAGATAATTCAGTTACCAGGAATGCAGACCAGAGAGATAACCTGATTTAGAAGCTGCAACCCTTTGAGCTGAGGAGGGAGGCTGTGGTGCAGGAGGACAGGGGCAGCAGACGGAGAAAAAAGGTGTTGAGTGGAGAAGTGGTGGACATTTGCCTGGAAAGGATGACTCTGGGGTCTGGGTCTGGAGACCTTCAATCCATCCAGGGGCTCAGCCCTTTGTGAATTCACTTTTTTTCTAGAGAGTTCAGATAGCCATCATCTGGCTTATACAGCCATCCAGGGAGGAGATATGCTGAGAAACCTATGAAGTGTCAGGGAGGAAGGAAACCTTTTCTGAGGCTTAATTTGAGTCATTGATCACCAACTACCCTTGGAACAAGTTATTTCAGTGTGATCTGTCATCTGTGAAAGCTGGAGGCAGGGCTGCTATGGGGCCTGCTGGGGAGGAGGGCTGCAGAGGTGCTCCGGGTCAAGGTCGGAGACTTGGGGACCATTTCCCCTCCTTCTCCTTCACACTGAGAGCCAGTGCCCCAGGGCAACATGTGGGGGCCATCCTCCCTCCACCCAGCTACGGTCTGGGCCTCCTCTCTGCCTTTCTCACATCCCCATGTCCCAGGAGCACCCCCATAGTCTCCTTCCACTCCTCTGCATCTTTGGAGGGAGACACTCTATGGACAGCAGACTGGCTGACCCTGAAAAGGATAGGAAGAGACTAAGGATCTCAGAAAGCAGCCCCCTTCATTTATCTCTGTCTCTTCTCCTGGCATAGGGAAATTCTTCTCTGCAAACCATTTATCTTTTTTATAACCTGCCTATTCTATGTCAAATGAATGCAAGACTTTGAAGAAGCTGAGGCCAGACCCAGAGTAGTTCCTCCAACGTGTTAGGCTGGATTTGTAGACTGGAGGACAGGGCAGGGACACAGCCACACCCCAGATGCCAGCTCCACCAGAAATGCCAGATCCGCTGTGGGACAGCTGTAGCCCGCCCCTCGGAACAGCTGCCTCCTGGAAGCTCCCGCATTAACTGGGCAGCAGCGAGGCCAGCGTTGAAGGAGTTAAGGCACAGCACGCTGCTACCCAGCCCCTCCCTTCTCCCATTGGACCCAGATGAATAACCAGTCAGTAAGATGACCCCAATGGAAGAAGTCCAGAATTATCTACTCTGATCCCTGGGGTGTTTCCACTCTTCTCAGCACAAATCAAATCACTCTGAGTGAGGGTGGAGCTGGGGAGGGAGGCCCGGGAAGCCCGCTCCCAAGGCTTCACAGGCTGGGCAGGGATCAGCCCAGGGCAGACCCCCCACCCCAGGGGCCTGAGACCCAGGAGTTTGATGGAAGAGAGTGCCCTGACCCCACCTGGCCCCCGTTGGTCTAGAATCTCAGCATCTTTTCCCTGAGAATTTGTTAACTTTCCAGAAAATTATAACTTGGCTTTCACTAGCTCAGTAAGACCACGAGGAGCCTCCTCGCATTTACCTTAGCTGTCCCAGAGGAGAGGAATTAACCAGGAGGGAGGTAAGGATTGACAACGCACTGAAAAAATGCTGAACCCAGACTAACCTGGAGTCTGACAGGAACCAGAGACCTCCAGCCTCTCCCCCCACGGGAGGACTCACTTAGCTGGTCTCCACTGTCTACTGTCTCTTCTCTCCGCCCTCTCCCTACCCCCAGCTCCTGCCCAGTGGGCCTCCCCCAGCACAGGGTCTGCTGCCTGAGGCTTTCTGCTCTTGAAAGGCCTGCAGATTTATAGGCCTCAGCTGCAGCCTCTACCCCTGCCCTCCAGCCCCCTTGAAGCCACCAAACCACCCTCCTGAATCCGTCTCCTGGCTACACCCAGTGTTGTCTGACTCCTTCAGGCAGTAGTGTAGCCTTCTTGGGGCCATGCTTGTGACCCATTAGCAGCTCAGGGGGCCTTGTCCATGAGAAAAACACAGAAATGTCCATTTTATTATAGCCCTCAGCTGTCTTTCTAGAATATTCTGCTCTGTAATAGTCCTCAGGCTAAACCTGCACTCAGGAAATCCCACCTCCCCACATCAATTCAGCCAGTGTCCCCAATCCAGGGACAATATAAGCAAAGTCAAAGTTGTGGAGATGTGAACAAGTTATTTGTGTGGAGAGAGACAATGGCCGGAGGTGGAAGTGTGGTGTCATGGAAGGAGCCTCAGACTTGCACTCAGAGTCCTGGGTCCTGGCCCGTGGATCATTAACTAGGCATGGGCGCCAGGCCAGAGGCACACTTGTCTTGAGCTAGGTGAAGGGTGGGTTATGCCACTAACTGCTGAGGTCTCTCAGAGGATGAGTTAAAGAGCTGCCTTGGAAGCTAGAGGCATCCTTCACATAATCACTGAAGAGTAATGGGTTAGAAGGCAAGGTGAGAATGGGCGAGGGAATGAGAGAGCCACAAGGCAAGCCAGGAGCTGGGAGCTGGAAGCAAGCCAAGGAAGTGGTGGTGTACCCATGAGGCCCCGAGTCTCAGAGGTCCAGCAGGTGGGTGGGTCCAGGGGAAGAGCTTGCTGCGTGATGGGCCAGAGCAAGGTCGGGAATGAAAGTGTCCAGCAGGGGCCTTGGGCTCCTTCCATTGGAGTCTGGCCAAGTCCTGCCTGTGCTATCTGAGCTGAGTGTGTGATTCAGCTCTTAGCTCCACTGGGGGGCAGAGCAGTGGGGCATCATAGAAAGACCGCACGGTCCCTAGCTGCCCTTAATGGCCGAGCAGGTTGTTGAAGCTCCTTGAGCCCCAGTTGACTCATCTGCAAAATGTCTCTAATGGCACTTGGCCTCTGATCCTAGATGTTGTGCCCCTCAGATCGTCTTCAGCACCCAGTGGTAGTTCCCTTGTCTAGATTACCACTGTCATGTAATTTATTTCATGTCATATCCTGAACAGTATGAATAATGTCATGAGAACAATGCCCACTTCTCAGGGTAACCGTTCATTACCTGAGGCCTGGAGCTATGCTCAATCCCAGCTCCAAATTCCCCTGTCCCCAAGTCTATCAGCTCTCTGCGAATCTATCTCAGCCCGTCCCCTCTGGGTCCAGTCTGAGCCCACAGGTGAGTCCAGCAGGGGATGCAGCAGTGAGAATGAGGGAAGGCAGGGGCAGGCAGGAGTACCAGGATGTCTTAGGATCATTCATGTGCATGTCCGCTTAGATGCTGAGTACAAAAAGATTAGTGTGGCAATCTCCTCCTGAGAAGATAGTAGCCAGACATCAGTAACACCTTAAAGATTGGATACTTACTGTAGGTTTGGGGGAAAGTAAGTAATGTGTCAATTTAGGAATCACAGCTATGAGAGCAAGAGATGAGACAAAAGTCTCTGTCTTCGTCATACAGCCAACCCCAATTCTGGCTCATATTTCAGGCTGGGCCCCTATGAGGGGAAGTGGAGCTCAGCGGGCACAGACAGTGGGCCTGATCTGGGGGTCAGCCTTGCCAGGACAGGGAGGAAGGTGGAAGCTGACCTGTCCATCTGTACCTCCAAGAAGGGACAGCTCCAAGGGCAGCCAGTGGGTTCTGGCAGAGGGAAGCCTTTGCTGGGCAGCCAGGGTAGCTAAAAGTACTTCAATTGAAAGAAAAATGTCCTTATCCACCTAACTATTCTTCAGGACCAGCAGAGAAATTGACAGTGTTGATTCATTTAGCTCAGCAGTATTCAGGTCAAAATCAATCTTGTCAAAAATCCATCACCCACACTCAATAAGTCAGAAAAGGGATACAGGCTCCCCAGGAATCAATCACACCCCAACAGGGAACAGCTGAAAACAGATCTATCATGGCCTCTGATGGAGGCTTCCATTACTCAATGTGGTGTTTCCTTAATGCACCCTGGGGACCACCCCCCCCCCAAGGTCATGGGCACCAGCCAAACCCCTAGCCGCAGCCAGAAGTAAGACAGCCCAAGAGCAGGTGGTCAATCTCTCTACAGCCAGACAGAAGTTTCTAGAACTTCAGTGCAGATTTATATATGCTTACTTTTCACAGAATCAGTACTTAGCTGGCTGGCATGGCCCTGCAGAAGTCATTTCATCCCTTCCTCAACTTTAGGAATCACTGTCACTTATTGCTCCTTCTATCCTCAAATCTCTGTGGCTGCCTCACATCTGTAGGAAAGGAAAAAAAATAACAGCCTAGCAGTTCTCTGCTGTACAGAGGTCAAGAAAAGCAGAGTGGCCTCTGCAGAGCTCCCCTGACCTTGGAACCTCCCACAAGACATACAGAAAGCAAGACTTGCCACCCTCTGCGTTCCCGGGCCAGAAGCCAGCATCCTCCAAGACTGGCATTATGGCAGCGGTGACTCCCCCAGAGTCAAAGCAAGCATATGAGCAGGGCCACAGAAAGTTCCTTGAGAGCCAGAGGGTGGACAGGGTGGCTCCCATTTGTACCGTTCACTGGTTGTGTGTGCTTGAGCTAGTTCTTAAGCTTCAGCACATCTCACTTTTCTCATGTATAAAAATGAAAGTCATAATAGTGGACATGTCTCGGGATGGCTGAAGAGTCAGTGAGACTGTGTGTGAAGAACTGGCCTACAGGGAGCTGTCGAGAGGTGAAAACTCTTGTCAGACAAAGGTCCCTTCCAGCACTGAGCCTTTTCTTCCACTCCCATCTCCCCTCCCCACCCCCCGCCCAACAACTTCTAGAAAGGGTTCTAGATTCATTCCTTCATTCATTTATTCACTCAGGAAATATTTATTGACCATCGATTATCCTACACCTGTTGTAAATGCTAGACGGATGGTGTACACATGAGGGGTCAGATAACTGATAATCAAATCAGATCATCACCAATAATGATGAATGGCCCAAAGATAAGACAGAGGGGGTAAACAAGAGTAGCTGAGTTGGCATGGAGACTATTTAAGTTTGATTCACAGAAATCCTCCATGAAGGGGGGTACATGTGAGGGGAACCCCAAATGGAACCCCAGAGGACTCGGCCACGTGGCAGTCTGGAACGAGGAGCTTCTGAGCAGCCCTCCACTGAGCAATGTGGAGGGCTGACAGGGACTGCGGGGAGGAACAGCCCAGAGAGGCAGGTGGAATGGAGGAGGCACCCCAGAGCGGGGGCTTTAGTCTAGTCCCTGCCTAGGGAAGAAAGACGGACCTGCCCCAGGAGCTCAGTGCAGGAAACAAAGGGCAATTCCAGAGGGGTCCCAGGCAGGAAACAGGGCTGAGGGGCACTGCCCCTCCCTCTCCCCACCCCCGTGCACCTGCTTCAAGAACGATGAGAGAACCAGTCAAGGGAGCTGTGAGGAAACAGGTAATGATCTCAATTTCACAGCTGGGTGGGTTGGGGCCATGCTGAGGGAGTTAGTTTCTGGGACACCAAAGAAGCTACAACTTCTCTGTCTTTCTATCTGGTTCATCCAGTCAGGTGGTCAGGATGAGTCCAGCCTGGGAATCCAGGCTCCAATGCCCACATCCCAGGCCCCCTTACTGCATGGTGCCTGCACCTCTTCACACGCCCTGGTTCCCAGCCCACGCCTCGGGCTCCCAGGCACATAGGCTCACCACGATGGCCCCTTTCTAAGACACATACAATATTCATAACGGCAGCTGCCATTTATGGGGTGCTTCCTTGGGGCTAGACTCAGACTTTCTCCATTAGTCATAATACCAACCTTGGGAGGTGAGTGCTGTTATTCCCATTTCACAGATGAAGAAACTGGGATTCAGAAAGGTTAATTTGTCTGATGCTTTATAGCTAAGGAGCAAAAGAGCCAGGATTCCAACCAGCTATGTCTGACTGCAAATTTCATACTCTAAACGATTTCTGTTCATTCTGAGGGTAAACTAATCACCACGGGCTGCCTACAGCAGTTGCTGAGGGGAGGGGGGAACTGACCCACAGTTCCCTCAGCAGAGGGCAAGTGGATGGTACGCCCTGTAGGAATGACTGCGCCCTGAGCCTCACACTGGGGCACCCAGTGGTAGAAGCACTGTTAGATGATCCTCCCCTCCCCTTAGGAGCTGTATCAGTCCTCCTTCTCCCCAGGCACACTCTGCTGTCCAGCTGGGCATGAGAAAGTCTTCCAAGGCCCGCTATCAAGTAGACTGTCCCTTACTCTTCCCACAAAGACAGACAAAACTATTGGGGAGCAAAACAGAACAGAAAATAGAGGTGTTTCCCCAGGGGCTGGAAAGGATACCACGTTTAGAGGTAGATCTGCATCCACCTCCAAAAAGGGAGCCAGGCCATCGTCACTAGGCCAGCCCGTCCATCCTAGGGCAAAGTGACCCCCCAGAGTCACTCCACTTAACCTTGGCTCCTTCTTCAATCCCCAGGAGTTAAGTACATTCCAGACCTCCAGGACCAATTCCCACGGCCTTTTGTGGAGTGAGCTCTGTTGTTGGCTCCTAACCCTGCACTCTGTCTGTAAACTTGAGAACTTCCCTTTCAACCCAGGGGTGCCTCTCATCTGCAGCCACTCACCCTTGCCTGGGATACCCCTGCTTATCTCCAGGGCAGCAGTAAGGGTTGTACCAGTCTCTCTTACATGCCTATCTTAGAGCTCAGGCCCTATGTGGAGACATAGGGTGAGCACCTGCTTTCTGGACTCTGAGAATCAGATGAATGATCCTAGAGCCCTAAGGAAACCTGAGCATGGGATGTGCTAACAGTCAGCATGCTTGGGACTGCAGGTTTCAGATAAATCAGACTAAAACTATCTCATACCAGTGTTTTTCAGGCTTTAATGTGCACATAAGTCGCCTGGGGGGGCCATTCTGAAATGCAGTTTCTGATGCAACAGGTCTGGATGAAGCCCGAGATTCTGCATGTCTAGCAAACTCCCCCGTGATGCTGGCGCTCCTGGTCTAGCACTCACACTTTGAATAACAAGGATTCAAGCTTAAACCTCAAGGGCATGTACTGTTATCAGAAGCCTAGAGATAGGTGCCTCCAGGATTGACTTTATTAGGAGGGCAAAAGGGGAATGACCTAAAAGCTGGTAGCCAACAGCAGCTACATGGACAGGTACAAACCATCTCTTACCCCGTTGCTGGGCCTCTAACCCCGTTAGCCATTCTCTCGGCGGAATGGGTCTGAAGGGAAGATGCTAGTATCATGTAGTCATTAGTGTGCTCCTTGGAAAAAGGAAGTGGTCATTCCTGTGTATCCTACTCATATAAGTGTAGGGGGACCACGTGGGAAGACACAGAAAAGCATTTAAAACAGTAAAATGCCACAGGAATGCAAGCCCTTGTGGTGGGAACAGCAGTTGGTACCACTCCTAGCCCCTTGGGATGTGGGGAGACTTGGGAGCAGAAAGAATGTCCTCTCAGTCCCTGTCCCCCTAGCCAGATGACCTCTGTGACTTTGCTGGGGATTTTCCCTGCCCCTAATTCTCTCCTTCTTTGTCGATTGTGACTGCCCCGCGATCAGCCGATGCTGCTGGCAGGGCTGGGTGGGCTGGCATGAGGCGTCTGCTGGAGGAGAAAGAGGTGTTTGTGTGGAGGAGGGATTCCCGCCCCGCAGTGGTGAGAAGTCAAAGAGCCAGAGGCGGCGGATCACACTGTGTCCTCTACGGAAGGGTTAGGACCTGGGTTGGGCACTGCCTGCCTCATGCCTTCACACACGCTGTTCCTTTCCCCTGGAGATGCTCTTCTCAACGAGGCTCACATCCAGCGTCTGGCTCCTTCTCAGCTTCAGTGGCACCTCTGTGGAGAGGTCTTCCTTGGCCCTCAAATCTAAGGCCCCGGCCCAGCCTCCTCCACCCCCACCATTGTGCTCTGAGATGGATTTCCCTTCCTCTCACTCACCACAACTGGTAATGATTTGCCGGTTTATCGTCAGTCAGTGTGAACATCCGTGAGGAACCGTGTCTGTCCTGTTGCCACCACCTGCTTAACACAGGGCCCGGCACGTTGTGCTCACTCAGCCAGTACCTGTGGAGTGAATGAAAGTAGAAGCAAATGAATGCCCGTAAAGAAGCTCTTTTCTGTCTCTGGAATGGAAGAGTCAGAGCAAACATTTAAATGAAGCGAAAGAATTTCAGTTTAGCTATAAGAGCTGAACTTTCTAGAGAACCTCTGGAGGGAGCGAGCAAACAGTGTGATCACATACCCGTCTATCATTCCGGGGGAGCTGGGAGGAGGCCTGCCTCAAACCAGGATGGTTACATTGCTTCTGAAAGGTGCTCCTGCCCAAGGAAGACAGGACCCTGGTGTACCCTGCCCCCACTGGTCCCATCACACCCACTTTGCCCCCATCATCCCCATCACCCCTTCACCTCCATTGCCCCCATCACTCCATTCATCCCCATCCCCCCCTTCTTCCCCATTGCCCCCATCACCCCCATCTTGTATAGTAGCCAATAAATTGCTTCTTTGGTTAGTTCTTCTGATTCCTTCTGCTTTCAGAAACCCCATTAGATTTTTAAGGGGATGGGAGGGGCAGGATCAGGAGCTGGGATCCTGGGCTCTGCGTCCCGGTCCACCGGGCCATGTGATGAGTGGGAAATTGACTGGAATGCTAAAACCATGACCCAGAACAGCAAACTCATTCCCTGGAAAGACTGGAGCTTGATGGCAGGACGGAGCTAAGGGAAGCACCAGTCATTCAGGACTGGACTGAAAGTTCACTTAAGCTGTCCTAATGGCAGCTTGAAAAGGTCCCCGGTGCATCCTGCCTGGTCCAGGGTGACAGGAATAGCCACCCAGGCCAGCGAGCGTAGAGGAGATCAATCAAGCAGCAAGTTTCTTAGGGAAATGCCATCAGCTGTCCTCGCCCATCCCCGCTCATCTTGACGGGCCTATAGGGACAACCACTCACGATTTCACGGGATCCCATTTTCAGCATCATGGTGTTAGCCTGTGCCAATAAGCACTACAGAAAATGAGAGCTGGAGGAAGGGGCGAGGAGGAGGAAAGCACATTAACCTAACAGAAATTTGGGCCACTGTGTGTATGTGTGTGTACAGCTGTGTGTGCCAGGGGGAGAGGTGGGTGACCCACACAGAGGTAGGTTAAAAGAACAAACAGGAAGAAGGGATTGTATCAGACAGTTGGGTATGTGCCTGTAGGCTGCTTTTAGATGCCTTGAGTTCACTCATCCATTCATTCATTCATTTAGTATATATGAGCGCCCACTCCTTGCCAGGCCCTGTGCTGTTATCAGATTTAAATGGTGAACAAAGCCACTCTGTCTTGCCCTCATGGAGCTTGTAGGCTACAGGGAGACTCAGAAATGAATCAAGTATTCCCAGACTGAAACTGATTAAGTGCTGTGATAAGAACAGCAGGATGAGATGAGTATGTTTGAGAGAGGCCAGTGAGAGCAAGTTTTTCTAAAGATGTGAGAATTGAACTGATGTCTGAAAGAGGAGGAGGTTAGGTCACAAAGGAGAAGCAAAGACATTCTATGCAGCAGGACCAATATATGCAAAGATGCTGAGCTGGGAAGGGATAAGAAATATGTAAGGAATGGAGTGAAGGCCAGGTCAAGAGGAAGGGGACAATGATGAGGTTGGGTCTGTTCTCAGCTCCAGAGAATCTAGGGAACACGGAAACAAGTGGAGCCCTCCCAAGGCCCATCCACCTACTGCACCCCAAGATGAGGCCAGCACATCCCAGCCAACCACTGACTGGGAACAGGAAAACTCTGCCAGCCTCCTGGGTTCCCCTGGATGCACTGAGAGTCTGGGACAAACATCTTCAGGGAGCTTTGAAAGCCCTCCCACCCCAGAAGTGTGCTGTGCTGGTCTGGGTTCCCCGAACTCTCCTGGGAGATATCAAAAGATAGGGAAAGACACACAGCTGGCTGGCTCATAGCACAGAGGGCCAAGTTAGCCTGGGAGTTTCTCCCTCCGCCTCCACCATTCACTTTCTTGTTCAGGAGGATCCCAAGGAAGGCACCTTATGTCTTTTACAAGGTCTCCTGTCCAAGAACTAGGGAACTAAAATGGCATTGTTGAGCCAGCACTCCAAGATGGCCAGGATGTCTGTTCAAGGTCAGACTTCACAAGACTTTATAGCCATGTCATGAATTTTCTTTTTCTCTTCTTCTCTCCTTCTTCCCCTCCCCTTTGCTTTTTAATTTTTTTTTTTCAAAAAATTTTGTTATTGAAGTGTAACTTGCAGCTAAGGACATAAATCCTAAGTATTCAATTATTTTTCACAAAGTTAGCACACTCTCACATGTGAACAACAAAAGGCTGCAAGAATGTTCCTAGTAGCATTATTTGTAATAATCGCAAATTGGGAGAAAACTATCCATCAGAAATAGGATGGTGAAGTAAAATGTAGTATAACCATATCATGGAATATTCTACAGCAGTGAAAAAATTAAGAAGCCACAGCTCTATGCACTATCATGGATGGATCTTGAAAACATTATGCTAAGTTAAATCAGCTAGACAAAAAAAGAACAAATGAAATATTAAATGAAAATATCAAGAATAGGTAAATTCACAGGTATGGAAAGGGTCACTATCCTTGGCAGAAATCTGACTGGGGAGGCTAGCAAGAGAGGGAAGGGGAATTATTGTTTAACAGAGGCAGAGTTTCCTTTTTGGAGTGATGAAAAATTTTGGAAATAGGTGCTAGCAAATTTCTTGTCGTCTTTGGTTATACATATGAACTATATGAACTCAGTTTTTAAAACTTTATTTTATTCTATTTTTTGGTTATATACATGGAATTGGAATTCCTGGGTCACAGATATGCATCTATTTAGCTTCAGTAGATTCTGCTCAAAAGTTTTCCAAAGTAGTTGTACCAATAATACTTTCATCAGCAGTATGTGAGATCTATACCAAGCCAACATTTGATACTGCCTTTTTAAAAATTTTAACTAATCTAGTACATGTGAGTGATATTTTATTAGAGTTTTAACTTACATATTCCTGTTGACCAATTAACTAAGCATTTTTACGTATTGGCCATTTAGA
This sequence comes from Meles meles, assembly GCF_922984935.1. Classification (NCBI taxonomy): domain Eukaryota; kingdom Metazoa; phylum Chordata; class Mammalia; order Carnivora; family Mustelidae; genus Meles; species Meles meles. The sequence continues at coordinate 110,382,809 of NC_060073.1, read as the reverse complement.
TATTCTCTTTTGTAGAGTTCATGTTCAAGTTTTTGCCCACTGGGGAAGAAGTGCTTCTAACTCTTCCTTTCTTCTTTCTTTCTTTTCTTTCTTCCCTCTCTTCCCTCCCCTCTCCTCAAAATTATGCTGACCTCATAAAATGAATTGAGAAGTGTCTCTTTCTTTCCTATTTTCTGAAAGAGCTTGTTTAAAATTGGCAGGTTTGTTTTTCTAAAAATTTTGAAATTTACCAGTGAAGTCATTTGGGCCTAGAGCTTTATGGAAGACTTCAGGTAAAGAAATCCTTTACTAGTATGGAATTGTCCAGATTTTTTGTAAAATTTGTTTTTATGTTGGCTTTGGTAAATTTAGTTGTTTTTCTAAAAATTTGTCCATTTCATCTAAATTTTCAAATTTACTGGCTTCAAGTCATTCATAACATCATTTTGCTATCTTTCTAATATCTGTAGGGTTTGTAGTTATTGATTCCTTTTTCATTTCTGACAGGGGTTCTTTGTTTCTTCTCTCTTATTTTTCCAATCAGTTGTTTAGAACTTTATCCATTTTGTTAGAATTTTCAAAGAACCAAAGTTTGGCTCTGTTGATTTTCTTTATTGTGCCTTTATTTTCTATTTACTGATTTATGCTTTTTTTTTCTTCTTTTAACATTTTTTGAGATTAATTATTGTTATTTTTGAACTTTTTGGAAGGGATACTAGATAATTGACTTTTAGCCTTTCTTTTCTGATACTGCCTACATCTCTACAGAGTTTTAACCCTTCATGGCCTGCCTACCTAGGATGCTCTCTTATACTTCCAAGTAGCCATTATATAATTGTATCCAGATTTTATACTTCCTAGTGGGGTTGTTACTCTAATACAAAAGACACTATCATAAGCAGAAATATCAGTATGTTATAGGTTTTTAAAATCATAATGAGAACACATGAAAAGGTTTTAAATAGGGGGCATCTTCATACCATTTTAAACTTGTTGGACTTTATTCTACAAAGTCTGACCACTGGGAGACTTTTTGGTAGGAGGATCAAAGATGCATTTTGGATATTGATTATTAATATAACTAACATTTATTAAGTACCTGTTATATTAGGAGGCAGGGTAGCAGAATTTTTAGGTATTGATTGCAGAATCAAACTGCTTAGGTTTGAACCTAAGCTCTATACTTATTAGCTTGGACAAATCATTTCATTTTGGGAGGCTTCCTCATTTGTGAAATAAGGATAATAATACTACTTACGTCATACATTTGTTGTGGGATATTAAATAAGACAATATCTATTACATCTAGGATGATCCCTGGAACACAGTAAAATAGCTAACACTTACTGATTTCATATTTTATTGATTGTATTTGGAGATAAGAAAATTGGATTTCAGAGAGGTAAAGTAGCTTACCCGAAGTCACATAGTTTATAAATGATGGCAGGAGGGTTTGAGTAGGACTAGATGTCTCCAAATCCAGTGGCTTAATAAGAATGAATGCAAGATGAGTTGGTAGAAGAGGAAACATAGCAAAGTGGTTCCTGTAATACTCCAAGATTAAGCCACAGCAGCCTAAATGTGAGTGGTGACAGTGCAGAAAGGAAAGAAGGGAAAGAATCTGAGAGGCATGACAAAGGCAGCACAGGACTTGATGACTACTGGATATGAAATGAGGGAGGGAGAGCTGAGTCATGGTGCTAAGCCTGAGTGACTAGGAAGGCTGATGATCCGTCGGCAGAAATAGGAGAGCCACGACGAGGGGGGAGTTTTGGAGGGGAGGTGTTATACTCCATTTTAGACATATAGGGAGGGAGCCATCAGTTGCAGATACGGAATTGGAGCTTGGAAAGAAGGCAATGTTGTAGAAATCATCCCTGGAGAGGAGGCGGTTAAAGCTGGAGCAGGAGATGTCATCCCTAAGTGAGAGAATAAAGAGACAGGAACAGAGCCCCAAGGATTGAACCTTGGGACAGAGCCAGTGTTTATTTATGGGTGTTCTAAAAGTGAATAAATAGACATGTAGATAAGGGAACTGGAGGATGTAATCTACTCAGACTTTCAATAAGCCTTTGGCAAGATTCCATTTCAAAGACTATAAGAAATCAGGGCATGATGGGTACGTGAGGGAAGTGGTTTTGTTAGAAGCAAGGAATGGGCTCAGAAACAGAAAATAGAGGCAAGAATAAATGGATGGTCCCTTCTCCAGAAAGATAAACATAAAGGATCAGTATTTGGTCTTCACCAATGATCTTGATAAGGACATTTCCAGTAAGATCTCCATGTTTGCAGTTGGCATTAAATTATTTCCAGAAGTAAAGCACCAGGCCGAAGAGTTTAGACTAGAGAAAGACTTGGGGAACGTGTGTGGATGGGCAAAACACAGCAACCCTGCCGGCTGCTCGTTCCCTTCAGTCTCTGTCTCCCCAGAGCGGAGGCCAGGAACTGCAAGCTCAGCCCTGGCTCTGGGGCCAAAGCCCTGTAATCAGAGGGCCTTTAAAGAGTCTAGCCCGGCCTCCTGGGCCTCCACATCAGGTCTGCCCTCTTTCCAGGTTCCAGTGGCCATCTGGGCCCTACTCTAGTACCTAAAGAAACAATCCAGAAATTATTTAAGTACCTGCCATTTGTTCGGTGGCATGTAAATACTGGCATAGTCTCTATTTCCACAGGGCTCACAGATGAGAGTCCCTGCTTGGTTGCCTTACAGAATAGCATTACTCATGGGGCTGGAGACCTACCTTGCGCTTTCCAGTTGTTGTAGAGGTGTTGGTGCTAACCCAATACACATGTGCGCTGCACTTCTAAGCCTTTCTCAAAGATGAGTTGGAGCCATGTAATGAGCTTTCACTAATAGACTGTAAGAAATAAAGGTTTTTACTTCTGAGTGAAGACAGTTAAAATTAACAATTAAGGGCAGAAAAATATTGGAAGTAATCTATACATGCAACAATAAAGAATATGATAAAGTATGCCAACTCACTGGAATGTAATGAGGACATTCACAAAGATTTAGAATATGTGTATTATCTTGGAAAGATATTTAGTAATATTATATAAAAATGTATGTAATATACATAATTGTGCTCACATGTATACCAAAATATTAGCTTTGGTAGGATTCCAGTAGATTTTTGTTTTCCTTTTTCTCCCTTACCTGTATTTTATTTGTTTTTCTATAATAAACTTACATTACTCTTGTTAAAAAAATGTATCCCCCAATCTGAGTTCTCTTGCAACCTTAGAAAAGGCTATCTGGCCCTCATTAGACCTCATGATAGATAAAGAAAACTGTAGTATGTTAAGCTACTGAGTTTGGGGGAGATTTGTCTGTTCCATAACCAAGCCCAGTCTATACCAACTAACATACCGTTTTTCTCCAGAAGCTAGAATCCTGTCCTTATATTCCAGCTGGCTGATTGGGCCACTGCTACCTATAGACATTATCTTCAAGTATCACCTGCTCCAGGAGTCACTTATCGGGCCTCTCCTTCACTCAGGACTCACTCTAAATCTGTTAGACTTGTTTCCTACTGCAGGTTTCCTTGAACTGGATACTAGGTCCCTCTGGGTAGTATTGTCCAATAGAAATTTCTGCAATGATGGAGAAAACCTGTATTTTCACTACCCAATATAGTAGCTATTAGCCACATGTGGTTATTAAGAACTTGAAAAGTGGCCAGTGAAAATGAAAAATTGAGTGGTTAATCTTATTTTTTAATGAATTTAAATGACCGTCTCCACAGGTGGCTGCCACTTGGAGAACATCCCCAGGGCACTGCACAGCCAGGGCTGCCTGTAGTGAGCCTTCATGTGTTCTGAAACACTGCTGCTAACGCCTGCCAGTGCAACCGGCTCATGATGCAGTGTTTAAAAAAAAAGGAAGTGACAAGTCTGTTTTAATATGGGCAATGTTGAAGGATAAAAATTCTAAACACTTAAATAAATGGAAGGATTTGGAGCCAGATCCAAGGGAGGGAACCTGCGTTCGTCAAAGATTAGGTCTGAGCTCAAAGTCTGCTTGTTATAGCCCAAAAGATTAGCAAAATATTGGGTTTCTAAAATCACACCTAAAGGGTATCTGAGATCACACATCTACTGAAAGGAGTCCCAGAAGAGAATAAAGAAATTTAGGGGCACCTGGGTGGCTCAGTTGGTTGAGCCTCTGCCTTTGGCTCAGGTCCTGATCCCAGGATCCTAGGATCAAGCCCTGTGTCAGGCTCCCTGCTCAGTGGGAAGCCTGCTTCTCCCTCTCCCTCTGCTTGCTGCTCCCCCTGCTTGTGCTCTCTCTCTCTCTCAAATAAATAAATAAAATCTTAAAAAAAGGAGAACTTAAAAAAATTCAAGATTCTTCATTCTGTAGGTTTAAAGACATGACTGAAGTCCATATAATTAAGAACAACCTAAACAGATTTGCCACAATCTTAATTCTTCCATATTCTGAGATAGGAGATGTAAAGGAGAGTGTAAAACCATAGCGTGCGGTTTCTGAGTTGGAAATCAACCTTAGAAATCAGGGGTCACTTAATTTCTAGAAACAGAGGCCCATTCAAGCTAGCTTCAGGAAAGGAACAGTATATGAAGACGGAACAGGCAATCTCCCTGATGTACAAAGACAGGAAACAGATAAGGCTTCGTCAGAACAAGGGACCTGAAACTAGAATCCCAGGTGTTCAAATTTCAGAAACTCTGCCCGAACACTCTGTTAGGGCAGAAAGAACCCCTCCCATCTTTTCTTTTCTTTCTTTCTTTCTTTTTTTTTTTTTTTTAAGATATTATTTATTTATTTGGCAGACAGAGATCACAAGTAGGCAGAGAGGCGGGCAGGGGTGGGGGCGGTCGGGGAAGTAGGCTCCCTGCTGAGCAGAGCCCCATATGGGGCTCAGTCCCAGGACCCTGAGATCATGACAGGAGCTGAAGGCAGAGGCTTTAACCCACTGAGCCACCCAGGCACCTCCCCCCAATCTTTTCTCCTCTCTGCTTTGTCCTCTGCTTTCACACTTACTCTTTCTATACATAACTCCACAGCTTTCCCAGAACCCACACTGATGCTCACAACTTTGGCTTTCTGACTTCTCTTACAACAACCTGCCTTTCTCCTCATGTTCCCCTTATCGTTTGAGTTAGTGTCTCAGTATCTAAATCTCAAATCCCTGCGAAGAGAATCTGATTGGTCCCCCTGGAATCAAGTGTCCGCCTCTGCTGGACTGTGGCCAGGGTAATTAGAGGCATAGCATAAAAGGCTGCTCCAAGAGTTGGGAGTGGGGTGGGTTCTCTACGAAGGGTGATAGGCGAAGAGGCAGTGATCAGTCTGCCACCCCCTTACTTCACCAAAGCCTAGGGAGCTCCAGTGATTTACCTAAGGTTTTAATTCCCATGGTTTTTCCTACACTGCGTCCTTTGATATTTGTGCAATCAGAACAGTAGTCCACCTGTTGTGTACTTAGCATGTGCCGGGCACTAAGTTGAGTGTTTTATTTTGCTTTTGGACAAATGTCGGGGGCACCTGGGTGGCTCAGTGGGTTAAATGTCTGCCTTCGACGCAGGTCATGATCCCAGTGTCCTGGGATCCAGCCCTGCATTCCCCAGCTTGTGATCGCTCTCTCCCCCTCTCTCTGTCAAATAAATAAATACAACCTTTGAAAAATGTTATCATATGTAATACTCATATATATTTTAAGAGTCAGGTATCCTTATTCTTTCTTTACTTGTAAGGAAACTAGATGTTCAATGAAGTTTAAGTAATGAGACCAAAGTCAAGCATCTAGCATGTGGGAGAGCCAGGTTTGAATTCTAATATCTCCAAACTTAAAGCCCTTAACTTCCATGCTAGTCTTCTCTTTACTTCACATGGTAGGTAATACTTTGTGGAATTTGTCATCTCGAAAGATGAAAGAAGCACAAAATATAAGAAGTGTTTTAGGATGACTTTGACTTGTAGAATAGCCGTGGGGCTAGGGCTACCAAGGGAACCCACCTGTCTGTAAACACCAAAGATCAAAGACCTTGCCCATCATTCTACCATTGATTCCCAGTTTCCAGCAAAGCACAGAGTAAGCATATAGTCAATTTTTATTGAAAGGGGGGGAGGGATATAGGTATCAGGGAGGATAACAATGCCTTCTAACAATATATCCCTGAAGGTGTCTATTACAAGAGATGTATTTCTGAGCTGAACAGAATCAATCTGTGAATCTTAAGTTTTTATTTCAGGGGAAGCTCAAAGTGTAGTTGAGAAACAGAAAATTAAGGGACAATCATCAAAGATATGAAAAATATATATATACATATATTCCATGATATAATGGAATATTACTCAATAGTAAAGAAGAATGACATCTTGCCATTTGTAACCACAAGGTTGAGCCTAGAGGGTAGTATGCTAAGTAAAACAGATCTCACAGAGAAAGACAAATACCCTGTGATTTCACTTTTATGTGGAATCTGCAAACAAAAACAGAAACAGACTCATAAATTCAGAGGACAAATTGGTGGTTGCCAGAAGAGAAGGGTGCGGGGGATGGGTGAAATAGGTGAAGGGGGTTAAGAGGCTCAAACTTCCAGTTATAAAATAAATAAGTTATAGAGATGAAAAGCACAGCACAGCGAATATAGTCAATAGTATTGCAACAACTTTAAAAGATGACAGAGGGTAACTACACTTACTGTGATGAGCATTGTGTAATATGTGGAATTGTCAAATCAATATGTTGTATACCTGAAACTAATACAATACAGTATTTCAACTATACTTCAATGATAATCATTTAGAAGCCACCAAACACTATGTAATCGAGGTACATGCCAGGTATTAAGGAAGCCCTTGAGGCTATTTAAGCCTCTGGGACTGATCCACCCAGTGGCAGTAGGGTGGGACTTCGCAGTTCAGCAAGGAGGGACTGCATACACAGAAGCAGCAGAGGTTCTGTGTAGACTGGGAGAGGGGAGGCCGAAGGCGGTTCCCTGTCACTGAGAATGAAGACTCCGAGAGCCCGTCGTGGGGGCTGAGTATGGAGGAATCGACAGTGGCAAATCATGAAGGGCCTTTAACTCCACGTTAAGCAGCTTGGACTTTATCCAAGTGATTAAAGCTGGAGAATAACAGGGTCAGAGTCATGTTTTAAAAATAGATCTTCCTGCTCTGAGGAGGACTGATTTGAGAAGGAAGGCCTAGGGGCACAGGACCTACTGGGAATCCAGACAAGAAAAGATGAGGACCCGAACTGGGGCAGAAGTTCTGGGGAGAACAGAGGGAAGAACTTTGAGAAATACTTAGCTGGTTCAATTGACAGGACCGGTAATTGATAGTGAAGAGAAGCCACGGAAAGGAGGTGACAGAGAGGACTCTGAACATTGTGACTTGACGTCTGCATCAGTGGGGCATGCAGGCATTAAGAGAGGGACGGGAGGAGGGGCACGCTTTGCCTGGGGGTGGATGCTGAGTGTCGAGGTGCTTCGGAGGTGGGAGAGGATGTCTAGTAGGAGTCAGGGCAGAGGCCCAGCTCGCAGACGCGGATTTGGGAGTTAGCCATTGGAGGTGGAGCGGGTAAGATCGCCACTGGAGGGCATTTCAAGTGAAAAATGATCAAGGACTGAATTCCAGGGAAGACCAGTCTTTTAAGAGGAGTTTGAGGGAAAGGGGCAAAAGGAGACAAAGGCAGAACAATCAGAGAATAAGAAGCTAACAAACAGAAGGGATAGAGAGTTTCATAAGGATAGGAGAGCCCAAGGGTCAAATGCGGCAGAAAGAGTAAAGTTTGTTCTTTGGACTCAGCAATTAGCATGCCACAGGTAATCATATGAAGACTAGTGTTCGTGAATCGGTGATAGGGAAACAGGTGTCGGTGGATTAAGGAGACAGTGGGGGTCTTTAGAGTGTAACGACCACCCATATTAACATTCACGGCCATGACATCCAAGAGGAAGCCACGTGGAAAGCGGTTACTTAGAAATAGTAAATGTAAAAGCATGAGTGGCTTTGCAGAGAATACCCCAGAATCGTGGAAACAGAGCTCAGACTGCAAGAGGAAAGCATTTGGTGGTGGTGAGTGTGTAGAGGCTTAGTGAGCCGACTGGTAATTTGAGATAGAAAAGCACGAGAAAAATAGAATGAGAGACATAAGGGAAAGTGGGGTCAAGCGTGCTTGTCTGAGTGTTCCTTCTGCTTCGCTTTCCGGGAGGCATGACCTGAACATCTCGGCAGACACACGGGAAGGAGAAAGTGGAGAGGGGACATTCTGTGGGAAGGGGGATGGCTGATGAGCTGAGATGTGAGAGGAAGGCCTCCAGAGCATTGCTCAGGAGAATGTTGCCGTGAAGGAGCTTGAAGATAGAGACAGGCATGCATAGAAATGGGAGAGAAGGATGTGGTGGCTCCACCCATCTCAGCGAACGAGTGGAAGTCATCTGCACTGCAGGGTAGCCCTGAGCTGGGAAAGACTTGCAGCTGGCTGCTGTGCCAGAGGCGATACATTAGGGAGCCATCGAGACATGACTTAAAGCATCTACTAGGCCACAGCGGGGACTTGCTTAAAATTAGACTGATGTTAGCAATAGACTCAAAGGCCCTAGAAAATCAACTGAAACAAGGAAGTAAGATTTAGGGATTACAATAGATCCGTCAAAATCCCTTCATGAGATTGGAGACAAAAAAAAAAAATTGGAGACAAAAAAAAAATTGCAAAATACCCAATTATGAATAACAGGAGAAATTTACAACTTTCCAGAGACAATCAGCCCTCCTTTCCTAACCCCTGAGTAAGCTCTACTGGCGGTGACGGGACCATTTGTGGGAAGGGGCATGGGGGGCGAGGGCAGTCAAGTCTTCTTCCCTTCAGACAACAGGGGTCTTGGGCGACACTCCCAGCCCCAGAGCTGAATCCCCACCACCCTTGCCTGCCAGTTCTATCCATCAAAGATTATGGAGCGCCTCCATGTGCCAGGGCTGGGCTAGGTGCTTTTAGAGAAGGCGGGCAGAATGAGGCAAGTAAGATGCTCTCCTTAGCTTCACAGGCTGGCTCAAGGACTTGGAATCTAGTGCTCAGCCTCCTCCCACAGGGGTCCCCGGGGCCCATTTCTAGTTACACCAGCAGCCTGCCAATGAGCACTGAACTTCCCCTGGACAGAAACGGGAACCTGGGAGGGGCTTTCTTCCCCTGAGATCTGCCTTATAAGACCAGCCCATATAATAATGGTCCATCATCATAACTGGCTGCTTAAAATATCAGAAGACACATTCTATGAAGTGGATGAATCAGCTAATAATAAGGAAATACCCATGGCGGGCAGAGAGGCTGCCAAAAATAAATCAGTGAGTGCAACCCACAGCGAGGTAGTGCTGAAGGCCAGCCCCGCAGCCAGCCCTCTCTGGTAGCTCTCTATGCCGGCCTTCCAAGTGCTCTTACCACACAAGCCTTCTCTGTCATTGGTTTCTCTTGTTGCCCAGAAATTTCCACAATTATCTCACACAAGAGCCAATCAGATACAAAAGCAAAGGCAGAAGTATGTGCAGATTTGTTAGAACTGATATTTAATTACCATGACAGCTTATATTCAAAATGCCTGCTGAGCAGTGAGTATTGCCATGCTAATTTTGGAGGGCTGACGCGGTCTTAGCCCCAGCTCTGCCTTCTCTGGCATCTCCAAATAATAGCTACAACTTCCTTATCCCACTTTCTCTGCCAAACTCCTGCCTTTCCGCAGAGCCCACCTTCATGAAACCTCCAATGATTGCTCCTATCCAGCTCACATCGACTCTACCCGCCAACCTGGTATAACATGTGTGCATCTAATTGTGTGATGTTTTCTGATCCTTGAGTTCCCTAGGTTTTCAATCTCTGAAGAAATTAGAAAGGCAAAAGAAAGCCCCCTTCCCTCCCCATTATGACCTGATGCTTCTCTGTCTCACTCATTCATTTGATGTTTTTTGAGCATCAGCTATTCTAGGTACTAGAAATGCAATGGTGAACCAGAAAGCCCTGCCCTTGGGGAGCTTAATGTGAGGGACAGACAAGGAAATAGGCTATTCTAAGTAAAATGTATTAGGTACCAAGGCAGGACGGGAGGAGTAGCACCCAACCCCATTCTAGTTTGCTCCTTCAGCAGGCAATGGGGTGGGGGAGAGGGGACTCCATGTAGGAAGTGGCATGCAGGCGAGTCCTGGAAGTGGAGTAGGAATTGTCTAAGTCAGTGTGTGGTACGGACGGGGGTGGGGGGGGGTCCCATGGGAAGGAAAATGTTTAGTGTTCAAAACACCTTCAGTTGGTCCATCTGGGAAGCATCTGTGGGTCTGTACAAGTGAAATGTGAGGAAGGGAGCAGTTAGAGCAGACACTGAGGCACTCGTGGTCTGGTGCAGGAGAAGAGACAGACCAGAACAAGGGCAATGTGACATGGGCAGGCTAGACAGGCACATAACCTAGCTTGGGGGGTGGAAGGCCAGGGAAGGCTTCCCCAGGAGGTCACATCTCAGTCAAGACATCAAGGGTGAGTAACTAGGACAGAAGACAAGGAACCACATTTGGAGCAATGAGCACCGCACATTTAACATCCTGGAGACTCTGTGAGCAGTGGGGAATGCAGCATTATCAGTATTGTTTGTGTTCTTCGGGTCCCTTCGGATTACATTAAAATCTCTGGCCTTTCTCTAGCTCTGCTTACCCCTGCTTCCCAGCCAAGCCATTGTTAGTATCTTCCCGCTGGAGAGAGGAAAAGAAACTAGGAAAAAATGAAGAAGAGCAGATTGTCTACGGGAGTATGGGGCAGCCAAGGTTTGGAGGAGGAGGATCCAGGGAGGATGAGGTGTTCAGCAGCTACTGAACTCATTCTCAGAGTAGAGGGCCTATGTCAATAAGAGCCTTTCTTGCTTGGTGGATTGTATCCTGGATATTAGCAGCCATTAAGTCCCTTGAAATGCAACTGCTATACTAGGAACTTCTTGAGGGAGAGGACTATGGTGTTTAGTTTTGCATTCTCAGTGCTTAGCATAATAAATACTTAGTATTATGTTATATAGGCACATAGTAAGTACTGGATGACTGACAGATGGTCTGAGCTGCTTCCTATAGGATTCTGTCTCTTACTATTAGATAGGATGCCCTTATTGAAAAAAATAAAAGATAGAAATAAAAAACACCTTAAGAGAGCCACTCCCCAACTAATGCTTGCTTCTTGCTGTTGAGTCGGGCTCCTTGGCAAGTCAGCAGTGGATGCCAAAGACCTGATCCTTCTTCCCAGTATATTTCACCCTCAGGTCAGCTGGGGCAGGTGGGATGCAGACAGTGATCATATATATGGCCTTGTACTGTTTACTTTACCAGCATCTACTTTATTTATATTCCTATTCCCTTTTGGTTACATAGAAGGTGTATGCTTTCAATTTATAGTGCTTACCCTTAATTTTTTAAACAAGCATACTTAATTATACATGCTATTTAAGCAGATCTAAGATTTAATATTTCTCATCTCGTCCTAAACATGTCAAGGACAGTAAAATGTCTAACTACCTACTAAACAGAACCCCTCCCTGCATCTTGTTTTTGACATCCAGAGCAGGGGCAGGCAAAGTACTATACCTTGACCAAATCTGGCCGACCACCTGTTCTTGTAAATAAACATGTTTTTGACACATAGCCACATTCATTTATGTATTTATTGTCAGTGGATGCCTTGACTCCACAGTGGCAGGACTGAGTAGTTTTATAGAAAGTGTATACCCTGCAAAGCCTAACATATTTCCTATCTAGCCCTTTATAGAGTGTGTTTGCAAACACCTGGTCTAGAGTTTTAGTTTTGCTCTTTTTCCATTCAAAACGTGATGTTTGTTTTAATATAGTTGGTTAATTGAATTTATTACTATTCTATTCATTTCTGTGCTCACCATCACTTCTAGTATTCCAGATCTCTCTAGATGCTCCTGCTTCTTCTGTAATAATTTCTGTGTATAGTTGGTAATTTCTCTTCATATTTGCTTAGAGAATGATAGTTTAGCTGACTATAAAATTTTAAGCTGATGGTTATTTTCCCTTAGCCCTTTGAAGCTATTTCTCCATTGTTTCCTCCTCTGTTATTGCTAATTAGATAAGAGCTGTCTGTGCAACTGTTGTTCTTACAGAGCAGGATGTTGTCTCTGTGATAATTTTAATACTTCTCTTTATCTTTCATGTTCTGTAGTTTAACTACAAGTCTAAATGTGTGCTTATCTTTTTTGGCTGAGTACACCAGATGTATTTTTAACTGGAAGATTCATGTGTTTCTTCAATTCAGGGGGGAAGATCTCTGTTTTTTCCTATGTTTTGCTTTTTTAGTCTTCAGATATTGCTTCTTTGCCATTAACTCCATTCTTCATTTGCAAGATTTTGAACTATTTCTGTTTCACAAACTTCCATTCTTTTTTATTTCAGCCTGTTTTTTTCCATAATTTTTGTTCATTTTTAATGGATACTACTTCTTTTTGTCTCTGTGACAATTATAAAAGTACTTAATTTTGAAACTTTATTAGACACAACCATATAATTAATTTCATTTGGAGTTAATTCACATTCTGATTCCCTATTTTGTTAGCTATTTTTCTTTTTTTTTTTTTTTAAAGATTTTATTTATTTATTTGACAGAGAGAGATCACAAGCAGGCAGACAGGCAGGCAGAGAGAGAGGAGGAAGCAGGCTCCCTGCCGAGCAGAGAGCCCGATGTGGGACTAGATCCCAGGACCCTGAGATCACGACCTGAGCCGAAGGCAGCGGCTTAATCCACTGAGCCACCCAGGCGCCCCTTGTTAGCTATTTTTCTTACTATCAGATTTCTTCATGTATCTTTGAATTTTGGTTTTCAGGGATCATTTTGAATGGGGTTTTTGTTTTGCTTTATTTTGTATTTTTCTTCTTTGCTTTCCTGTCTAATAATTTAGTGTTTGCCTCCAGTTGATGCCCTGAGACCCAAGCAAAGAACCAGGGTTGTATAATAGTATTGCGGATCTGTAGTGATACCAAGGATATTGTGGATCCAGACATGAAGTCATTGGGTGGTTTGAGACAGTACCTGCTCACAACTCCCTGAGCCCATAGCTTCATATTAGACAGTGGTTCTTTTTTTTTTTTTTAATTTTATTTATTTATTTGACAGATAGATCACAAGTAGGGAGAGAGGCAGGCATAGAGAGAGAGGAGGAAGCAGGCTCCCTGCCAAACAGAGAGCCTGATGTGGGGCTCAATCCCAGGACCCTGGGACCATGACCCAAGCCGAAGGCAGAGGCTTTAACCCACTGAGCCACCCAGGCGCCCCTAGACAGTGGTTCTTAAATTGTGTTCCTGGGGCAATAGCATCAGCATCCCTGGAAACTAGTTACATACAAATACTTACCCCAGACTAACCGAATCAGACACTTTACCCAGGCTTTGGGAGTGTGGCTGAGCAATCTATGTTTTAACTAGTCCTCCTGGTGGTTCTGAGACTCACTCATGTTTGAGAACCACTATAATGAGCTCCAGGGCAACTAGCCAATAATTGCTTTTTGCCTCCCTTGCATAAAGGGCGGCATTCATCCGGGTCAGTTCCACACTTCTGTGAGTCTGATACTGTTCCCCATCTCATCACTGTTTTTCTGCCCTGGAATGGGCAACCCACTTGTCTTCTTCTGGCTCGGGTCCACAGAAATGCTGTCTTATTTTTGAGTCAACTGATTTCTCGTTGGCTTTCTCTTCTCACGTTTTATTTGTTATTTCTGTGTTTAGGGCAAAGGGAGTGTGCCAAACCTTGAATTTACAGAGACATCTTTAAGGAAGTCCAGAAGCATCATCCACACTCACATCTGGGTTTTGTGACCACAACATTACCATACTCATCATACACTATCTGATTGGATGACCAAAAAATTAGCCACATTCATAAACCACATACATTTCCCCATGTTGCAGTCTTGGACAAGCAGTTTGACACACACCCCCCAAACTCAATTAATTCATCTATAAGAGAGCAATAATAATTACCTGCAGGTTTTAATGTGAACACTAAATCCAATGTCATAAGTAAAAGGACCTTGCATAGTACCTGGCCCAAAATTGGTTCTCAGAGGTTGTTAATCTCCTCCTTTTTAAACTTAGAACTTGTGTTATTTTAAACATTGTTAAAATTTAGACTACTGTTTTCCAGTTTGCTTACCAATTTGCTTCTTACCCAAAAGCCTTTTGTCACAATTTCATCTCATTAGAAGATGATAATATTCTAAAACAGAAATATTAAGAGATTTCTCCCTAGTTGTAAAGAACAAGCCCCACTCTGCTCAGTGGGGAGCCTGTTTCTCCCTCTCTCTCTGCTTGCCTTTCTGCCTACTTGTGACCTCTCTCTCTGTCAAATAAAGAAATAAAATATTAAAAAAAAAAAAAAAAAGAACGAGCCCCATCCCTGTCACTCCAGTGGTTGGAGGAATGCAGTCATTGGTGGCGGCGCCTTATACACAGTCTCAGAAGGGATGAATGCTTACAGCCCTGCAGCACCTGAGACCCCCCGGAGCAGGAAGAGGACAGGGATAACAACAATATCATTGATGGTAATAATAAAGTTCATGTGTGCCAGGCACTGTTCCGAGCCCTTGACATGTGATCTCTCGTTTCATCTCCAGACCTTATGAGGTGGTTACTAGTATCTCTGTTTCACAGATGAGGAAATTAGTCGCAGAAGAGTTTTGTAGCCTGTCCGGGTTCAGCCATCCTGTAAGCTGCAGAACCAAGATTTGAACCAGGCACGTGACCAGGCAGTTAAGCTACAGGGCCTCTAAAGAAGGAGGAATCACCTCCTCGGTCAGAGATCTGGGTCTAACCCTCTTGATTTTGCAGCTCTGATTGTTCCCTGCCAGCAGATCACATTTTCATTCCGCTTCAGCAGGCAGGTTCTACCCAGGCTCTGTTGCCATCAAAAAGCAGCCGCGGTTCTCCTGGAAGAGGAAGAACTGTCCCCTCAGGCAAAAATCAGTGGATCCTCAGGACATTTCCCTGGTGGAGACGTGCCTCTGTTTCGGTGAATGTCTCGCGCAGCCACTGGCTGCCTGTCTGGGAGTATTTTCAGTCTCTTTGTTCCTTCCTGTCTGTTGTGGGTCTGTCTCTGCCTAGCCTTCTCTTTGACCAACTCTGTCTGTTTCTGTCACTCTCCTTTTCTTCCTTAGCAAAATTGCCTTTACAGTGTGGTGACAACTTCCCACCTGCAGCTGGAACTGCCTATTTTGAAAAGGATGTGAGTTTACAGACCAAAAAAAAAAAAAAAATCCTTTACTATCCTAACCGATTCTTGGTTTCCTTCCCCTGGGCTAGTTCTGCTGCCAACGAATTTCTTTGTCCACATTGGTTTCCAGCCACTCCCACCCCAGGGGCAGCTGTCCAGCTCATAGGGGCAGAATGTGGGGTAGCAGGAGGATGGACAGGGCTGCACAGGGTGTTGGGGTCACAAGCGTCTCAGGCATCAGAGTTTCCAACTGGGATAATTCCATCCTTTAGTCACTCAGAAATTGCTGTGATTCCGGTCTGTAAACAGCCTGGAGAATGAGTTAGTATAGAAAAAGCAGAAGCCTTGGAGTCTAACATTTAGAGAAGTTTCAGGTTTCCACACCTGGGAGGAGTGAGAAAAATGAAGGAAGAAGATGGCTCTTCGCTCAGGCATAAATGAAGGCAGCTGATAGGCAGGCACTAGCTGGAACATCATCCACTCCTTTTCCAAAGTGCTAATTCATTAAAACTAATGAGGCACCAGTGCTGCCAAAGCTGAATGCTGATCAGACTCCCGGCATCACCTGCCACGCCGGCCCCCCGCGTCTGCTGCGCCCGAGTGAGGAAGGGCTCTCGGCGGCCAGAGACGCAGGCTGCGGGGGCTCTGTGGCCTGATCATGGACTGACATGAATTGGCGCTTGATGTGCACACGATTGCACACCAACAGGCTCCTGCTGAAACGCACAGACAGGCTTCCCTCACTCATTCTGAAGGTACCCGCTTCCCGCCAGGACGCGTTGTCCTGTCTGCTGAGGAGGCCCCTGCAGACGCCTCTTCTCTAAGGCATACGTCTATATCCAGAGGTCACCTGTACTTCCTGTCTGATCATCAAGCAGAGGGGAGAGGTGTTGCCAGGGCGGAGTGGGCTAGGGGATGGCAAATCCTATTTCCCCATCCTCGGTAGAGTGTATATTCTGACTGCGGCCCCATTCGGAAAGAGGCCGTGAAGGCAGGTGCAAGGTGAGGAAAGGGAGGGGGAGAGGCGTACTAGATGCTCCCTCGTGCGGCAGTTCACTCCTTCATTCTGTAAGTGTTTACCGAACACCTACGCTGGGCCAAGAAATGTTCCCAGCACTGCACAAATTAGACCCAGTGTCCCCACACTCTTAGAGCTTTTTCTCCCGGGTGAGATAGACCATTTAAGAAGTAAATGAATGCCAAATTAAATAACTTAGGGAGCCATATTCAGAGTGACTGGGATAGGTGTGCATGAGAGCATTAGTCTGGGTGGTCAGGATGACCTTCCTTCCGGAGGGATGATGTGGAACCAAGACCTGCAGAACAGGAAGGTGGGTTCGGGGGAAGGGAGTCATGGAGCAGGGACAAGCCCTTGGACAGGGATACTCTTTTGGAGACTGGGAACAGAGAAGAGGCCACTGTGACTGGGGTATATGTGCAAGAGGGACCGTGGTCAATAACACCAAAGAACAGGTAGGGGTCCCAGGCCGTGGAAAAGAGTGATTTTTACCTCCTTTGTTAATCCTGCAAGGACAGGGATTTTGCAGCATTTCTGAGCACATGCATTCTAAATCCTCTTAGGACATTCTTCAGGGTCAAATCTTACATATCCTATGATGGATAAAGCCTGCTTCTTCCTGTTCTGTCCATTTTTACTGCCACAGTAAAATCAGCACAGTTTCAATCCAGTGCCTTTGAACAGACTCTAAAAATGCCGGGGGAGAAAAGTTCCCTCCAGTCCTGGGGGCGAGTGAGAGCAACATCCTCAGCCTGGGCTCCAGTGCAGAAGAGCTGGAGTCTCGGCTTGGCCACAGCTCCTCTGATGAGAGCACTATTCTGAAGTCTGGGGCTCTGTGCATTTCACCAGAATTTTGGATACAGCTCTTGCAAGCAGAGGACCTGGATTTTGCCACTCAAAGGTTAAGAGAGGGATCTAGCATTCTCTGTAAATGGAGTCTCCCTGAATTTGCCTCCTGTCAGGTCAGCAGACATCACACAAGAAAATCATGGGATTCTGTCTTGTTGGCTTCAGTAAGAGCCTGTCCCCTCCCCCCTCTTCTGGCCACTTGTCAAGGTCTGGCCTCATCTGTGCTCATCTCCATCTCAGTCCACTCAGCTCCCAGAAGTTTGTGATTCTGAGTCTATAACACATTTGGGTTCAACCTCCTCTTCCCGTTCTAGCTACAACTCTCCAGGCTGAGGCCTTGGGTGACTCTCTCCCGAGTGTTTTCTGACACTTTCCATTGTTCTTCCTGTGTCTAGCCGTTACCCTTTCATACTTGGGCTCCCTACTGCCGCCTGTCATCTTTCCCAACACAGATCTGATCATGTTCCCCACTACTTAGGAAACCTTTGAGGATTCCCCAACACCTCTGTTCAAGGATAAAATTTAAATTCCTTGGCTTGCAAGCCTGGATCCCACCTTTCATTTCTAGTCTTATCTATCACGATGCACGTTTGCTGAGGACTCTGACTACTCTAGTCACAAACCATTATTAGATTCTATGGTTCAAACTGTTTCCTCTAATTAGAACAGGGTTCTTTTCTCTATCCCCACCCTCACCCCTAGCTTCCTGCTTCAACCCCTGTAAAATCCCTACTCTTTCTTTAAGGTCTAGCGAGTGTGGTAGGTCCTCTGCCTTTGGGGCACTCTGGGAGGAGAATTGTACTCCCTAGTGCATATCACATGGTGGTTGGCAGCCCAGCTGTGGAGTTAGAACCAGCTCTCCTATGTACTTGCTCTGTGACCTTGAACAAGGAATTGAACCATTAAATGGCTGAATGTTTCTTTCTCTATAAAATGGAACCAATAATAATATTCTCCATATAGGATTATGGTGAGGATTAAATAAAATAATCTATGTAAAGAATAACACCTCGCACATAGTACGTGTTCAGTAAATTTGTCGGTCAACAGTATATACCCAGTAGCTACTAGATGCCACACTCAGTTCTAGCACAGGTGTGAATAAGGCAGCATCCCTCAAGGAACCTACAATGAAGACGTAAATGAATCAGTTAGACAATTTTAGTTGCTGATGAGAAGGGATAAAATCAGGATATGTGGGAGATATTGACTTTAACTTGAGGCATTTGGGAAATGCTACCTGGCAGAATAATATTTTAGTTCATTTTTATTACCTTTATCATAGTTCTTAAATAGCTTTATGTTACTCCGTTTACTTGGTCAAAAATCGGCTTGCCAAAAAGCAATGCACTAACGTAAGGCAAATTGGCTGCCTTTCCTTATGACAGAGGTTGTGGCAGAAAGTGCTAGTCACCTGCTTCCCATAGTTGTGATCCCATGGATTATATTTGGGGTTTCAAATGGACACATTTCCCAGCTTCCTTGTAAATAGGTGTTTGGGTCAGCTTGCGCTGCTATAACAAAATGCCAGACTATTTCCCACTGTTCCACAGACTGGGAAGTCCAAGATCAAGGTGCAAAAAGATTCCGTTCCTGATGAGGACTGTCTTCCTAGCTTGCAGACAGCCACCTTCTCACTGTGTGCTCCCATGACCTTTCACTGGTGCATGGGTGTGGAGACAGAGAGATCTGTCTTCTTCCTATAAGGCACTAATCCCGTGATGAGGGTCCCACCGTTGTGACCTAATCTAACCCTAATTACCTCCTGAAGGTCACATATTCAAATACCACCACCTTGAAGGTTAGGGCTTCAACATATTAATTTGGGAGGAGGATACAGACAGCCTATAAAAATGGAAAACTCATGGAACGCTGTTCATGCTGATGATATATAAGAGGAAGTTCTAGTGGAGATCTCCAGGAGAACTCCCTGGAAAAGGAGGGGTCGACACAGCAGGTGTACTTTTTACCCTTTGTCCTTTGCCATTTCCCCATCTCAGACACAGGTAGAAGGCTGGACGTCTCTCAACCACCAGGCTTGCATCCACCAGGCTTCTCCTATGCAGACTAAAAGCACGGAAGGACTCTGGGTTTTTGTTTTTTTTTAAGATTTTATTTATTTATTTGACAGAGAGAGATCACAAGTAGGCAGAGAGGCAGGCAGAGAGAACGAGAGGGAAGCAGGCTCCCTGCAGAGCAGAGAGCCCGATGCGGGACTCGATCCCAGGACCCTGGGATCATGACCTGAGCCGAGGGCAGGCAGAGGGAGCCACCCAGGCACCCAGGACTCTGGGTTTTTTTAAGACAACCTGGAGGCATCATCCAAACCCTGTGTTCGTCCCTTATTTCAGGAGAAAAACAAGACCCCTAATTTGTCACTGAACCCAACTCCAAATGAAGAGCTATTGACACATCACGTGGATTCCTTCGCCTGTAGAGCAGGTCACACCATTCCCTTCTTTGTGGTCTTCACCTTGCCTAGCACGATGCTTCATCCACAGCGTATGTTTAAGAAGTTCTTGTTGAGTTTTAAACAAGAAATAGTTATGCTCAAGTTTTCCATAAAAATATAAAAGTCTAGACCTTTCTATTCCAATACTTTTCACTCACAGGCCTGATGCCTGATCTCCTAGTCCCTGGTCTTTAGGGGGTTACCATCTCTTTTCTGGCTGAAAACTCTGGTTACATGGAGATACTCCTCCCTTCATGATTACCTAAACCCCAAGGTTATTGTTTGTTCCTATGTAGAATGTCCTGGCCCCTCTTATCCTCAGAGCCCCTAGATGAAGCTCAGACCTGGACCAGATTTTTCCCTCAATCTCTGGTCTCTCTACCTTCTCTGTCCCTTGCCTTCTTCAGACAGAATGCATTTGTGCTTCCTAGAGACCAAAGTGCTACAGAGAGACACCTGTCCACCTTGGCATGAGATGACCTGGATTTCATTTCTGGCGCTGCCTCTTACTTATTTTGTGACCTTGTGCAAGTTTCCTTTACTTCTGTACCTGAATTTTCCAGATTCTCAAACAAAGATAATGATTCATACCCATACCAGTTTGATATGTAGATTAAATAAGCTTATCTCATTTTTGAAAGCCTTGGGTATATAATAAATACTCAATAGATCCTTAGTATTTAATATAATTTATCTTGCTTCTAGTTCTAAAACTCAATCTTCTGTCCCCAAATTTCTCACCTTCTTTGTGGTAGCTTCCCTGCGACTGGTCTTTATATTGGTAAGATTGTATTTGGTTGCAAATGACAAAAACCCTAACCATTGTAGCCTTAAAAAAATTGATTCACCAAATAAGAAGTCTAGAGATGGGCAGTCCGGGACTTATGCAGCCATTGAACAATCCCACCGGGGACCCGAGGTGTCTTTACCTTTTGGCTCTGTCACCCATAATGGGCAGAGTTTCATCCTCATCCTGGGTGACTTATGATCACAGTGTAACCATCACTCCTTTGGGCCACAGGTCCTAACTATAGCCAGGTAGAAGGGGAAAGATTGAGTGAGCAAAGGGTTTTCTGCTAACGAAGATTTCTCCTTTTATTCAAGAAGCCAGTCTCTTCCTAGAGGTCCCCCTATGTCTCACCGATCAGAACTGTGTCCATGGCCACCATTTGCTGCAAGAGAATGAGGGGAAATGAATATGTTTAGCTGGACACATTGTTCCTTGCTCAGAGAGAAACTGGGGTTTTGCCCATAAAGAGGAAGAAAATAGAAATTAAATAGGCAATTAGCAGTATCCACCACAATCCTTTACTCAAATACAGTTTTAAAATTATGAAGCAACTCCACTCAAGCTCGAGCCAGTCAAATGATTTAATTAGAGACACATGATTTGGGCAGGGTTTGAGTTTTTTTTAATACATTTTATTTTTTACAACACTTTGAGATTTGCATAAAAATTGCTAAAAAAGTACAGAGAACTCCTCATATGCCTAGCACCTTGTTTCCCCAATTATTAACATTTTAAATGAGCATGGTACATTTATTAAATTCAAACCAATACTGAAACATGGTTTTTAACTGAAGTCCACAGTTTATTCAGGTCCCCTTAGTTTTTACCTAATGTCCTTTCTCCATTCCGGGATCCCATCCAAGATACCACATTACATTTTATTTAGTCATCAGCCTGCTTAGGCTCCCTTTGGCTGTGACAATTTCTCAGACTTTAATTGTTTTTGATGACCTTGAAGTTTTGGGGAGTATTGATCAAGTATTTTATAGAATGGCTCCCAACTGGGATTTGCCTGATGTTTGTTTTAATGCTTAGACTGGAAGCATGAGTTCTAGGGGGAAAGCCCATGCGGTATACATCATATCAAATGTAGAGAGCATTGGGGTGCCTGGGTGGCTCAGTGGGTTAAGCCTCTGCCTTCGGCTCAGGTCATGATCTCAGGGTCCTGGGATCGAGCCCCACATCGGGCTCTCTGCTCAGTGGGGAGCCTGCTTCCCCCCTCTCTCTCTCTGCCTGCCTCTCTGCCTACTTGTAATCTCTGTCAAATAAATAAATAAAATCTTAAAAAAAAAAAGTATGGATCATCACCATGACTCATTACTGTTGTTGTTGACCTCATTGCCCACTAACGCAATGCCCCACTCTCTAGTTTCCCTTCCCCCCACTTTCCATATTATATTCTTTGGAGAGAGTCACTAAGTATAGCCCAAAGTTAAAGAGTGGAGAGTTATGTTCCACATCCTTGAAAGCAGGCATCCACCAAATGATTTGTAATTTTTGTGCACAAGAGATTTATCTCTTCTTATTTGTATCTTTGCTCCTTTATTCATTTATTTATATCAATATAGATTCATGAATCTTTATTTTATACGTTGCATGATGATCCAAGACTTCTTTACTTATTTTCTTGCTCAAATTCTTCTGGCTTTGGCCATTGGGAGCTCTTTTGGTTAGCTTCTGTGTCCCCTTGACATATCCCCATCTCTGTGTGTGTGTGTGTGTGTGTGTGTGTGTGTGTGTGTGTGTAGCACTTCCTTACTTCTGGAGCTACAAGATGCCTTAGCCTCATCTTGTACATTTCTCCAAGGAGCCCTAGCTCCTTTTGTTGCAGAATGGTATTAAAAACCAAGATCTGGGCATTAGATGTACTCATTGTGGGCAATTGTCTTTAATTACAGACTTAAGACTTCCTTCCTTATCTCTCAAATGAATAATGATTTTGCTCCTCTGCCCACCTCCAGCTTCTTTCTCAACATCTCTGCCCACACAGAACTGAGATAAACAGAAAGGCTAGGCCCTCAAAAGTTAGACTGGAGAGAATATAAAAAAATAAGAGGCGTGCCTCCATAAATAATCCAGAAACAAGTCGGCTGGGAGGATTGAACTCACAGAACTCCTGAATGTTAGAGGTATTATAAGGCCCAAACTTTCATGTTTCCGAGGCCCTAAGCAGTGAGGGTCACACAGCTACGATTAGGCTCTGACTCTCCAGAATCCTCCCTGCTGCGCTCTTCCCTAAAACACCATGCTGGGGAAGTCCACTGATTCTTCTACCCCCCAGATGAGTGCAGGCCTGGCCACTGCCCGCCCTGACTCCTATCAGGTAGGAGCTCGAGCTCCTGAGGACAAAGCAGGATGCTGGCAGCCCACAGTGAGTGTTCAGGCCGTGTGACAGGAAGGAGCAGAGATGTCAGACGCCAGCCAGCCATGCAGACTGGAGCTCAGGCCTCACTGGGGCAGGGAGGTGGCGTCCGCCGGGCAGATAATGAGGCGGCAGCACAGGTGCTCTAGCTCAGGGGTCCCCCGTGGCCCAGCTGCCTCTGCCACTCCTACCGGAGGAAGAATGCCAGTTTGGGATGCGAGGCTGTTTGGATGATGTTGTTTTTCTGATGTAACCCCTGTTGGTTTCCCCACCTCCTTTTCTCCCTTCTTCCCTCCCTCTAGGGAGCAATTTGTGTGTCTCTGGCTCCTCTTAGACGGGGAGAGAGTGCTAATTAGCCCTCGGATTCATCCCAGGCCACCTGTCCCAGGGCTTTGGCAGTAAGGCCAGACTGGGCGTGGCCCCAAAGTCTCCAGGGCAGGCAAGTGTCCCAGGGGCTGGGACAGTCCCCACCTGACGTCTGGCCAGGGCTCATGCAGCATCATGGGTGGGAAGGAAGGAATAGTCTGCTTCAGCAGGGCCTGTCCCTTCCACCCCACTTCCTGTACATAAGCCACACGGGCAATTGGAGGCAAAGCCATTCCTTCAGCTGTTGGCGGCTTTTACTCTCTTTCTCCCCTCCAACTGAAACGTGCTTTCTGTGAAGAGAACATGTCAGTGACGAGTTTCCCAGAGGTCACCACACCAGCTGATGGATCCAAGCAGCGACTCACCATTCCTGCTTCGCACCATCACCTTGACCAACCGAGCTTATACTATTCCAGGTCCCTGGGAGAAATCTCCGAAGAGTTGTCTGTGCTCATAATTGTTACTTCCTCACCTCCCTTTATCTCCTTAAGCCCCACATCAGGCTTCAGCCTCTCTTCCCCTGTAAAACTGCCCCTGCCAAGGTCCCATGCAGTGTCCCTTTCCAGCCTCCACACCGTTCAACACAGCTGGCTTCCCCTTTCTTGAATTGTTCTCTCCTAATGGCGTAGGGGACATCTGGCTTGCTTTCTTCCTTGATGGCTCTTCCTTCTTGGTCTCCTTTGCTGGCTCCCACTCCTTGCCTGGCTCTTCCTCATCTCCATCCCACTCTCGTGAAATGACTTATTAGGCCCATAGTTTAATACCATCTGTATGCTGAGGGCTCCCAAACCCCTCCTCGGTGCTCCAAATTCCAGTGCCAACAACTTCGCATCTCTGCTTGGAGAGCAAGCCCCAGACCTGGGGTCTCCTACTGAAATCGAGACCACTGGACTAATCATCATTAGACTAATTTAAACATTAGGAACAGGCCCCGAATAGCTTTCTGCTCTTTATATTGCTTTCTCAGTCTTTGGCTTTCCTGTCTGATTATAGAATGATTAATGAGGATAATAAGAGCAACTAACAGTTGCTAATTTCTTACTATGTACAAGGCCCTGTGCCAGCCACTTCATAGGCATCAGTCCATTTCACACTACAGCAAACCGGTGAGGGAGGTATTTTTATCCCCATTTTGCAGCTCAGAATGCTCAGGTTTAGGGAGATTAAAGAAACAGCAGAGGCAGAATGAAAATCCCGGTTTGCCTGACTAACCAGAGCCTAAACTCTCAAACACTCTCTTTGCTAACCGCCTCTTCTTCTTAACCCATCCCACAGCTTTGTGCCAGGACCTTCTTGTTGAGGTCAGTGGTACCCAGCCCCATCAGGCCTGCCATGTCCTTTTGCCTCTGAGTCCTGGCGTGAGAGTTGCCGTCCATGCCTTGCGCAGCAGTGGCTAGTCTGAGAGCGGTCTGTCCCACTCGGCAGTATCAGCATCACTAAGTGTGCTCAGGGGTCATGTCTTTCTTCCAAGTGCTTGCAGACCCAGCAAGCAGGGCACAGGGCTCAGATGGAAGTGGTATGTCACTTACAGATCTCTCTGGAAGAAGTCTGTCTATCCCAGCTCTTTCTAGGGCAGGATTAGAGAAAAGGTTCTTTAGGCCCCATTTGAGAACCATAAGCTATTATCATCACACATCTCTGGGCCCCGTTGTCATGGCTTTCCGTCTGCATTCTGTGGGGCCCTGGGGCTCCGACAGAGTCTTGGGACCTGGAAAAGCCCAAGCCTTCCATGGGAGCATCCAGTTCTGTCTTATATTGGGGTTTATGGAAGGTTTCATTCTTTAAAAATGCAAAATTAAGAAGATTAAAAAGAGATGAAAAAGAACTGAATTAAAAAGAAGGGATTCTGTGTTTTCTTTTTTTAAAGGATAAAGAGTATAAAAGACAACAGGTTTTAAAGTGTGACAAGCCTGAGTTGGAATCTTGATTCTGCAACTTACTAATTAACAGCATTAAACCTTCATTTTCTCCTTAGTAAATTAGGGACGATGGTGTGTGCATCTCTAGGCTGTAGGGAGAAGTGAGTGAGGTAGTGAGTTTTCCTAGCAGAGCACTCCTCACCGAAGGCTCAGGAAATGTTCAGGAAACTCCCACTTTTCTTCCTTGTCTTCTCCTCCTTGACATCCTGTCATCTCAACACAGCAAAAAGGACCGAGGGTTTCAGTGTGTGAAGGACAATGTTTCTATTGTGTCTCTATCTCCCAGTGCTATAAGGTGGAAAACCCAGTTCAATAGGCCGGCAACTCCTTGACCACCCAAAACAGCCATCACAGAGCCCAGTCTCGGCTAAGCCCAGCACCTGCCTCTTTGGTGTATTGTTGAGGGCCTCCTGGACTCTTCCTCAAGACAGCTGAGGAAGTGGGTTTGAAGGCTCCTCAGAGCCAGCAGCAGCATACAGAGAAGCAGCCCCATGGAAGATAGGCAGCAGGCCACGGGCCACAGACCCCCTGGCAGCCGGGGGACTGAACACCCGTCTTCTGACATTGAGAAAGGAGTCAGAGCAGCTAGAAGGCAGATGCAGGCACAGATTACAGCTCCGTGAAATCATGATCAGTAGCCTCTGTTTAAGGAGGAAAGAAAGTGTGTAATGCATTTTTGAAAAATGCCTGCCAAAAATGATTAATATTTTTAAGAAATGCTTTTGGCTCTTGATATGATAGGTTTCAGTTATCTGGCTAGTTTGTGTAAATTCTAACAATGCCCAGATAAATGAGGCGTTACGGCACTGAAACCCAATCCCAGCACTTGTGGGTCTCTTTCAAGCAATGGGGTGAATGGGAACATGACTGTTGATGGATCTCAATCCAAGGGGAAGATGCCAGGCTTCTTGGAGGACCCCCCCCCCCCAATCAAGGCCCAGGGACTGGGACCACCCTCTGGAACCAAGCAAGGGGGAAGGAGGGGAGGGAAGACACCCAAGCTTGAAATGACAGATGGTTAGGTCCAGAGCAAAGTGCGATTCATTAGGTTTTATCTATCTTCAGTGAACAGAGATGGAAGAAAGGAGCAAGAGTCAAATTACCCGTTTAATGATTTTTTTAAACTCCTGCTTCATAGGTCTTGCATAGTTGCAACACAGCCTATCATTTATCCACAGGTGTGAAATCCCCACCGAGCAAGGGCTTCAGGACAGTGGTCAAGCCGGGAGAAATGCTGAGGGGGTTCAAGTCCAAATGTGCTCCCAGACATCCCTGGGGAGCTGGGGGGACAGGAGCTGAACACAGCACTATCAGGGAGCCTTCCAACTTAGGGTGGGGAAATCCACCAGCTTTCTTCTGGGCTCAGCGGGGCAGAGTGGGAGCAGCGCTGGCTTCTAGAGTCTCCAGCAATATACAGTACCACATGAGACAAATGTTTGTCCTTTGCTAGGGACAGCTCGTGGCACTGGTTCTCCTGCCTTTCCAGCCCCACCCAGTGGGAATCTAATCAGGGCTGCTGAGATGGGGAGCCAGAACGCGGGGACTTAAAAATTTGCTTTCCGTTTCAGAGGAGGCTCACTTTTCTTGAAGCTCTGGTCAAAGAGCCAGCATCAGAGCCTTTCCAGGTCTTCTGGCCTCCCATTCTTACCTGCTTGCTTATTCTCTGCCTGCCTCAGCTGACATCCCTCCAGCTCCGTCTCTTGCCTGGGGGAACTGGTTGCCATCCCTTGTTCCTGGGCTCTGGACTGTTCATTAGGGATCTTGCACAGTGATGTCCTGAGGGACCAACATCCTCCTCCCCTTTCCTTCCCCCTCCTTGAATGGGCTTCTGCAGATACGTGATTCCCTTCTGACCACAGATGAGTCATCCTGAGGCACTGGCCTAAGCCCCATGTACCGGCAGGTTCCCCAGACTCCCTGGTGGCCCCTTAACTCACAAAGCAGCTCTCATGTGTCCTCCTACAGACCAGGCACACCTGTCTCAGGCCCTAGCAATCCAGGTCACTCTTAAATAAGGCTGGGCACCTGGACCCATGCCAAGCAGCTCAGGGTGGGTCAGAGGGCAGGAGGGTCACCTGTGTAGGTCAGAGAGTGACTTGCCCAGGGTTACAAGGCTGGAGTGAGAGAGACTAGAACCTGGGCCTCTGGCATTGAACCCATTCCCCTTCCCTCACACCAGCAGGCCTCAGCCTCTTTTGTGAGGGGTGTCACAAGTCATGTGTTACAGAAAGCACCAGCATTTACAAATTGCTTCCTCTATCATACATTTGGTTTGGGAAGCAGAATAGCAAAGTCATTTCAAGCAGGTACTTTGGAATCCAACAGAGTCTGAATTCTGGCTCTGCCACTGATTATTTTTGTGACCTCGGACAATTTCCTTTACGTCTTTAGCACTCAGTCCACCTGTCTGTAAAATGGGATGGTAATAATGTCTACCTTCAAAGCATCGTGCCAAGGATTGAGTGAAACAAGATGTGCCAAGTGCTTAGCACAATGTCTAGCATAGAAGTTCACAATAAATGTTGGCCACAGTTACTTCATGTTCATTTGTGTATTTACACAAAGAAATATATTCAAGAGGCTGCCTATAATCACTCTGCCCTTTCTCCCTTTTATTCTGCCAGGCCTTCCTGAAGCAGGGAGGGAATCAGCCGGCGTTGGAAGCTACGCAGAAGGAATCGTATATAACAGCAGCTCATCTTATTTTTTTGTCACATCTACAAGTAAGTTATATCACTGATATGCTAATAATATTTGTGGTGGTTACAAGTTATTATAATGCCTTGTTTCCCCACAAAATAAATAGAAGCCTGGGTGTGTTTACGTGTCTTTCCCCCCTCCTTTTGGCTGCATTGAGAGTGTGTCTCAGGCCTGAGCCTCATCTGTCAAGGACATCGGGACCAACAGACCTGACAACGGCAGCACCCATGTGATCCCGGGGAACCCTGTGTACAACCTGAGCCTTAAGGCCTAGTCCCAGTGGGCCCGCCTTCCGGCCCTGCTCTCCCCGGGGAAGGTCCAGGGATCCCTCCTGGTGTCGTCTTCCTGATGAATATGGAGGAGCCTTCACTCAGTGCTGATTGCTGTGGGGCTTTGTTTCTCTCCACCACTCCCCTGCTCTCTGATCAGATGTCAGTCTTTTTATTATTATTATTCCCTCTGTGTTGACAAGTGATTTAAACACTTCACAGGAGAAAAGAAAAAAGGGGGTGGGGGTTGGTAGGGAATCTTTTCTTTGAATCCAGGGTGTTCGTTTTTCAGATGAGCAAATAAATGACTATGAGTGTGTAATTAATACTAATAGGTTAATTAGAGACCATTTAGATCTTTCCAGAAAAAAAAAAAAAAATAACCAAGCCAACGACTGTCTCCTTCTGAGGCAGACCAGGAGTGCGCAGAGCAAACAACCCGGTGTGGAAGAGCAGGACGCTTACATTTTACTCTGCCTGTCCTTCAGGGCTCCTAGATTTCTGTGAGGACCTGGGAAATGGGAACCAGACATTTCCCTGCAAACCAGAGGAGGACTCTGGAAACAGAGTCAGCGAGGCCTTCCTCCAGGGAGGCAGAACAGCTGCTCAGGACATCAGAGGAGTCAAGAACAGCAGCACCTCTGCCCCCCACCCTGTTGCTCTGAACTCGGGCTCTCACTCTGCTCTTTCTGTTGGTCTCTGTCTCTCTCTCTCTCTCTGTATCCTTTTCTGCTCAGCTGTGACTGTCACTCAGCCTGAGTCAGTCTCTCCATCCTCCAAACAATGGGATTTCAGAAAGTGTCTGTGCCTTGACAGCCTTCACTGGCAGCAGAGGGGGGCAGGTGCAGGAGGTGGGGAGCAGCAGGAGGGGCACAGGCTAGCAGGCAAGTCATGTCCATGCCAGCAGGCTGGCGCTTTCCGGCAGGAAGCGCTCTGGTTGGTCTGCCGAGTACACGGGCGCCAGAACTTTCAGCTGAGCCCTGGTTTCTGCTCACTGAGCCAAGGATGTGTGGGGTGAAGTGACAGGGGGATGTGTGTTTAATCAAACCCCTCAGGGCAGGGCCCAGAGCTAGGTAAGTCGGAGGGGGAACCCAGCCCCCAGACTCAGTCCCTGTTCTTTCTAGCATAGCTTTTCTGGAAGCAAAGGTGGAGTCTGCCCCAGAGCCCTGCTGCCGTCCAGGCCTGTTGAGATGGACAAGAAAAAGCCCTGCTATGGTTTCAGTTTGTCTCCCAGAAAGATATGTTAAAGTCCTAACCTGCAGTACCTTGGAATGTGACCTTATTTGGCAATAAAGTCATTTCAGATGTAACTGGTTAAGATGAGGTCACACCGGAGTAGAGTGGGTCCTTAATCCCAATATGACTGGTACCCTTAGAAAAAGAGGAGACAGACACAAAGAAGATGACCCCATGACAGTGGAGGGGGAGACTGGTGTGGTGCGGCTGGGAGGAGCTGCAGGAAGCAAGGAAGGCGCTTCCCCTAGACTTCTGAGGGAGATGCCCCTTCCGGCACCTTACGTTTGGACGTCTAGACTCCAGAACTGTCGGAGTATACCTTTCTTTTGTTTTAAGCTACCTAGTTCCCAGTGCTTCGTTACAGTAGCTCTAGGAAACTGATGTATGGCTCTGAGCAGCCACCCCGACTCAGTGACTGGTAAAATCTCAGACTCAATCTGGGAATGAAATCTCAAATCGAATACCTGGAAGAAAATAAGCAGGTCTCAGAGGGATCAGGCAAGCTATTGTAGCATGGAAGATTCGAGAACCAGACCCCTGTGCTGCCCCAACTCCCAAGATGTCTCACTGTCTACTTAGACAGTCAGTAGAGAGTCCTTATGTCCTAAGAAGGACCATGCGAACCCCAGACAAGACAGAGACTACCTCAGGAGTTTGAAGATAAAGAAACAAGTGTTTTCTTTCATTGTCTTATTGTTGATAACAATAATAAATAATACTTGGCATTTATTGAGCACTTGCCATGTATCAGACATTGTGTTACAAACTCTATAAAGATGTTTGCATGCATGGCTACTCTTAAGTAAGCCCTTTGGCTCCTGAGGGCTCACAAAAGTAGATGTCTTTCTTTTGCAACAATCCAGCATGTCAAAATTGAGGGAAATGAGTGAGGTGTGGCTACTTTTCAAAGTTTTACACAGTGCCCTGGAATTAAAGCTTATCACACCACTGTTCCCTTGTCGTATATTCACTGACTCACCCTAGCTCCCATTTTCTACAAAGTAGTTTTTGCTATTTTTATGTTAAGCTGGTGCTACTTTCATAAGCTTTAAACAAACAGAAAAGCTACCTTGTATAAGAGAAGTTCTGGAAAAACCTAGAAAAGTATCTGGGACCTGAGGCACAGTTGTACCAGCTCAGCTGTTCATATCCCATTAAAAACAAATGATCTGAGAACTCCCCTCCAGGGACCCCTACTCAGATGGAGGGGGAAGGAGCAGGTAGCACAGGCAGTCCTTGTGAATGAATGGCAAATCCATGTCCCCCGCCTTTCTCTGCTTCTATAAGAGCACTGAGCAGAAGAGAGGAGAGGAGGTGGGGCGTGGGAGAAGAAAAGGAAACACCTGCTGGTCATTGCCCACACCTTTTACCACATGCTGAGGCTGTCACCCCACCAGGGCCTGATCAGGGTAGGAACCACTCGGGGAGCAGAGAAAAAACCCACTCTTGTCTGGGGGTGAGCAGAACTAACATTTCTCAGAAATGGAGCAGAAAAGGGAATAGATATTGATTTTCCAGTTCACAGAATTAAACCTTGCAGAATGACCTCATCCTCTCTCAAAATCACCCCCTTTCCACAGTGGTGACACTTCTTCCTGTCTCGGGTCTCCTGTTTCCCAGCTCCCGTTAGACCAAGTCACTTCACCTCTCGGTCAACGTTTTCCTTATCAAAATGTAAACCATGAAGCAAAAACTGGAAATTGCACCAGGGGTTTGAGGACATATATAATAATGCTTATTTGTTAAGATCAAAACTGTAGGGCACCTGGGTGGCTCGTTCATTAGGCGTCTGGCTTCCGCTCAGGTCATGATCCCCGGTTGTGGGATCTAGTCCTGCACTGGGCTCCCTGCTCATCTAGAGGCCTGCTTCTCCCTCTCCCGCTCCCCCTGCTTGTGTTCCTTCTCTCGTTGTCTCTCTCTGTGTGTCAATTAAATAAATTAAATCTTTAAAAAAAAAAAGATCAAAACTGTATAAGGAATTATTATAATGTATAAACTGTTAGCAGCCATATGTAAACAATAGTAATGATTATTATCGCTGTAGACTTGCAGATATTACTCAGGCTGCTGCAATAGGAAGGAACATTTCTATTTCTGGGCTGTGAAGGATGGGAGGGCAAGCCACTCATTCTAACTGCCAGTTCTTCCCGATTTGACAGCCCAGCCATAACCTACATTTTCAACTTGCAGAAAAAGGAAAATACAGGTCGAACCCCAGGAGGGAAACCGAAGGAAAAGAGGAGCGAGGAAGTGGCTAGAATCCAATCGCAGGGAAGTGATTTGATTTTCTGCGTTGAGTTAAAGGTGTCAAGTCCAGAGAGCAGGTATATCAATAGTTGTTTTGTTTGCCCAACAGAAAGAGATTGCGTTAGACCCCTGCTGACCCGCAGCTAATCCCTTCCCGGCAGGCCTAGGAAGAAGCTGTTTGCTGGGACTGTGAGCACCTTGGGCACCTTCAGGCGGCAGGACTAAACCAGAGCCCACTCAGAGCCAGCCAGCCCCTCCCGCAGCCAGAAAGCTCACAGGAAACGCCCAGCGCGAGGTGGGGGTGGGTGGGTGGGGGAGGATTCATTAGCTACTTACTGCTCGCGGAGCCAGTCACAGGAGCCTACTCAGACGGAGAGCCAATCACCTCGCTGGGCAAGGACCAATCATCTCGCTTCCTCCATCGAGGCCCTTTCACTCCGAACCTCCCCCTGCTGGGGGCTGGTTCTGGGGATCTGCCAGGGCTGGGGACGCTGGAGGGGAGGGCGAGCTGAGGACCCCGCCGCCAGGTCAGCGGAAGCAGCGGTCTGGCAGCAGGGGAGGGCGCAGATACAGATGGTAAACTCCAATTCATCAGTCCCACCCGTGTTCACCTGCTGGGTCCGGCCTCAGCGCCAGGCATGGGGATTCAGAGACACAAGGTTTACCCTCAAGAGCTGAGGCTGGTCAGGAGACAGAGAAGGAAACAAATACAAGCCTCACATGAGGGCCAAGCCAGGGCTTAAGATGCTCTGAGCAGACAGCCTCATGCGAGTAGGGCAGCCAGAAACCTTCTGAGAGGAGGGTAGTGGTACCCGGGAGCATACCATAGCCCCCAAAGCACGTGCACTGTAGCCTGAGCCCCTCACCACACCATGCCCAGCAGTACTGGTTTGCTGGGGCTGCCAACAAAGTCCCACACCCGGGGGACTTAAACAACGGAAATGTATTTTTTTGCACTTCTGGAGGCTGGAAGTCTGAGCTCAGGATGAGAGCAGGGTTTTCTTCTGAGTCCTCTCTCTTTAGTGTTCGGATGACTGTCTTCTCCCGGTGCCCTCCGTGGTCTTCCCTCTGTACATACCTTTGTCCAGATTTCCTCTTCTTGTCAGTGCACTGATCATACTGATTAGAGCTCACCCTCATGATCTCGTTTTACCTCTTTTTTTTTTTTTTTTAAGATTTTATTTATTTATTTGACAGAGGTCACAACTAGGCATAGAGACAGGCAGAGAGAGAGGGAAGCAGGCTCCCAGCTGAGCAGAGAGCCCGATGCGGGGCTCGATCCCAGGACCCTGAGATCATGACCTGAATGGAAGGCAGAGGCTTAACCCACTGAGCCACCCAGGCGCCCCTCTTGTTTTACCTCTTTAAAGACCTTCATCTTCGGGGCACCTGGGTGGCTCAGTGGGTTAAAGCCTCTGCCTTCTGCTCAGGTCATGATCCCAGGGTCCTAGGATCGAGCCCCGCATCGGGCTCTCTGCTTGGCAGGGAGCCTGCTTCCTCCTCTCTCTCTCTGCCTGCCTCTCTCCCTACTTGTGATCTCTGTCTGTCAAATAAACAAATAAAATCTTTAAAAAAAAAAAAAAAGACCTTCATCTTCAAACACAATTTTGGGAGAGCACTTCAGCTTATTACACCATCATATTAAAAAAGATTTTATTTATTTGTTAGAGAGATTGGGAGAGGGAGAGAGAATCTGAAACACACTCCACACTAAGCACAGAGCCTGACACGGGGCTCAGTCTCATGACCCTGAGATCAAGACCTGAGCTGAAACCAAGAGTCAAACGCTTAACTGACTGAGCCACTCAGGCGCCCACCATCATTTTTTTTTTTTTAAAGATTTTATTTATTTATTTGAAAGACAGAAATTACAAGTAGGCGGAGAGGCAGGCAGAGAGAGAGAGAGGAGGAAGCAGGCTCCCTGCTGAGCAGAGAGCCTGACGCAGGGCTCCATCCTAGGACCCTAGGATCATGACCTGAGCCGAAGGCAGAGGCTTTAACCCACTGAGCCACCCAGGCGCCCCCCGACCATCATTTTTTAACAACTGTTGTGAAGCTGCTGTTTTGCCACTTGTCCTTCAAAGCACGCAACGACCATGGGCTTTTTGTCGTCTAAATCTTCTGTATGAGGTGCCAGGTTGACTCAACTTGGATTTGCTCCTGTCGTAGGAGAGGGATGGAAGAGCCCTGCATCTAGTTCTTGAAGTAAATGCCCTTATCGTTCATCTTTTTCTCAAAGAGTTGCAAGTCGATTAGAGTCTTGGAACAATTGCTCTCCCCTGCTCATCAGCCCTGCTTACTGGCCTCTTGCCCAAGGTAGTTGATAAGTCACTTTATCTGCAATAAGGGCTGGTGTTTCCTTTGGAGCTGGCAGGGAGAGAGCCAGTGAAGCGGCCATCCATCAAACAAGGCCCACACAGGCCAGCCTGAAGCCCTGCGGAGGGGGCCAGATGTCCTGATCTATCATCATGAGACACAAGGGGGACATTCCATGATTGTTGAGATCCTAAGGCAACACAGCAGGACCCTGCACAGCCTCGTGAAGGTAGGGGAGGCACCTGGTCTTCATTCCACAGCTCAGTGTGATGAAGATTTATTGGATTTACTATCAGCTGGGAAATGAAATGAATGGGCCACTGGCTAGACCTTCAAGGAGCCTACAGTCTCCTGGGGAACACCTAATCCTACGTAAGGTTCTGACTAAGTTGTTTGCGGGGCGATTAGAGAGGCTTCCAGCAGGAGCTGATGTCTGAACAGAATTTGGAGGCTCATTAGTGCTAGGCAGCTCCATTAATGGGGCCAGAGAGGAGCGTGGGGTGGTCTAAGCAGCAAGGTCCAATGGGTGAGGGGATGGAGGGGTTAAACACCAGACGTGTGGGAGAAACACAGGAAGGCCAGTGTTACTGGAGCCTAAAATGTGAGGGAGGACGTGGCAGAAGTGGGATCGGAGAGGTAGCCAGGGGCCAGATAGTAGAGGGATAGGTAAACCACGCCGAGTGGCATGGACATTTCCCATGAGCTTTCAAACTGTGTTGGGGGCACGGGAGCTCATTTGTGGTGCCTTGGGATAAGGAACAAGACTGAGCGAGTAAAACACTCTTCAGAGCATCTTGGCTCTTTCCTCTCATATTTATTGGGGCTGCATTTGAAAGAGAAATTTTCTAAAGCTTAAAAAATCAGCAACTACTATTGCTTCAGCTATTGAAGAACACTTCTCGGCCCAGGATGGTGTGGAGATGGTGTGGGATCTGAAACTGGGGGTGCAGGCTGGAGGCAGGGGCACCAGTTGGGAGAATAACACAATCGTCCAAGAAATCAGTAGGGGTTGAAAGAGTGGAGAAAGGGTTAGGAGGTGAAGCTGATGACGCTCTCTGATTTATTTAACACGGAGCGTGCAGGAGAGGGAAAGGTCTTCTGTGGGTAGTTTATTACTCAGATAAGTGGGTGCACGCTGATGCCTTTAACTGGGCAAACAAATAGAGGGGTGGGAGCTCATTTGGGCAAACAGATGAGGAGTCATGTGCTGGTCATGTGGACCCAGCATGCCATTGGGACACTCAAGGGGAGCTGTCCATGCGGCCATTTAATTGAGTCCTACTCAAGTCTTGATACATTCCAGCCTGAATGGAGTGCCTTGCCTATTGGCAAGGTGCAGACAGGTGCCAGTAAATGCATTTTTTAAAATTTTAGAATTTATGCATGAAGTCTTCAAGGTTCTTTACCATCTTCTCTGAGCTACTTTTCAGTCTTATCCCCTTGTACTTTCCAAAAGTATATGAGATTAGGATAGGCCTGTGTTCGCTGTCCACAGACGCTCTGCTCAGCCAGATCAGCATCTTAATGGTTTCCAAACAGACATCTCTCTGAAGCCTCTGGAGCAGATAGAGAGATAATGGAGAGGCAGAGTGGATATCTCCCACATGGAGTGCATAGACAATGTAATGAAAGTATGATATGTGACACACTGTGCCTCCGTTTCTGCTAATGCCCTTGCCCCACTCCTTCTGTGTGTGGTGTGACTCCGTCCACAAAACCCAGCTCCAGTCCCACTTTCTCCACAAATCCTCTTACTCTACGCCCTTAAGGAGAGCGAATCACAGGTTAGTCTGCAGATCTGTGAGTTCTGGGTAGGGAAAAATTCGTTCTTATGAGCACCCCTTCAGTTTCCATTTGCCTGGAGACTCACCATCCAGGATGAGTCCCACAGCACTGGGCACAGTTGCCCTTGTCTCTCATGCCGGGGAGCCCCTCATCACGTAGCTAAGTGTTCTCCATGAGCCAGGACACCCTGTCTGGGTCAGAGGCACCTGGCTCACCGAAGGTTCTGAACCCACCCAGCCTGTCTGCTCTGACAGGGTCTGTTTATAACCTATCCGGTGCTCCTGTGCCACATCTCAGTACTGCTGGATTTCCATGGCATACGTGTGCTGAGCCTGCCTTCCCTCTGCCTTACTTTTAGTCTGCTCCGGCTCCCAGATGGATTCTAACTCTCCAGCCCTGGGCAAATGCTTAGTAACAAAACCCAGGAGACCAGGCCTCTTTCCAACGCTTCAAGAGGCACCTCCTTCTACAGAGTGCTACCTCTTCTGGGAGTAGTAATGTGCTTTATTCATTGAGGAGCAGCACGGAAGGTTACTCACTTCTACAACCCTGGCTATAGGCTCTTCCCCACCCGTACTCTCCCTTGGTAGTTACTCTACTTTTCAGGGGGCCCAGGGAACTCCAAGGTGACTCCGCACAGATAGCTGCCTCTTTGGGGGTGGTCAAGGTGTTCAGCTCATTGTTTCTGTGCACTGTCTTGCATCAGATCAATAGGGATTCTTTCTACCCCTCTGAAGCATAGAAAGATTTGTATGGCCCACATGGTATACTTATAAAATACACATGAGGCCTGATAAATTATACACTATTTATTATGCTACTAAAATGATACCCTTTCCTTAATTAAAGTAGCCATATGCTGCAGTGCAAATCATTCTCGTTCATTAAGATCCCAAAATATGTTTAAAAAAAAAACAGCCAGTAGCAGTTAGGAAGAATACAACCAGATGACATAGTTTTGAGGACATAACTGCATGAAAAATAGTCTTACTCTTCGGGGTGATGTTTTACCAAACATGGCCTCCCTCCATCCATTCGTTTATTTAACAAATACGTATTGAGCACCTGTGCTGCCAGACAGCTTCCAGGCGCCTGGGACAGGACCTAGTCTCTGTTGTCAAGGGGCGCACAGACTGGTCTGAGACAGAGCAGTAGCCAAGCAGGGAGTGCAATGCCATGGCCGTGCCGCGCCACGTTAGAGACTCATCTAACCTAGCCTTGCTGGGCCAGGAAAGTTTCCCAGAGGAGGTCCTATCTGGGTTACATCCTAAAGGGTAATTAGGTCTGGGAAGGGTTCCAAGCGATTCTCTTTTCCATTACCTCGTTTATTTTCTTCTCAGTGATTAACCAGATCACAAATCTGGGATTATCTTTTTCATTTGTCTACATGAATGATTTCTGTCCCTTCCCTTTCCCCTGCCACTTGAAGGTAAGCTCCAGGAGGGTACACAACCAGCTTGTCTTGTCCAATGTTCTTCCCCCCAGCACCTTTAGCATATAAGAGGGGCTCAAAAATATTCACTGAATGAATAAATGAACACTGTCTAAGGAATAGCATGTGCAAAGGCCCAGAGGTGAGGGAGCATGGGATAGGCTCTGAAGACATCACCATCATGCCACGTCGCCCCTTGCTTCACACCAGTCCCCAACACCTCTCCACATTCCCCACCACCCACTCCCCCACACACTTACCCTTTTCCCACAGGAACTGGCATTTTCCCACTAGCTAGAGTAAATAAGCACATTTGCATCCTGGAACAAGAGCAGCTATGTTTCTCCATGACCTTGGGGTTAATGGCCGTTGGCTCCCGGGTACCATCTGCAGGGAACTGTGGAAAGAACAAACTCAGCCACGACCACCTGGCAGCTTCACCGGCACATAGAACTACCCCGGAGGCCCCGCACATGCCCTCATTGCTGGGAAGCTGTGTCCGAGGTGCGAACCACACTGAGGCCAGAGTCAGAAAAATCTGGGTTCAAATCTGACCTATCCCATCTTGGAAAATGTGCTTAATCTCCCTGAACGCTTTCTCAGTCTTTAAAATGGACATAAAAATACCTACATCATGAAACGTTTAGGAGTTAAATGTGGGAAATTAGGGGGAAATCCCTCAATTCTCTAAGACGCAGTGCCTCAAGCAGTTAAATGCAGGTAGCAGTAAGAGTATCCATCTCACGGGGTGGGTGTGAGGCTCACGTGAAATACTGGACATAAATCCGCTCACGTGTGAATGTTTGTGGCAAGAGGAGAGAGACTGTTCGGCCCAGAAGTGTCCTTCGTGTCTTCGAATAAGAGCAGCAGCACTTACTGAGTGTTTAGTGTATTCCTGGCACTTCAGATATAATCCCTGAAGTTTCTGTCGGGCTGGAATATTCCCAGGTTCCTGTCATGATGGAGGGAGGAAAAAGAGATATATATCAAAATATATATGAAATCCATGAAATGGATTGTGGCAGATTGTGTTTCCCAAAATAGCCATGACAATATTATCCATCCTGCTGGTCCTTCTAGAACCTTGCCACACATTTTTCCCAGTAGGAAGTGGAGTCTGTGCCTCCTGCCCTTGAACTCACAAGGGCCATTTGTTTCAACCAGGTTGGATAGTTCCAGAGCCCATGGTTTTTCAGGACCCCTATATGAGGGACTATCTGTAAGCCTTTTGACAAAGCAGAGGGCCCCTATTGGGAAGGAGTTAAAAATAAAGCTGGAATGGCAGGTCAGAGCCAGATCAAGAGGGCGTTGAAGACCATCCTTTGGTCTGGTCATTTACTTATCACTTAGTGACACACACGTCCAAGTACCACCTGGCCTACTAGTTCCATAGTGATTTTCCTTAAGTTAAATTAAAACTATTCATTAAAAAAAAAAACACCTTAGCCTTGTTCTAAGAAATAATAACATAATAATCACAGGTTTTATGTGTTATTCCTATTTATCTAACATACATAAAATAAGCATATAACTACTTAAAAAAATTTTGTTCATGAATCCCATAATAGAGGCTCTTGTACCACTGGGGCATCTGTATCCCATTTCAGAATCGGCGTAGTTGGCGATGAAGAACCACCATACATTCTGAACGGAGAGAAGATCAAAGGGACCTTTTAGGAAAACTGACCTGTTCTTGGTACATATCAGCAAACACATTCCAAAGACTTGTCCGTGACAGGTTCTCTGAGAGATGCAGGTAAATCAGCATGGCCCACGTCCCTGGGGTCTTCGTGGTCTGAGAGTATGGGCTCGTGTGCTGGTGTGAGAGGCACGGGAGGAATTCGGAGCACCTTCCTGGGGTGGAAATCTAGCTTGTTGGCAAATAATTTAAAAGGGTACAGTCATGGTATGGATAGATTAAATTTATAGCAAAAAATCATAGGAATGTTTAATAAAGAAAAGAGGCAAAATCTAAGTACTCTCACTTTGGATTTGAGCAGTTTTGGGCCCTGTCCAGAGCAGGAGGGGCTCATGGTTCCCTTCTTTAGCCCAGGGTTTTCAACCCCAGCTCCACATCAGGATCGTCTGAGGAACTAAAAGTTCCTTCATCATCAAAACGCAGGCTGTACCGTAGACAACATACATCAGACCTCTGAGGGTGCGGCCCAGCAGCTGGTGTTTTAAAGGGCTCCCTAGATGATTCTAACAGGCGGTCAGGATTGAGAGCTAGTAATTTAAGGGGTCCTTTGGTGAGAAAGTGCAAGGAGCCCTGACAGAGAGCATGGAAGGAGGCTGTTAGGTTAGGTTAGGAGACTGTTCTAGAGTTGAGAAAGATCCACACAATTTCATTGCATTTGATAGAATCTTTGCAAAGTAACTCCTGGCACGCCCACCACAGAGGCACGCGCAAAACCCAGCAAATGTGCAGGGACTGGTAAGTGCATACAGACGAGCAACATATGAGTCGGGCCTTACTTGTCAAGTGAAATCACTACCATGCCTCTGTAGGACAAAGCCCTGAGAAAGAGAACTGGTAGACGTACTTGATTTAGGCTTCTATAAGGTTAGGTCAATTTCTGACAAGCTAAGCCTACTAAATTTGGGCTTCAGATGTGATTCGTTCATAACCAAGAAGTCACAGAGAGAGGAAACATGCATTCATAGAGACACCTTTGGTCACACTCGCAGACACACCAGTCAGCTTAGGCTGAGCAGTCCTCAGGCTCGGACACCTCGGACTTGCCTGAGGGATCTGTGAGGTTTTTGTTCCTCCTAACTCTGGTCCCACTTCCCCGGAGCCTGAAGGCCAGGGCCCTTTCTGACTTCCAGCTGGGAGCAGGCCCTCTGTCCTAGATCGGAGGGGCACTTGGCAAGGACAAAAAGAAATTGCAGCCCGGCTCCAGGGCAGTGCTTTCCTAGCTCCACAGCCCGTTCTTCTTGCTCCCTGGGTCCCCAAACAAGAGGCCACTCAGAAATCAGAGCTCAGAACAAGGCAGCATTGTCCCCTGGGCCCGGGCTTCCCTGGGGCTCGGGTGAGAGAAGGAGATGTGCAGACTTCCCGGCCACAGGGTCTGGAGAGAAGCTGGCACCTGGGAAGAACCATTTCCCAAGCAGCTGGCCAAGCTGGAGTCTTCCAGCTAAGGTGGAGACGTGCCCTGCCGCCTTCTGTGCCCTGAGAGTGCCTCTCTGGAGCCCTCACTTCACAGAACCCACTTTCTGGGTGGCACTGACCCTCACCTGCCCTTCCCTGCACAGCCCTCCAGCAAGCCACAGGCTGATCCCAGAGAACCACAGAAGGGCCACTGCGGTTAGGAGCCAGGCCCCCGCCTAAGGTCCCAGCTCCATCTCCCCAGAGCTCACCATCCAGAAGGGAAGATCCCAGCCTGCCCGGTCCCCCAGACCAACAGCTGGCATGACATACAGCCAAGGGCTCCTCACCCTCCGACCTGGAAACAGTAGCCGTGCGGAGTGAGGAACCTTGGTGAGGTCCAGTAATTATGTGGAGGCCTGGCCCTGCTGCCCGGCCTGCGTTTCCACTGAACACCAGAGAAGATCCAGGGATCTTCCCTTAACCTTGAGCCTGGTCACAAACATCCTCTGGGCCACGTGGCTGTCACCCTCATTTTAGTGAACCACACCCCACCTGCTACATACCAGTGTGGGTGCTTCGGGCTGCCAGTTGCAAACCGAACAGAACCAGAAAGTCCGATACGAACTGGTCTAACGACCGATGACAGCTGTTGGCCCGAAGGCCTGAGAGAGGGAGGGCTTCGGGGTTGGATCAGTCCAGAGACTCCAGATCTGTTTCTCTCCCACATCCTCAGACATGCCTCCTCGCCTGTGGTCATCTGACTCCCCTCATGGTTGCAGAGTGGCTCTGGCAGCTTCTTACCTCACAAACATATACCAATAAACCAATACACTGAAGAGAAAGTGTCTTTGGGTGGCACTCTGCTAAGAGCAAGGATCCTTGTCTTCCAGCCGTCTCCAGCAGATGGACTTCGGGAACTGTAGGGAGCTAACATCTCAGCCACTGGCTAGGGATGGAGACCCCTGGTCTCAAATGAGCTGGTCATAGAGCTGTACGCCAGGGGCCACAGTGGTTGGTCTAGGGACAGGCAGATAACTGAAGCCAGGTTGATCATAATCCTTCCTTAGAGGTGTTCTCACAGAAGATTAGGTTAAGCGCCACCTCTATGTATAATTATTACGATATGGATCTTAATTTGGGCTCTTAGCTGTCAACCACATCCTCAAGGAGAAACCATCTGAGGGAATGATGGCAGTGATTAGAGAGACTAGTCAAGAGTAGAAAGACAGAGTCCTGAGGAAATGTCCATTCTAGACATTAACCCCTGCCAAGACTTTTCCTTACATGTAACATACCTTTTGGGTGTTCATTCTAGCAGCCGATGGCACCCAGGATCAGCACAATATCTGTGTGCACATACTTCTCTCTGAGCGATGAAAGGAAGGGTTCTGAGTCAACTGTACTCCTGGGGCATCTCACCCACTAGTCTCCAAGGACAACCAACCCAGTCATAGCCTTGCAAAGTACAGACTCCGGGATGGGGGAGGGTTACCATCCAGGAGCCCTTTTGGAGTCCAGCACATCTGAATCCTTGAAATGCCAGCCAGCATGGAAGAGAGAGCATCACTACAACCAGGAAGCTCGGGCAGCAGCCACACTGCCTAGCACACTTCTTAGCTCACCTTCTAGAACAGGAAGGATTTACTGCAGTTTGGACTGCAAACATGAGAGAGCATAGGGTGCCCATCAGCTAAGGGTCACAAGGAAGGCAGTGTTCACAGTGACCCCA
Source organism: Meles meles (assembly GCF_922984935.1). Classification (NCBI taxonomy): domain Eukaryota; kingdom Metazoa; phylum Chordata; class Mammalia; order Carnivora; family Mustelidae; genus Meles; species Meles meles. The sequence continues at coordinate 110,341,063 of NC_060073.1, read as the reverse complement.
TGTTTTCTCCTGCTTTTTATTCATTTAGTCAACAAGCATTTTAGAATGTAATGACACCCTAAATAATATTTTGCCTTCACTTCCACATTTCTCTGTGCCATCTTTTCTCCCTCTCTCTTGTTTGTTTTCCACTTTCTCCCTGGCTCTATGGTTAATCTATGGCTCTTTTATGGTGGTGTCTTTGCCTCTTTCAGTTCCTTCTTCTCTCCTTGACAAATTTCCCCACATATTTGATGTTGTGGTTTCCCAGTTTTACTATATAACAAAGCTATGACCGAGAGCCCGAAAACTTCTGGATATGGAAGAAAAAAACAGGAAAAACAAAGAAAGGTAGTATCATTCTTGGAAGCAAGCTTCCTGTGAGCTGGAAAATTCTGTAAGCAGACCTGTGGACAGAAGGTTAAGGGATAAGACTTCTGAAGTGATAAGATCAGCCTCTGAAGTCCTGAGCTCACCAACTGGGAGAAGAATCGGGTCTTCCGGAGAAGGGATTGCCAGGAGTCAGGCACTGGAATATAAGAATGCAGAAGATAGCGAGGCGTTGGGAGTAGGTCTTAACTGCACTGAACTGTGAACCAAAGCCGGACTACACTAATTTGCTAGAGCTCAACTCAAACTGAACTGGAGCGTGTGTGCCTTTTTTTTTTTAAAGAACAAAGTCAAAGGGGTTTTCTGTTTGTGTTTTTGCCTCTTGTCATGAACCGGTTTGAACTAGGAAGGAAATTATGTCTTCTAATTCTTTAATTTCTACTAAACTGCTCTAAGTTCAATAAGTGATGTCCTAATTGTCAAGTCCCAGACCTTCTTTCCAGCCTTGATCCTGCTTGGCTTCTCTGAAGCCTGCCTGCTTCTCTGCCTTTCCTCCTCCCACCTCTCTGCCTTTCCTTTCTCTCTCCCTCCCTCCATTCCTCCTCCTCCTCCTTCTTCTTTCTTTTTTCTTCTTCTTCTTCTTCTTCTTCTTCTTCTTCTTCTTCTTCTTCTTCTTCTTCTTCTTCTTCTTCTTCTTCTTTCTTTCTTCCTTCCTTCCTTCCTTCCTTCCTTCCTTCCTTCCTCTCTCTCTCTCACTTTTTTAAACTTTAAAAGCATTTCTTTTGCATCCCCACCCTCTGAAATTTTCTCTGCCCTTGACTTCTGGAAGAATGATCTCTTCTGTCTCTTGAGATCTTCTGTCTCTCTTTTTTATCCAGATCTGCTTGCTTTCTTCCCTTTGACAGCTTTGTCCCTTAGATACTGCTGTCACTGGGCTTCTTCCCTTCCCGTGTTGTCCTTCCCACACAAGCTCTGTCTTGGCTTCTTATCCACTTCCTTGGCTTTGATTACTGCCTATGGAGGTGATTCCTCAGACAGTACCTCCAACCCAGCCTTTCTCCCAAATTCAAGACCTGCATGTCTGACCAACTAAAAGACATACTCACTGGTATTTTCAAGTCTGTTTTGTTCAAAACACAACTCATCACCTTCTTCCCGTGAATTCTCTCTTGCTCTGGTCTTCTCCAACCCAGTGGAAGGTTTGTCCTCTAGCCAGTCATGTGGGTCTGAGAACTGAGAGTCTTTCTGAAGCCTTCCCCCTCCCCTTCCCCCTCATACACTGTACCTGCACAGGCAACAAGCCCTATCATGTCTGAACTCTAAATGTGTCTCACATTGTCGCCCTCTTCTCCCGTCCGGTGTCACTGCCCTTGTTCAGATCCAAGCCTTCCCTCTCCTCTGTTAATTACAGCAACAGCCTCCTAACTGCTGCCCCTTTTTCAAGTCTTATCTTCATCTAGACTGTCCTTTACATGGGACAGTGCTATCCTGCAAAAACTGAGATCTGATTATGTCACTGTTAAGGTCCCTTAATAGCTATCCTCCCCTGAAGACTAAAGCTCAGGCTCCTCAGCATTGAGTCCCCCAGTCCTACCTTCTGCCTTAGCACTCTCTTCTGTGCACCTGTCCTTCCTCAGTTTCTTGACTGCACCTTCTCTCACCTATCCAGGCCCCTCTCCATGGTCCTCCATCCCTCGGCCATCACTCTCAGGTCCCATTCACATAGTCACTGGAGTCTTTCCCTGCCTAACACTTAGGACATTTAGTATCTGTCCTGTGAACAGATGAATGCCTGAAAAGTTTTCTTTCTTCTTTAAGGTTTGTCTCTACCATCACCTTAGAAAAACTTCGTGTCTCACCCTGGTAGAGTCAGTGTCCCCCTTTCTTCCATAATAACAGCCATGTCCCTTCATGTAGATGGCCCCAAACTCATTTGAATGTACTTTATTGGCAGCTCTTCTCCACCATAGACCATGTGTCCTTTGAGGGTAGGCACGATGACTTGGTTTTCTGTGCAACCCCAAAGGCAGAGAAAGAATAGGTCCTAACTGAATGTTTGCTGAAAGAAGGTGAGATGAATGAGATGAAACAAACCGGTACCTCAAAACACTGTCCACTGGAACATTCCCTAGGCCATTTCCGTTCAGCTCAAATGCATGGTTTTGGAGTTAAAGTATGTGTGAACTGGCAGCAAGGAGAGCATCTCACTCACTTCATGGGGGAGGGCGGAGTTGGCCGTTCCCTCGGAGAGAGCTAAGCACAAAAGGGCTCCCACTTTGTCATTCTCAATAATGTGTCAGCAGCAATCAGGACTTCACAGCAGCAGTTAGAGCGGGTCCTCTTGTGTGCTGTGTGCAAACGGGGGGAAATACACAAACACAACAGCAGAAACCAGGGCAGTTCCTCTGTTTCCTATTTAACAGTGCCAGCAAGCAGCCCACGGATGCTAATTGCATTGGGGAGGGGGCGGGTACAGAGCCTTCCTGGTACCCAGGAAAAGGTGAAATGGTGACATAAGAAAAGCCTTAACTACAAGCTCATATCAATATTTATACTCTTTCCAGGACAGGCAACAGGCACATGAAGAGGGAGCAAATGCAGTTCTGTGCCAACCAAAACAGATCTCAACCCAGGGTAAGCCTCATACGGGAAAATCATGTGCTTTGCTGATGCTTAAAAACTATGTGACTTGAAAATGCTTATTCAATTAATATGAAAGGGCCCGAGTTCCCACTGGGCAGTCTGGGGATGGGAGACCCAGTTCCTACTCAGGAGAACTATGGAAGGAAGGAAGAGGAGGAGAGGAAAAGAACAAGTGCTAGCTGTCTTGTTTATTTGCTCTTGAACCTCCCTGGATTGAAGTTACCAAGAAGGTATACACCAGCTCTGCTCAGAACGATTCACTGCTGCCAAACCCAGGGATCTTTACTTGCCATCTCTCAGCAAGGAATACTCATGTCCAGTAACGAGCTGGATCCTGGAAGCAATGACATACCAGGAGAGAGTGGGGATGTCAGGGAGATACGAGGAAGAGACTAGAATAAGACCCTTTAGGGAACCTGGTGGCCTCAAGAAAATGGCAGCTGTGAAGGGATTAAATTCTGAATGTGGCACATGAGACATCTCGTGTGTTTTCTAGAACCATTTTGGAGTATGCACTGGAGGTACTTCATCCCGCAGTGAGAATCTGCTGGAGTCAGAGCAGAGCACTGCAAGCCCCGGCAGCTGTTCCTTTGCTGCGCTCATTTATGGCACGGACTTCCCTTGGACCGCTATCCATGGAATGGGCAACATTAGTTTTCTGCAGGGACAGTTATTAGCCCATTTTCCACAGTAAAGCTTGGCCATAAAGTTCTTACTTTTTCCCTTTGAGTCCACCCATACAGCAAGTGACTGGGCCATGCGAGGACTGAGAGCTCACAGGGATTGCTCAGTGGTGAGAGTGTGGGGCCTGGTGTGGGGACCATCCGGGGATAGCCACGGAGCCCTCCACAAAGGCCTCTGCCGCACTGGGGTATGTCAGGCTTTCCACCTAGTTCAGCGCGTTCGTGGGTTAAACCCCCATCAGCCCACATTTCAACAGACTAGAGATCTCAAGAAATCATTCTAGCATAGTTTATGAAAAAGATAAAAAGCAACAAGGGGTGTCTGCATGGCTCAGTCAGTCAAGCGTCTGACTATTGATTTTGGCTCAGGTCAGGATCTCAGGGTTGTAAGATCGAGCCCCACATTGGGCTCTGTGCTAAGTGTGGAGTCTGCTTGAGGTTCTCTCTCTCCCTGTGCCACTCTCCCAAGTTGTGCATACACTCTCTTGAATAAATAAATAAAATCTTTAAAAAAATATATAAACCAATAAATTACAAAGGCCAAAAAATTACTCAATTTTCAGAAAAGCACATTTCAGAATATAATCAGGTAGTCATCTTTGCCTCCTTGTAGAACATCAGGATATCTAAATATTTATAATCAGAGACACAGTAAGGACCATATAATGGTTTTTGTGTTAGTATTTTTGCATTTTAATTGTTTGAAAATTTCTCTATGTAGTCAAATGGTACTTGCAAACTAGTCTCAATAAATAGATGATCTCAAATTGAAAAATATCATTTGAGAGGTGCCTGTGTGGCTCTTTGGTTGAGCATCTGACTTGATTTCAGCTCAGGTCATGATCTCAGGGTTGTGAGATCGAGCCCTGCATTGGGCTTCATGCTCAATGGGAAGTCAGCTTGAGATTCTCTACCTCTCCCTCTGTACCCGCACCCCCCCCCAATAAATAAATAAATCTTTTTTTTTAATCTTTAAAAAAAAAAAAGAAAAATATCATTTGATCTCTCCTTCTCACTCCCCAGTGCCCCTCCCCTTCTGCTCATCCCCTTGCATTTTACTAGGAACTGATCCTTCCTCCATACACAGTTTGCCATTGGTAATGTCTAGTTAGTGCAATGGTAGCCAGCTCCTGGGGGGGGAGTTGATTGGACCACAGCAGGCACCCAGGGCCAAACTGGTCCCATTAGAGCCCTTTCTGGGGCTTTTAAAAAAAAAATAGCTTATTGAGGTATAATTGATAAATAAATAGTGTGCCTATTTAATGCATACAATTTGATGAGTCTAGACATATGCATATGCCTGCGAAACCATCACAACAATCAAGGTAATAAATATATCCATCAACTCCAAAAACTTCCTCATGCCCTTCTAGTTTTTTGTTTTTGTTTTGTGGTAGGAGTTTTTAACATGAGATCTAGCCTCTTAACAAATGTTTTAAGTGCACCATACATTATTGTTAACGGCAAGCACTACATTATAAAACAGACCTCTAGAACTCATTCATGTAACATAACTGAAACTTCATACCCACGAACAACTCCCTATTCCACACTCCACAGCCCCTGGCAACCACCATTCTAATCTCTGCTTCTGTGAGTTTGACTGTTTTTGATGCCTCATATAAGAAGAATCATGCCGTGTTCATCTTTACAAGTACGAAAGGCTTATTTCACTTAGTGTAATGTCCCCCGGTACATACATGTTGTTGCGTATGACGGGATTTCCTTCCTTTTAAAGACTGATAACATTCCATGCTTGTACACACCACATTTTCCTTCTCCATTTATCCACCAATGGACATTTTTGTTGTTTTTATGTCTTGGCTATTGTGAATAATCTGATACCCAAATATCCAAAATATATAAAGAACTCCTACCGTTCAAAACAAAACACCAAATAACCTCACTTAAAAATAGACATTGAGTAGACATTTCTCAGTGAAGACATCAGGATGACCAACAGATATATGAAAAGGTGCTCAATTACTAATCATCCAGGAAATGCAAATCAAAACCACAATGAGGTATCACCTCGCATCCACGAGGGTGACTATTATAAAAAAGAGATAACGAATGTTGGCAAGGATGTAGAGAAATTGGAACTTTGGTGCACTGTTGGTGGGAATGTAAAATGGTGCAGCTGCTTTGGAAAGCAGTATGGTGGTTCTTTAAAAAATTAAAAATAGAACTATTGTATGATCTAGTAATCCCGCTTCTAAGTTTATGTCCAAGAGAATTGAAATCAATATCTCAAAGAGATATCTACACTCCCATGTTGATTGCAACATTATTTATAATAGCCTTTCTCAGATTACTGTAACAGAAACTGAGGAAGAGAAGGCAATCTTTCTTCTAGTGCAAGGAAAAAAAATATGAACAGAGTCTAAAATACAAAAGATCCGATCAGAAGATACAGAGAAGAAAGACTCTTGTCTTCACCAAAGAAAAACTGGTTTTCATTTCTTGAGATGAGAATGGAACTCATGAAGTATTCCAATGGCTGGTGGCACATTTGTGCCAAATATATGAGATCTTTGAGCCCAGGCTTGTATTAACAGTGACCTCAAGCTCATGTAAGCACCCAGCACTGTATTAAATGTTTATTAAAGGAACATCAGCACACATGGTACTCTCACTTAATGTGGCAACCTGCCAACCACTCTATTCCAATGAATCTGTCCCTTGACCAAGGCATATCTATCTATATCAATGATCAATATGATGATTATGGTCAATAAAGCTGACCAACATTGTTTAATAGGACTTTGCGCTCATGACTCTTAGTTTGGCTGACTTCCATTCTTTCTAAGTGGGAAGACAAGACTCCCTACAGAGGAGGCTAAGGAAAGTCTTAGGGGCCTGACATCTGGGTTCTTTCCACAGGAACAGGCTTGCCCACTCATGATGAGGCCTGAAGGACACCAGCAACATGAGTTGGGATGAAATAGGCTAGGACACACTGGGTTTTCTGGTACTTTCAAGTTTGCTATTTGTGGTAGATTGATTGCAAAAATGACTCCAATTACACCCTTTCCTGAGTTTATACCTTAGCAACATGACTTTGTAGTTCCTCCCATGAAGAAGTGGAGTCTATTTCTCTGTACTTGAATCTTGTTTTGGCCCACAGAATGTGGTATCGGTGATCATATGTCAGCTCCCAGCCTGGGCATCAGGGGCCTCTACACTTTCACTTGCTCTCTTGGAACTTTGACATCACATGTAGACAAATCTAGGCTAGCCTGCTGGAGGATGTGAACCCATGTGAAAGAAGGCCCATTTGTCCCAGCCAAGGCCAGCCCAGATCAACCGACAGCCAACCCCAGACACATGAGAGAGACCAGCCAAGGTCACCAGAGCTGTCGTCCTGCCCCACAGATCACTTCCAGCACATGAGTGAGCCCAGGTGAGAACAGAAGAACCACCCAACTGATCAGTGCCCTCAGGAGCCACAGTCAGTACTTACTGGTTTAAGCAACTGAGTTTTGGTTGGTTTGTTATGTAGCAATAGCTAGCTGAGACACTTTTTTAAAAAAATGCCAGAGTCAGATAAAGGACTATGAAGGCACCTGCTACACCTTCCTTAAATCACAGTATTGCATACCATCAAAGGGGAAGTGCCTTAACCTCTGCCCACACTAAGCCAGTTAGATGCCACAATTGCTCTCTAGGAAAAGTAAAGCCATATTTCTGTTGCCTTGCAATCTTCACGTTTCTTTTGGAGACAGGAGAAGTCTGTTCTGCAATGGTTCACACATCCGCTCACCTTTTTATATGAACCTAGCCAGTTCTGGCTAACCCCCTAGGAGTATGTGTGTGTCGTGGCCAGCCCCCATCCACCGCACTTACCCCACGATGCCCGTTCAGAGCTGCCTCATTTTATATGCCCTCAGTTCTTTCCTCTGCCACAGTATTTATTCCACTCTGGTGCATTCATTGCTCAGACTTTCCCACCAGACGGGGGGCTTCAGGAGGACAGAGAGCAGGTCTGCCTGGTCTATCATTAAATCCTCGGTCTGGGTCTCCTGGCTGACTCAGTAGGTTGAGTGTCTGCCTTGGGCTTGGGTCATCATCCCAAGGTCCTGGGATCGAGTCCCACATAAGGCTCCCTGCTCCTCTCTCTCTCTCTCTGTCTCTCATGAATAAATAAATAAAATCTTTAAAAAAAAAAAACCAACAACAACAACTTCAGTCTGTAGCACAGTGTTCAGCACGTAGCGGATTCTCAGCCAGTATCTGTGGAGTGAGCGGATGAACAGATGTCTGCAGACCACTTCTGATCTGGCCCTCTATTGTGCCTTTCATCCTGTTCTCTTTTTCATAGTTCTTGCTATCACTTCAAACTTTGAGTCCCGTTTCCCATGTGGATCCTTAGATGTAGGGATCTAAGTGATACTCTTGGCTTGGAAGACAAAGAAATAGCACATAATATTACTGAATAATTTCTCTCTCTTTTTTTTTAGAGACTTATTTATTTATTTGAGAGAGAGAAAGAGAGAGAGAGCATATGCATGCCTGCGAGTAGAGGGAGGCACAGAGGGAGAGAATCTTCAGGCAGATTCCCTGCTGAGGTCAGAGCCTGACTCAGGGCTCAACCCCAGGACCCTGAGATCATGACCTGAACCAAAACCAAGAGTTGGAGGCTTAACTGACTGAGCCAACCAGGCACCCCTATTACAGAATAATTTCTGTCAAAATTGGCTAACATTAGATAGTAATAGTTTTGCTAATTAAAAGTACAACCTCCAATCACTAGGAAACTGAGGGGATATTGAACATCTCTGTACAGTGTCTAGAACATGACTCACATGACTCGGTGTCTCAAGTCACACTTGTAGCAGTACGCTGGAGTCAAGCAACTTAGCACCAATTGACCTAGTACTCCATGCGCAGTGCTTTCCTGGGTGCTGTGGGGCAGACAGAAGACACAATGCAAAGAGACAAAGGCAGTTGAGCCAGGAAACAAGGGTAAGATCTGTGCCACATTCACTATCCGTTCACAGTGACAGGACAGACTTTCATGGGAACCAATTTCTGTCCCAAACACAGTCTGCTGACTTTTGAAATCCTTCTCAACTGCATTACAGAACATTCAGATGCCTCCCCACAACATTTTCTGATGGTAGAAGCCCTCATCGCCGTGAAATAGGGATGAAATTTCTAGCTGCCTCAGGTGTCTGAAAGGGCGAGATTCAAATTCCCTGAGTTAACAAGAAATGGACTTTGTTTTTTGCAAAAACACAAAGCCTGTCCCTGCACAGTCATGGTGTAGTATCCCTGAGGTGTGTTTATTCCATTTTATTTGCTTATCTATGGTTCAATTTTCATGGATATTATTTACTTTCTCGCAAGGTCCAAAATCTTTCTGAGATACACCTTAATGGAAAGTAGTGAACCACTTAAAAGGTTTGTAAGATGCTCAAGTAATGGGAATTAAAAGTCATTATCTTTGGTGAAGGCAGCAAATGGTTGTTTGAATTGAGTTGATTTTGGTGATACATATAATAATGGAACAAATTACTAATGAAGTGCTAAATTACTGGAAACATCCCTGTTACTTATTAAATACTTTGGTTAATTAGGTCAGGAAAAATAAAGAGTCGAAGAGCATTTTAATACCTCTACTGAGGCCAGGTCAGAAGTGAACAGATGTGAGAACCCGAAGCCCAGCCCAAGGGCATCCTCTCAGACACAGGCTTCCAACAGCTTCTGAGAAGTGCTCCTGGGAGGAGCCGTCGACCTTACAAGGTCTAAACAGACCTTGGATCATGAGCAGAAACCCTTCTGTGTCAAAAGATGGGTGGCAGTGGCCAATCATCCAAAATTTGTTTTCAGTGAACACTTAGCAGTATAGTTAGAAATACAGAAAAATGGATCTGGGGAGGGAAATTATGGAAATACAAAGTAGGGGGATGTTTAATATTGTCCATTTTGAAAATTCCTGCTTTTTAGAGTATGACGTAGCTGAGAGGCAGGGATGCTATGGCCTCCCCTGTTCTCAACTCCCCTCGCTGTTTTCTCTATTTTGTCAGCTGATTCTGGAAACTGGCTCCCCATCCTCTTACTTGTGCCCAGGTGCCTCTCTTGGTGATCAGCCTCTGCTTCTGGGTTCCAAGACCAGGACCCCTGACTTCATCTGGCTGCAATGATCCTCAGGGATGGACTTTCTAGCTCTCAAATCCCAGCAGCCTATGATGGACAAGTTCGTGGGCCACAGGATGCTCAGATATCTGGTTAAATGTTATTTCTGGGTGTGTCTGGGAGGGTGTTTCTGGAAGAGATTAGCATTGGAATTGATGAACTGCGTGAAGCAGATGGCCCTCCCCGATGTGGGTGGGCATCATCCAATCCATTGAGGGCCTGAATAGAACAAAAAGGCAGAGGAAGGTTGCCTTCACTCCCTGCCTGACTGCTCGATCTGGACAGCCATCTTCAGCCGTTGGCGCTCCGGGTTCGCAGGCCTTTAGACTCGGACTGGAATCTGTACACCTAGGTGCTCCGGCTCTCAGGCTCTCGAACCACAGCCCCTGCTTTCCTGGAACTCCAGCTTGCAGACGTCAGATAGTGGGACTTCTCAGCTTCCACAATTGAGTGAGCCAATACCTTATAATAAATCTCTTTCTAGATGCAAAGGTAGAGATAAAGGCACAGATAGGGACATACTCCTGGCCCTGTTTCTCTGGAGAATGCTGGCTGATACAGAGCCTGTGTGCCTTCTGATAAGTTTACCTGATGCCACCTCCCTGAATCCCTCTCCTCTTGGATTCCCGAAGGTTGTCTGCTTCTGGGTTCTCTGCCGTGGTTCTGTGCTGCCTGGTTAAGACTCTTCCGTCTCCGATGCATGCCCTCGATGTGGACAGCCAGAGATTCCCTCCAGGTGCCAGTTTCTGTCTGCTGAGTCCTATCTGCTTGAATTATCAGTGGATGGGTTTGTTTGCTGCCCTGCACCCACCCACGGTCCCCCTGTGAGAGTTGGATTTCAGGACCCAGACACTGGGCAATGAGAAGGACATAAAGGCAGAGTCAGAGAATCAGAAACTGCCAGTATCTATCTAGCTGTGTGACTGGGGAACTCTGCTTTACCTCTCTGAGCCTCCCTCCTCTCAGCCATTCTCTAATTCTATTTACAGAGGGGCTACTAAGTGTCAGAAATTCAAAACATAAGAAGGCAAGGTCCTTGCCCTCAAAGAGCTCATTTTGGCTAGGGAAACATTCTTGTAAATAAATAACTACAAAATTATGAGAGAAGTGCTAAGAAAGACAGAGTTGAATGTTATGAAAATACTGAGAACAAAGCAATTAACATACTGGAGGGAGACCAATGAGGAGTGTACAGAGGTACAGAGGATGTGTCTGAGCAAACCTCAAGGATGATTTGGTGCTTACCAAGACGTCAGGAGCCTTCAAGGCAGAGAAAGTAGTGTATGCAAAGTTGTAGGGGTGAGGACTGCGGGAAGAACACTAGAAACTAAGCAGGACTTGGAATGACTGTAAGAGGGGACAAGTGGCCGGCAATGAGGTCAGGAAATAGGAAGGAGCTAAATAATCACGGTCCTTTTATGTCAACCTAAGGAGGTTGCATTTTTTTTTTTCCTACAGACAATGAAGAACCATCAAGGGCATTTAAAGAGGAGAGTTGGCAGAGCAGATCAGTGTGTGTAGGGTGGCTCCATCCTGTCTACGGAGAATGGGCTGGAGAGGTAGGAGGTGGAAGGAGGGAGGTCAAGGAGAAGGGCAGCGCAATAGGGCAGGTAAGACAGAACGTAGCAGCAGTGTGGGAGGCAGAAGGTTCCTACAATGAGGAATTGGAAGAGCTTGGTGATTAATTTTAGATGTGGGAATGTGTAGGAGAAGCAGATGTCAGGTCACCCCCAAAGATTCTGGTTTGGATACACTGATGGAGATGGAAGGACTCTGAGGGGAAGGCTGATCTCTGCTTTGGACCGGTTGTGTTTGAGGTGCCTAAGAGGCAGCCCGGTGCAGGTGCTATGGCAGAAGGACACACTGCTTTGGAGCTGAGAGGTCTGAGTTACAGACACACCCATGAGAGCCATCGGTAGAGGTGATGAACACATGCGGTCAGGCAAATTGAAGGCAGGGAGTAAAAAGAGAGGAGGGCCAGGGACAGAGCCCGGGGCAGAGCTGTATTTAAAAACCCAGTGAAAGAACCAGCAAGACATTGAGCAGCAAGACACTGTCAGGAAACTGGCAGAACTAAAAAAAGGGGGTCACCAGAGCCAGGAGAGGAGGGTCTCCTGGAGGAGCTGTGGGCAGCATCTGAGGGGCAGAAATGCACGTACTAACAGGGAAAGCATTCATTGGTTTGGGCAACTGGAGGATTATTGATGGCTTTGCAATGAGCAATTTCCAGGAATGACAGATATGTAAAAGATGGATTACAGAAAGATGAAGGACAGGGAGAGGGGCCATAGGCTACTTTTCCATATATATTTGGCAATGACGGGAAGGTACAAACTAGGGAGTGGCTGGCGAACAACACAAAGCAACGGGAGACTCTTGAAGAGATTGTAAGCATGTGTACAGTAAGGGGACCACAAGGTGGTCCCTGAGATTCCTCTCAACATCCTTGTTCTTTGATTCTAAGGACTATGCTAAGAACACAGGGAAGCAGTCTCGGGCTCCTGGGGGCTTTCCACCATGGCAGGAAGAATTATGGACATGGTTGTTAGGGCTTTCTGCCTGCCTGTCCCTCCCTTCCCGATCCAGGGTGCTCTGCGGAGCTCTGAGCCGGAGTGGCACTTGGGGAGAGCTCACGAGGCACCAAAGGCATCTTGACCACCCCAGATTTGCAGCTGGCATTTCCATTCCATCAGTGCTTCTCCTCCAGCTTTTGCAAACTGAGGCTTCCCTGATGTGAGAGTCACCCAGACTATTGCTTGGTATTCCTTCCAAGGTCCTGGGAGCCCGAGAAACCATGCCTAGAGCCAAATGAAAAGCAGGAAGATAGAGAGTGTGCGAGGGACAAAAATCAGCAGAAGGCTCTGCAGACCTCATTTCCCCCTCTCAGGAGTTTGCATCAGATGTCATATTAGCTCGGTCGCTTTTTTCTCCCTGTTTGGTTTAATATTCTCGAGGGAAAACCAAGTTGAATGTGAACAACAAAAGACTTAAGCACTCTATCTATTTTAATCCTTGAGCAACATATTTCTGAAATAATTTTCAGAAGGCATTAGACTTTCAGGAGGAAGAATCTTATCTTCAGTGAATTACTATTTATTGAGGCTTTAATCAATGTTTGTGGGGGTTTTTTGTTTTTTGTTTTTTTCCTGGCAGGCTGCTCTTTGTAGCCCATTAAAATGAAGACTATCTTTGGAAGAAGAAAAGCACCGTCTGGTTTTCAACCTGGGTAGAAACACAAGTAGAAACTTCCGTATGATCAGTTTTAATCTCGCCTACCGAGGTGAGTTTTGCTACTTAATGATATATTTTGGAAACGGATGCAACACCAGAGGTCATCACGAAATAGAGCTCAGAGTGGAGGGAATAAAAATCACAAATTAGATTCACTTGCTGCATTAGGTAGCAGGACATTTCCGATCTCCATCCGATTTATGCCAAAGAGAATCAAACCGTGATTCTAGAACCTGCCTTCTGGGGCGGAGAGCTGGGGCAGGCTCAGGCTGTTGTGTGTTTGCTTGTTTTCTCTGTCCAGTCATGTGAAGGAAGTTGGCTGGGAGTTTTTCCCTTTGTTATGGCCTACGACACAATCGCTACATTATACTGGAGCCTTTTGAAAAGCCGGCATACAGCTCAATTGCTTGATTTCCATTGTGCTTGAATGGAACACCGTGTAGCCTTAGGGAGCACAGGATCCTCTCCAGCAGCAAAGGAGAGGGATTGCTGTCTTCAGAATTTTTAGAGAATATGCCAAAATCTGCCAGGCCACACTGAATTCCCAGGGCCTTTCTACTGTTCTGATGCGAAGAATTAACCTTGGCTCTTGAAAACTCTGCTTCTGAAATCATGCGATGGGGATTAGGACGTGGGAAATGATTTGTCTTCCTATGTGTTCCTGAGCCTATAAAAAGGAAGCTTCCCCAGTGGAGCTTCTGTCAGTCTGAGTCTTGGTGTTATAGACAGAACACAGGCTTCTAAGTCAAAAAGATCTGGACTTAAATCTTGTCCATGACACTGACCAGCTGTGTTACAGTCTCCCCAGCCCAGTTTACTCATTTGTAATATGGGGGAGAATAAAGCCCAACTCACAAGGATGGCAAAAAAAGATGATATAAAACAATTTGAATGAATTTTCATTAATGAGTATCTGTGGAACACCTACCATGCATCAGGATAAAGCAGTGGGCAGAGCTGCCCAGAGACAAGGCACGCAAACATGGTGCCTGACCACCAGCATGACCAGCAGCTACGCCAGAGGCCTCGTGCCAGGTTAATGCTTTGCTTCTAGAATTCCATTCTCTCTCCCCCAGATCGTTACACTCAAAGTTACTGAAAGTGGTACAACTACAAAAATGTACTAAGATCACAGCACTTTATAGGAGCCTCTAACCCTTTGCCCATACCTGGGACTGAAAGTAGCCAGGACCTGTCGCCGTCAGCTGAAGGACGGGAGGCCTTGTTAGGGTGTAGAGTGCAGGAAGTGCCACCCCAAGGGCACGATGAGTCCAGGTGTTTAGAACTCCACCATTCGAGGGAAGTATGCATTGTTAATAATAATGAAGGAGTAATTTACACCAGAGGCCACTATCTGAGAGGGAAAGAGATAATAACCTCAACACCTGCTCACATGTCCATAGAAATCAGGCTGCCATTTATCCCCCTCAGTCCTACTGAGTCACAGCACATGGGATTGTCCTCCTCATGTAACATGCACACAACGCACTTACTTATGTCCCAGGCACTGTGCTAGATCCTAGGGGTATAACAATGACATACACACAGTTCCTCGCCCTTGACAAATTTAGGATCTAGAACAGAAGTTGGAAAACTTTGTCTTGAAAGGGAAATATTTCAGGCTTTGTGGGTCATGTGGTCTCTGTTGTAATTGCTCAAGCAAATCACAGCCAAATGAGGATGACTATGCAAGGGTTCTTCCAATAAAGAGGTGGCAGGCCAGATCTGGCCCGTTGTTTGCTGACCCCTGACCTAGAAATGGCAGATATGTAAGTAGATCACATCAACCACGTATGGGAAGTGCCATGATAGCAGGGGGTGGACACCTAACTTAGCTCGTGGCTTTCCGATAAGACTTTTTATTTAGGAGCTTGTATTTGGAACTAAGGGTGCACGTTGCTCATTTCTTTGTCCTTTTCAAAGGAGCAGACTGCCAAGGACAAATGTCCAGCGGGGGAGACAGTGAGGACCTGAACTCGAGTAATGATTTACAGGAGAGCGGAGGGGAAGACTTGAGATAACAGCAAAAACGGGCAGGACATGGTGACAGAATATGGAGAAGGAGGGAAGTGAAGGGAACCTAGGATGGTGACCATATTCCTGACCAAGGTGTTTGGGCAAGTATTGCCCAAGGTAGGGAATTTAGGAAGGACATAATTTTGCGGTAAGAAGATAGTTTTCTTTGCTTGTGGGAAACTGAAATAGAAGTGTTCAACAGGTGGTTGGACAGCCCTGAGTCCTGAGTCTCTCCTCTGAACTATTAATAGAGATCCCTAATGGTCTTTCTGTCCCCTCTCCTGTGCCTCTCAAACCCGCCCTCACTAGGCTGCCGTGCATTCCACCTGAATCGCCGGTTTGACTGTGTTACTCCCCAGCTCAGTGCCCTTCCATGGTTTTCCATCTGCCGTAGGATAAAGTTCTGATTCCTTAACTTGGGATGAGAGGTTTTCCAAACCTGGTCAACCCCTTTAGCCTTCTCTGTGATCACCTCTTGCATTTCATGAGTTCTTCCATGAGAAGTCAGGACCTTGCACAGGCCAGGGATTTGAAAATCCAAGGCAAATAAGGACTCAGACTCTGTCCCGGGGGGTGGGGGTGGGGGG